>NW_017729000.1:11964932-11970999 GCF_001723915.1 Gavialis gangeticus | reverse complement strand
TCTGGGTGACGGGAGTGGTGGCTGACCCACATCACTTCTTAAACGTGATGATGAGTGAGGATGTACCAGGTTACGACATTGAGGGGTCATTATATTGGTGGCGCTATTCTGTGAGTTCTCCGGGGCACAGACCCCAACTGTACTTCACACCAGCTTAGACAAGTAGGGCTGGAAGGGACCTCCAGAAACCTAGTACCCTGCCTGAGGCAGGATCATCCCGCCGTACACAAATCCACTGTCTAACCTCTTAGCAAAACTACGTACTCAACCCTGACACCACGCACAAGATACCACCCTAACTGCTACAGGTACAGCAGCAGAGCCACGGCAGCCAATGTCTTGCTGCTGTTGAGGTTGCTAATACACGCTCCAGGGCCGTGTCGACGCAAGACGCTGACTGCGCAGTACTTCCTTGCTGCTGTGCGGTACCGTCACGTGGCAGGACGCGTGCTGCAACGCTGCTGAGCATTAGTCACAAGCTAAGAGCATCGCCTACGAGCCATCCAGCGATGCTCCTGGGCAGTAACTCCAGGTACTCTGCAGTCATTTAGTACTTGTGTATTCAAGTACACCCACACCCACCCCCACCGTTAGAGAAGTCTAGACTGCTATCTTCTGATCAATGGGTATGACCCATCACTTATTTGTCACAGGTCTGGGGGATTTTTTTTTTTAATGTCACAGTAATTTCTACTTGCAGAAGTGGCAAAAGGGTCTCTGTGTTTCCTTGAAGTAAGTCAAAGCCTAGTTAATAAATGTATTTTGCTCAATTGGTCCAGTAAGTTATTAATCAAATAAATGCTCATATGTTTTTGCCTATAATGTATTTTGTTAATAATTTCTATAATTCATAAAGAAAAAATCTCTAAAAACTGTGGGCACAGAGGGGCCTTTTTGTGGGGGGAAAAAGCATCCAAATCGAAAATGCCACTTTATTGTGTTTGGATGTTTAAAAGCAGAGGCAAAGGATCAATTTATTGCAAACTAAGGATGTTATTACTCCTGCTGTTTTACAGCTCCCATTGCCTTAGGCATATCTGTTATGAACTTTCAAACTCCATTGACTTGAAAACAAGCCACATGATGTGCTGGTGTGATGTGCACTTTTAGCATCTAACATGAACCCAGGCATCCAGAGTCCTTTTAAAGTTATTTTTCTTTAATAAGTGCTTTACTTGTTTTATACAGGGGGGATATGAAAGCATTACCAGCAGATTTCATAAAGCAAGGCTCAAGGATGGACTGCAAAGCAGGCAGTGCTCAGTAACCACTGTCTTTTCATTGGGAGGGTTGTAAGTAATGGCACCGTTATTCCCTTTCCTTTAACCGAGGTGTTAATTTGCAGACAGCCCAGGAACTGGCTTTTTGAAAAAGCAACAATGGTCACCTAGCATCTTCAAAGACACAGCTCATAGGCCATAAGGAAATAAAGCCACAGTATGGATGAACTTCTCAATGCAGAGTGAACCTGCCCGGGGCCGGCAGACCTGTCCATGTTCCAGAAGAATTCGGCCTAATCAGACGTACTTCGGTGCTACACAGGCAGCCCAGGTTCCCTTATTCACTGTTCTTCAGTTGTCTTCTGCTGATCCGAGTCTACTACACAGCTTGTAAGTGGGAACTGCTTTCCAAGGGCCACGCTGCCATCTGACGGAGCTGCTGTGCTAGCCTGTCGCCACTTAGGCTAATCACAGCATTGCATTGGTACAGGGGCGGGCAAAACGTGGCCCGTGGGCTGGATGTGGCCCACCAGGCCATTCTGTCCGGCCCAGGGGGCCCCTAAAAATTTAGAAAATTAATATATATCTGCCCCTGGCTGCCTGTCATGTGGCCCTTGATGACTTGCCAAAACTCAGTAAGCGGCCCTCCGCCCGAAGTAATTGCCCGCCCCTGCATTAGTAGCACTAGGACCGGCTGCACAGATCCTTCGGGGATGATGCTAACTTTACTTACCATGTCCCACCAACAGCACTGCGACTGCTGAACAATTCGAGCACAGGTTGGCGAGAGGACACGTGATACATTTTGAACATAAACAGCTGCATACTTTTACGGACAGATCTAAAATCCTCGCTCTCCGAACGAGCAGAGGTTCGCTTGGAGGGTGAACGCCACCCTTCAAGTCTCAGTTCTGAAAAGAAGGGATCGCCTGTAAAGGACGGCACTCTAATGACAGAGATGGAAATGATCAAGTCAGGAGGGTACCACGTCTAGGAACCTCACATCCTTTTAATGACTTGATTTATTTAGGAGTGGACCGAGGCTATAAAAGCATAACTCTCTTCACAATAATGAAGCCACAAGTTCAGATGAGCTTTTAGCCTTATCAAGGTTACAACCCAAAGCTCAGCAGGGAACTGTGATCTCAACAGCTTTTCAATCTTTGATTTATTTTTTTTGTTGTCCCCATCTTGCTCTAGTTACTGTCAAGTCTCAGCATTTCCTTCACCTCCTGATACTCCTGAAAATCCAGCTGGCCCCGTGAAAACTCAACCAGTGCCTCTCTGAAGAGCTGCTAGTCTTTGGTCAGCCCTCATTTTAATTTGGGAGAAAAAAACCAAGAGGCAAATCATATCATAGATTCATAGAAGTGGGGTCGGAAGGGACCTTGTAGATCTGCAAGTCCGACCCCCCGCCTGGGCAGGAGAAAAACTGGGCTCAAATGACTCCAGCCAGGTAGGCATCAAGCCTCCTCTTAAAGCCCTGCAGGGTAGGAGCCAGCACCACTTCCCTTGGAAGCTGGTTCCAGATCCTGGCCACCCTGACGGTGAAATAAACCTTCCTCCCTGATGACGTGGCCCACGCAAATCTTCCAGGCTCCAGAAGGCAGAAAGCACAGGCTGCATCGCAGGTGCTGAGGAAAGCGGATTGTTTGCAGCGCAAAAACCCAGTGATCCCCCACGAATCCCATCCAAATGGTCGGGCAGGTACCGCATCCAGTTCCCCTCATCAGCCAGGTCCTCTGAAGACGAGACAAGTCAGGCTGCTGCTGACGTGTGCTCTGCAGGGTTTCCAGCACCAGGGAAACAATCCATGTGGCACTTGGCAGCACTAGAGCAGCATGTTAAATTTCTCATCCAGTTGTGGATTAGCTGAGACAAGGTGCACTTTACAGCTTTAATTGCTACAGCTGCTCAGTGCTGTGGTGCAGCAGACCTCTAAGTCACTAGCAGCACTGCCAGGGGCAGCAGGACTCAGGGCTACTTAGATGCAAAGCCCTTGGGCACTAGCCCAGGACATCCCCGCAGCAATCCAGAAGTGTGAGTGAAGTCGTAGTCCCCTAGAGCTGGCAGCAATGGGCAAGGCCCTAGCTGGTGCATTTAAGGGAAAGAAAAGCAGGTCTGCGGTGCAGGGTGGCTCAGAGCTAGTGCCTCCAGTACCCTCTCCCATCTGGGCCTTGCTAGGGGAAATAAGAGCTTGCAGGTTTCCATGCCAGGTTTGGGTAGCTGTGTCTCATTGTAGCTCACAAGGAGATTCTAGTTTTCTGTTGACTCTTCTATACCCATTATAGGTTTGCAGCACCTGCTCAGGTAAGTCATGTCTGCGGGCTGATCCCAGCCACTGAATCCTCGCTTCCCTTGATGCCCTCGCATCCGGCCACCTGCCGTACCAGAGGCTGCAAGATGAGCTGCGTGGTCGCCCTCTCCTGCTCCCCTTTGCGACCTGCTGCCTGCTCGGGGCAGCACAGAGCGAGGACCTGGGCCAGGAGGTGACGGTGATGCTGTGCTGCCTCCAGCTGCTGTGTCGAAACGCGGGCACCAGGATTAGAAGCTGCTCGGGCAGCTCCACCCCAGGCATCGGTCTCAGTTTCCCCCCGCAAGAGCGTTGCCAGCACTTCCGACCATTAGTATCAGGACTCAGACCCTATCAAAACCTAAGAGTCCTCTTAAAGTAATAGATGTTGAGGTTTTTTATTGCTTCCTCATCTTTTTTTTTTTTTTTTTTTTTTGGAGCCCCAGGAAGCCACCCATTTTCCAAGTTTTTTTACAAAAATATAAGGTTAAAAAAAACCCCCTTTTTTTTTTTTTTTTTTTTTTTTTGAGCCTCCAGGAGGTCACACATTTTCAAGCTTTTTTTCACAGATATTAGGGTTAGAAAAATCCCCCTTTTTTTTTTCTACAGAGACAAACCTGAGTCTCCCACAGTCACATGACTCCAGAACCTGGGTTTTTTAAAGAAAAACAACAAATACCACAAGAGTCGACCGTCCAGTGCTTCGTTCACCATCATGGCAATGGGATGCCTCCCAAGGGCCTTTTCTTTTAGCCCATCTTGGAGGACCGTGTGCTCTAGTGAGCAGGGCTCTGCGCTTGGTCCTTCCAGATCTTTAGGCTTCGGTAACCTCTTGGTGAAGCTGTAAGACACAGTTAAGGTTTTACAGCACTTTGAAATATTGATGACTTTGTTGTTTTTTAATTTTCTCAATATAATATTTACAAAAATGTCCAGGAAACTTAGAAATACCAATGTCCTTTTTCCATGCACATATCCAGGGCTGATTGGATCTATTACTACAGGCCCAAATAACCTAACTTTTCCCCTTGGACAGTTCACTTTTGACAAGAGACAGACGAGCGAATAGCCATGTCAAGACGTATCAGCATATGCAAGGGTACCTCTGTTGCCTTTCAAATAAGGCGCGGTACTCGTGCACAGGGCACAGCCAAACAAGTGGTTGCCGTTGCACAGACAGTGAAGGAATGTCTCTGGTTTTAGTCCCAGGAATTGTCTTTCTTATCATGAAAATATGCCAACTCCAGACTCCTTTTGTGACAGACGCGAAAGAAAGCTAGGAAACACGTTTGCTTTCATGAGCTGCAACCTCGGCCAACTCGGAAAGGGAAACGAGCTAAAATTAAATGGCAAAGTGCTTTTAGGTTAAACAATCATACAATAAATCAGTGCAAACAAGGATTATATGTAAGACTGTAAGTATGAAAAACTTCTCCTTCCCTCCCAAGCAGCATGCAAGAGAACCATGAACCTGTTGCATACAAGTGCATTAATTAACATTTCTGGGGCAAAAAGACTACGTTTGCCTGCTCCTAAGGCTTACCATTCATTTCATAGGGCAGATGGGCAGCCTGACACCTCTAGAAAGACCAGACTCTCTTATTTCAGTAAGAGAAGATTCTCCTTGTGCGTAAATAATGACTTGCATATCCTGTTTGCAGAGCAGCCGCCGGAGGATATCGTCCGAACAGATGCTGAAATCCGATCCCACGCAGAGGAGAGCCAGGTTAAACCTGCGTGTCGCCACTTGACCTCGACGGCGGGTGACACAAGGTCTGATGCTGAAGGACATAGCGCAGCTGCCTTTTGAGGTGGCATGGGTCCTGCTCCCAATGCATTAGCCTTGAAATCCATTTCAGAGAAAGCCTGGGCAAAATTTATAGGAGGATTTATCCCAGCTACTAAACACTAAATAAAACCTTCAGTGAGAGATGGGATGGCTTGACACTGTTAGGGATGGCCATGTAAAGTAGGCAACATATCGGTGCCTGCCCATGAAAAAAAAGAGGAATCCATCCATTACTGATGGATAACTACAGGCTGCTCAAAGTGGCTGAAAACAACACTTCACATGAGGGAGCCCAGACCCAGGGCGGAGACCAACCAACTGAGCACAAAATGACTCTGCTTTTTATTTCTGGACTCTTTCTCTTAAGCCACATACGAGTACAAAACACCTTCTAAAATGAACCGTCTGCTCTTTTAACACTCACATGCAAATCAAACAGCTGAAGAACATATCATCATAATGTGAGCTGGTCAGAAGCCAAAGGAAATAACAATAAAATTGCACTTTGCTAGACAGGGGATGAAATATCGGGTAGCTCTGCTGTAAACATGACTAATGGTCATAGGACAACTGCCATGCTACTTGAACGATGCTTTTTGTTAAGTGATAAATGACCATCTCGCGGCTGTTCTGTGGTCCCACTAATAGCAGGAGTCCAGCCTCACACATGCTAAAGATAATCTGCCAGCCCCTCAATTTACTGTATATTATGCCATCAGATCCCAGGAAGATTAGCTCAGCGTGAGGACTGCGGTTATCTCAGAC
>NW_017729000.1:11956036-11959932 GCF_001723915.1 Gavialis gangeticus | reverse complement strand
ATCATAATGTGAGCTGGTCAGAAGCCAAAGGAAATAACAATAAAATTGCACTTTGCTAGACAGGGGATGAAATATCGGGTAGCTCTGCTGTAAACATGACTAATGGTCATAGGACAACTGCCATGCTACTTGAACGATGCTTTTTGTTAAGTGATAAATGACCATCTCGCGGCTGTTCTGTGGTCCCACTAATAGCAGGAGTCCAGCCTCACACATGCTAAAGATAATCTGCCAGCCCCTCAATTTACTGTATATTATGCCATCAGATCCCAGGAAGATTAGCTCAGCGTGAGGACTGTGGTTATCTCAGACATTCCTGCCAGCTATTGTCCTCAGATCACGTGAGGTCAGAGCCCCACTACAAATAGTGCCAGGACGCACTGGGGTGTTAGATGGCTGTGACGGTGCTGGATACCCCACAAGCTGTCAGGCACCGTTAGCAAACTAACCAGACCCCAGAGTCTGCAAAATGCATCCCAGGAAAATCACGCACAGACACAAACGTATCCTCGAAACCTTTCCAAACGCTGTCGTAGCTTCACGCTCTGAGAGTGAGGAGAAGGTGAGGCCTTCTCACGCCGAGCTGGTATCTCATATCGAATTCCCAACAGGAAGCCCATTTGCTGATCTACTTTGTGATGAAGGAAGTGTCAGCAGACAACGCAGGACCAAAAACGAAAGCTTTCAGGTGGCAAACTCATACAAAAGACAAAGTCAAGCTAGTCCTTCTGGCAGGCTAGTTTCTACCCTTCTCACCCCACCCCGAGATTTTGGATGAGTGTTTCCTAATGCACTAACTATAATAAAAAAACAGTGTTTGACTTGCTAAGCAAAATTGTGCAGAAGTTAAAGAAGAAAAAAGGGTCAAACAACAGATATGTTTCCCCACCGTGGTATAAGCCTGGGAAGTTCATAGATTCATCGATTCAAGGGTGGGAAGGGACCTCAGGGGGGCCAGCTAGTCCGACCCCCACCCCTGGCAGGCAAAAGGGTCACCAACCCTGGGACCATGTGATCCCAGCCAGGTGCCTGTCCAACGTTACTCACTCATTGTCCTGTCCCCCGTCAGGATGTCACTGTTTAGACCATACAGGATTTGAACCTGTTGTGGAATATTTTGGACTGAAGCAGCCTAATGGGTTTTGTGAAACGCAGGCCTGAATGCAATCATCAGCCATGCAGGGCAAAGAGACGTTTTAGTTTAGTGCTTGAAATACAGTCGCAAAATAAATGGGAGCCTATCCCTATATGTTCCACATAAGACTTGTAAGTGCCAGCATAAATACCAAGGGGACAAATATGCTCCAGTGTGTCAGTAAATCATCAGTGATGGCTATGAAAATGAATTAATTTATCCTCAGCTTATCTTGAAAGAAGTGCAGTAGGATCTCTTTTTATTGTGTTTGATTAAATGCTAATGGCATAACATCATTTTCTCCAACTATTAAAAGCAGTAGTGCTGTACTTCTGCTTCAGTGCCTCCAACTTGATGAGAGTGTATGCAATATTTAGTCTTCCAAAGTTAATACATTTAGGGGGGAGCCATTTTGTGTACTAAAAATAGTTTCTTTCTCCTGGATCTCCATGTAGGGCTGCGAAATAACGTCTGCTCTGATTGCACCAGATGCATTTAAATAAAAAAATAAACAAACCCACCACTAACCCGCAGACCGAGGCACAAATCCCTTCCAGCCAAAGAGAAGACCCTGGCTGAAGCAGATGTGTTTCATAAGCATTCTTGTGCTAATCCAGCCAATTTTGCTGGTAGCTACTGGAAGAAATAACGTTGTGAATACATGCTAGTATTTAGCAGCACCCCTGAATATGACATCTCGCTAGTGCTTTTAATCTCCACTCACCAAACTTCTTCTCTATCACGGGAATGTGCAGATTAAATATAGAGCTCATGTGCTGGGGACAGTTTAATTACAGATGCATCTTTTTATAGGAGATTACCAGGGGAAAAATAGTAATGAGGACACAGGACTGGATTTTGGAATCGGCTCGTCTTCATTGGAGGCAACGCAAAACAACAGCACTCCCCTGTAGCAAGGGTTATCCACAGACCCAAGGCCCATGTGTCAGGGAAACCTGCCAGAGCCTATGTTTGGAAATGTAATCGTCTTCAGATGGAAAGCAGCCGCCTTTGCTTTTTGTTGCTATTTGTACAGCGTGATTCAGCAAATTCACTGCTTCTTGGTGAGGTTGATCACCTGCAAAGAAGGCCTGCGGAGATGCCTCAGGAGGGATTAGCCTTGCACTTGATGCCCACAGGAGGCGAAAAAGCATGTAAATGGCAAACAATTTAAAGATGAATTAAAAGAAAATGGCATCCAGGAGTACAAGACATCCCATCAGCAGTTTAATTACTTGACAGAGCTAGAGGCAACTGTGAAGAAGCCAACACAACTGACAGCGGCGTGTGCCAAGGATCCAGATGCCTCGGTTGGAAAAATAACTTCTCTGTCTTGGCAGCTGGGTGCTAGGATGGCCATCCAATCAGGAGGAAAAGGTGGTCATATAACGTGCCTGAATACATTTAGCAGCCTCACACCCCATCGCCTCGCTGGATGAATTAACAGTGCTGTATCGTCCAAATGCTGTTGTGAAATAGGAGCCATCCTCATAACGAGAGACATGGGGGGAGCAGGTTCTGATTCCAGTTACATTAATGTAACTCAAGAGTAACTTGAGTTTTACCACTTGCCACCGGGATGCCGGGATCTTGGATGAATACTTGGGAAAGACGTGGCATTACAAAACGGCTGCTCACATTTTTCAAAAGCAAGCGTGTAAAAACTGATTTCCTTGTGCACATTACTGATCCAATAAAATCAGCAGCTTTCACTTCCCCTTTGGAGGAGGAGGCAACACACATACGTGAAAGCCCTTTTGGAGTCGTCTCGTTCCTGGCAGAGATCATGCGGGTGGCATGCTTTCTGCGCTGATGTCTGTTGTGGGGATGAGTAGCTAAGTGGAGTTGATGAGCTTCCAACTCATCTGACCTGATGATTCATTCTTTGCTACCACGCATGCAGAAGCCAGACTTCACCTGCTTAATTATGCAATGGCGGGAGAGTTTTTTTTCAGGTATCAGACAATGAGCTGAAATGTCTGGAGCCCCAGTCACTGTGGGTGTGCAATATGTCACAATGAAACTCAAGTTTGCTTCTCTTCAGATGGCAGCAGCCATTTAGTTCCCAGGGTGGCGTAGTGCCGGCTACACACGAGAAGCACACACTGCGCTTTCCCAGGGAGACTTCGCTATCTTCTTGGGAGCTTCTTTCATATAAGAGTAGAATGATTACAAAATAATCAATAATGCCAGAAGAATAATTTTAGGCCAAGAAGAAATCAAGAACAATTTAGACTAAACAAGCGTTTGCACGTGGGATCATAACCAACGGCTTGTCGCCCGCCATAAAGCAGGATGCAGAACTTGCTGCTGCAGCTGTGGGTCGTGTGAATAGTACTATCAAAGTAAATGGGAACTCTTTGCATAAATAAGGATACTTATAGGAACAAGGGTTGAAGGGTTTGGCTCGTGGAGGGCATTTCAATTCTGAGTTATCGCTGCCTAAAACAGGATGCTCATTGGGAAAAAAAAATGGGAGGAAGTTGTATATTTCGATTTAATGAAGATAAGATCATTAACCAGACATGCCTGTCTTTTAAGTGATACATTATAATGCTGTTAACTAAATACCAAGGAAACAGACATGTAAAAAAGGGCAGAGGTTAAAAACCGGCTGTCATTAAGAGCACTGCAATTAAACTGAAATTGCCTGATCAATAAAACAATTTTTTTCCCCCTGGAAGTCGATTAAGTTCAGAAAAATACCATTACACATATTCATACTGTTGTGACTCCTGCTAAAAATATGTGTGCCACGTAA
>NW_017729000.1:11948342-11951036 GCF_001723915.1 Gavialis gangeticus | reverse complement strand
ATAATGCTGTTAACTAAATACCAAGGAAACAGACATGTAAAAAAGGGCAGAGGTTAAAAACCGGCTGTCATTAAGAGCACTGCAATTAAACTGAAATTGCCTGATCAATAAAACAATTTTTTTCCCCCTGGAAGTCGATTAAGTTCAGAAAAATACCATTACACATATTCATACTGTTGTGACTCCTGCTAAAAATATGTGTGCCATGTAACTGTTCCCAGAGCTTCCCTGAGGAGATTCTTCTACGAGCAAATGAAAGACTGAACTGAAGGTATCCACGCATTTAGGGTTATAATATCCATCCTGCAGCACTCCCAACCGTGGGCGAGTCGAGCGCGGGTCTCCCCGCTCCGGGATGTGATTGGCTTGCTCAAACATGGTGTTTCTCCCAATTCCTTGTGGGGTGTCCAAAAGGAAGATGGAAAGATGGCAAAAGGCAGCTTCTGAATGAAGCGGCGATCAGGTATCAGAGCATTGCACGTGATACCATGGCCCAGGGCATCACATGCCATCGACGTAAAGCTCTGGAAAGTGGGGAATGTAACCCATTAATATATATGCTGCAAGAAACCCTGCGTCCCCCTGCCTTTGGGGTCTGGACACAGAACAATGTAGACAAGTGAGTTGTGCTTAATTAGCCTGCAGTGCTTTTATTAGCCTTGGGACAAGCAGAGCTGCAATGAGTCTCAGTGGTGCTGTCGCCTTCTCATGCGAGGGTTTTCTCCTCTTCTGCTTCTGAAATCTGGCCCAGGAGGTGGCCGAATCTAGAGATAAACAGAGTGACCCGCTCGCTGGCTTCTACTGAGTATCTGGGAATCAGCCAGATTCAAAGAGCAGGCTCCCTGGGTCATGGGAGAAGTTGGCACTGCCACCAGAAGGTGCGTCCAAGCTGCAGGCATGACCTTTTCCCTTTCTTTCCACTCCTCTTCCCTTTCCCCTTTGCCTTTCTTTCTTCTTCCTCTTTCTTCTCCTCTATTCTCCTGTGCTCTCTCAATTTCTCACTCCATAACTTTTTTCCCTTACTCACCACTGCCTGGCACCACATGCCCCTCTCTACTCATTTCTGCTCACTGTAGGCTGGGGACTGCGTGCAGCTCAAAGACGGGTGGATGTAAAGCTCTGATTTTATAGATGGAGGGAGTCAAAACACAAGCCAGGGGTAGGCCCCCAAGTCTGCTCTAAACCTGGATCCCTGTGAGCATCCCCATGTTGCAGGCAGAGCTCGTTTCCTTGTACTCACCAGGAAGGTGTCACAAGTAGCCCAGGGCTGCCTGCAAGGCAAGAAGCTCACAAAGTTAAAAACAAGGCATTATAATAAGCCCCCCGAAGAACCCTTATTAAAAACTAGTTATTTGCTGTATGAGATGCCACAAATAATGCTCCACCTGGCACAAAGAGAAGAGTCAGGAAGGGCGGAGGCATTAACCACACAGGATCACTAATACAGTTCAGAAGGGGGGAAATCAGCAGTTTGGGGAGCATTAGCCCTACACCGGAGGGAGTTTGCTGAAGTGCAGAGAATATAAGAAAACTGCAGAAACACCAATCTTTTCCCACAAACACTTGTCGGCAGGTAAATTTGGGACGCTTGGAAAGCTGCGACTGAACAGGGGAACGGTTTGATACAGTGGTTCAAATCCCAACGTAAGTCACTAAAGATTAGCAGCCATTACTCCCTCCAAAAGGTCCTTCAGCGAAGCAAATTAGTGGTCTCAATCCGCTTTGTAGTCTGCCGGTGTTCACTTGGCAGGTAACACGGGCATCGCTTCTGCAGAGCCAGCTGGTGCCCTCATGGCGCCCCCTCCGACATGCTTGTGGGCTGGTTCCACCAGGGCCAAGTAGCGGCATTGCACATCAACCGGTTTAAGTGATCAGAAACCAGTTTAAACCTGTAACAGAACAGAAGTTCAGTGCACACAGACTTGTTTAAAAATGGCGGGACCCAGTTTAAGATATACCTGGATGAATGTAGTATCAAACTTTGGTGATTTAGGTTAGACCAGTCTAGTGAACTTCTGTACTAGAACCCCTCTCCACTCAAGTTAGGCTGCAGTCTGCCAGCATCCCAGGTGCCTTTGCAGCCCCGAGCATAGTGCCTAACACTGATGGGGGAGTGCTCCGCTCTGTTCCACACCTCTGTCAGGCTCCCTGGCACTTAGCCTGCTTGCAGGGCATGTGGGTCCCTGGGAACCCACCCAGGACCCCCACCCCCCATGCACCTGTGAGCAGACACAGCTCCAGGAAGCAGACATGATGGAGCAGCATGGCTGCCTCTGCTGCCTGCCTGCAGTTGACAGATGCTGGCGGCAGGGGGGAGGTGTGCTCCACCCTGCCCGGCAGCCAGTCAGGGGTGGCCCTGCCACTGGGCTTCGCTGGGCCGTGCTGAGCAGTGGACAGCCATGGGGAGGTGTGCAGGATTGCACCCAACCTGCTGGCCTTAGCCGGTGCAGGCAGCCTGAGTGCCCTCCTGCTCCCCCCAGAGCAAACGCCTGTTCTGTTCACTAGCGATCAAACCCAGGGTGCTTAGAGTACAGCAGGTAACTTAAATTGCTTCTGCCTACAGTTAACCACCCGTCCCCGACTGAGTGGGACAGTCCCAGAATGGGATCATCAAGTCCTGGTCCCAGGCTGCATGACTCCAGCGCAGCATTTGTCCCTGATTCACAGCGTCATGCAGGGATCTGGGTTTCCCCT
>NW_017729000.1:11927108-11943342 GCF_001723915.1 Gavialis gangeticus | reverse complement strand
ATTTGTCCCTGATTCACAGCGTCATGCAGGGATCTGGGTTTTCCCTTGCAGGCTGGCAGTGTTTCAGCCTGGAAGGGGCTGCTTGGGGCTGCGGGAGGCAGGATGCAGGGGGGTGCCACGTGTGTGACTGCACACATGCATTTGGCTGGGAAAGAGCTGGGCAGCCTGGAGAGCAGCTCCCTGCAGCTAAGTCTGTGAGGGTGGAGAGGCTGCGGGGGGCAGATTGAGGCCCCCATGGTGAGGGAGGGAGGGAAGGAGTCCAGCCTGGATGGTACATGGGGCCCCTGGACTGGGGTGAGGAGTGGGACTGAGCCACAGGCAGCTCAGGGGAGGGTGGCTCCCTGCCTCTGCACACTGTCCCCCAGAGAGGGGGGCATATGTGCTGCCCACTGGGGCTCAGGGTTCCCCGCCCTGCTGCCCTCCCCTGGGAGCCCCATGCCACCATGGCAATATGCCCCCTTCCCACCGAGCAACAGCCAGGGCAGTGGTGGTGTGCAGTTGTGCTGCCCACTGCTTCTGGGTGGACAGAGGGTACGTGGCCAATGTGGGGCTCCTGGGGAAAAGGCAGCAGGGCAGGGACCCCACATCTGCCCCCAGCCTCACTCGGCTCTGCTCTGGCCGTGCAGAGGTGAGCAAGCGCCTTGCCTCCCAATTTGGAAAAGGCGATCACCCTACTTCCACCTCAGGCTCTTTGCACATCAGTACCTAGCCTACGCTAGTCTCCCTCCTCTAAATCCTGGCTTCTGAACAGGAGCTAGGTCATGGCCAGGACTGTACTGGGGGAGCTTACAGAATCACTGTCCATCTCCCCGGCGGAGAGAAGCTGAGTTCAGTTTTTGCTGAACTGTATATTTTCAAGCCCCCAGTTTGCTATCTCTCCCTTCACAGGCACAGATTTGAGGGAGAGCATCGGATCCCAGATGCACAAGTATTTCTGCAGCAATCAATGGGACTGATCTGCGATTTGACAACGTTCCTTGAAAACACTGGGTAAGGAGGTGGACGGGTCAGCAGAAATGTCTTGCCTGTGTGTGTACGTGTTTATCAGCGCAGCAAGGAAGCAGCTGAAATGTGCTGAGCTTTTAGGAGTGCTGTCGCCCTTCTGAGTGGAAGCTAGCCCGCATCTGGCCTGTCCTCGGCATCTTAGTTTGACTACAGCCACAAACCATGTGTCTACAAGCACAACGTCAAGAAGCAGCACTGGGCATGGAGGAGCCTCAAAAGCACAGGCATAAAACCCAAACATGGAAGGAGCCGCACAGCCAGCTTAGATGAGGAAGGGAGCTATGATAAATGAAGCACGGCATTGCAGAGAGCAGCGACACACACACACCCAGATAACAGCAAATGCATCAGCCCTCGGTATATCATAACACTGGCCCTTCTCTGCATATGTAAGCAAGCCTTTTCATCCAAGCAATTGTAAAAGCCTTGCCACGGTAAATTAACAGCATCTCTACCTCGTGAAGGGAGAAACGGTGTCATCCCCATCGCACAGGTTTATTTTCTAAATCTAAAATGTGCAATTTGGGGTTTCGGCTGAGAAGGTTCTTCGGGTCAATGTGATGTCACTTATTAGACCAACAAAAGATATCACATTTACCCAAAGTTGGTCTAATAAAATATATCACCTTGTCTGCCTATGTCCTTCGACCAATACGGCTACAACCTGCACCCCCGATTTGGGGGTTGAAATTTGACAAAAGCCACTCTTGCCTTCTTTCTGGACATCAGAAATGTGGTACCAAATAACCGAGAGTGGCTGAAGTTTTCATTAAAAGTTGCGTTTGGAAGCCCCATTTTAAGTGCCCAGCCCAAGAGACCTTAATTGGGCCAGAAAGCTCTGCACATGCTCATTCCTTGCTGGGGTATGAAACTGGGATCCCTCAAAATGGAGATGGCTTAAACTTCTAGGGACCTTTGAAAGTTTTGGCTGATGCATTTAAATCAAATGATCTTCTGTTTTTAGAGCAAACGCTTTCTTCCAGCACCAGTACGTATTTGAGTATGGGCTTTGCAGGTGCTATCAGCTGCATACACAACATGGGAACTGGCCTAAGGCAGTCTAAAGCATCAGCCCTTCAAGCATAGGTGTAATAGCACTAACCCCAGTTTGAAAAGCAGTTATGAAAACTGATCTGATTTACACTATGTTCAAACTGGTCTAGACAGACTTCACATTGAACACCATGCACATGCAGGTGCATGTATCTAACATAAGCGAGCACACGTGCACGCAGGCACACATACGTACACGCGTCTGGTATGCCAAATGCAGAGGCTGGTTGTAGATTTTCCAGTGGTAAGCCCTTTCTGCAAACCATTGGAGAATAAAATAAAACTGATAATTTTGAACAGAAGGAGCGGAGATGATGGTGACCAAACCTCTTAATTTGCCCCATTGCAATGCTTGCAGTACCACAGACATGTCAGTGCAGAGCCTTGTTCCTGGCACCCATTCAGCTCCCTAGCAGATCATCCAGCAGTCACCTGCTCCCCTTTCCCTTGTTCCCATGAATTGAAGGGAACAGAAGGCTGAGAGAGGAACAAGGGAGGAACCGGAAAACCACAAATTGCTTTCTGTCTAATGGAGGGTTGGATCCAAACTGCTATGGGCGAGCAAGGCATAGCAGTGTGAGTGTGTGACTCCGGGCAGTGAGATGTGTTCGCAGCAGAGAGCAAGCGTCCTAGGACACCAGTACCCCAGAGCTTCAGTCTGGAACGAGCACACAACCCGCTGCCAACAAGAGAAGTTGGCCACCCCTGGTTAAAGCAGCATCTTCATCCGACTCTGCATGCTTTCCAAGAGCCTGGCTACCACTTCACTAATGTGTACCGTGCATGGATAGCGCCCAGCTCTAGCAACTTCACTACAGCAATTATAAAAATCTCTCTGATATCCATTTTCTCTGGTCTCTGAATGAAGCTGGAATTCCCTCTGATGCAGAGTATCATTTCTGATCACCTGTTTCTTTTTGGCCGTCTGCTTATACGCTTTAACTTACATGGCAATTTGCTATGTTTGTCACTGATATCTCTGGTAGTTTTGAAGTTCATTACTGTACAGAATGGCCCTGACTTGTCTCAGTGCTACTGGGGCACTGTTGTATAAGTCACTACTAATCCAAGCCCAGTCTCTCTGCATAAGAAGTGAGAGTCTAAATGACTTGGAATTCGTGCAGATCTGGTGTATTACAGACATGTGGATTATTTATGTAATTGGACAGTTCTGGACACACCTGAACCCGAGGAGTCTTGAAATCCAAGTCCAGAATGACGTCCCAGAGCTTGAATGTCAAGGGCTGACTTGAAATGTCCGATCAGTCACTGCCAGACTTTAGGGAAGTTCAGATCCAGGTTTCATTGCTCAAGCCCAGCTTGAGCTGAAGTGAAGCCCTCTGTGCAATTCTGGATCTGAATACTGACTTGAAAATACTAAATAAATTGTGATTTAAGCCATCTGATGCAGCAAGTCACCCGAAGAGAGAATATGGCATCTATGTTGAACGTTATGGAGCAGAAAATACCTCTGGTGACATGTTGTCTTCACCTGTAGTGCAAACATTGTGCCTCCTCTTGCTTTGGGGACTGAGCCATCATTCATTTCAGTTTGGCTGGCAGCCTGTCTACATACTTTGTGACTGTAGCGTGACAGTCCCCATTCCCAAAGAAACCCATTGGGCCTCCTCCTGAAACAAATCTTCCTCTTCCTCCTAGAAAATGAATGATAGCAATGCTAGGTTCTCGGGTATTAATGAAAATTGGAAACAAACTACAAAAAGTCCTTTTGTGACTTGGCAAATAAATTAAACACAGATGACAGTGTTTGTTTGTTGTGGTGTTGGAGGGTTTCAGAAATAGCATGCATTGGCTTATGTGACCACACACACACACACACACACACACCCCTCTTACATATGACTGAGGACTGGCCCAGCCGTGCTTATTCAAGGGTGTTTTTCTATTTCTATCAAGCATTTTTTTTCTCCCCGGTTCAGAGGTTCCTCATATTAACTCTGCTCAACAGTATAGTTGGATTCCAGTTCCTTACCTGCACCCTGTAAAAAGCAATTTCTCTGAGCAAGGAATTTAGGATTTGATCATTGCAATCCACATAACTTCAACAATACATATCCCTAAATGGTGCGAGAGCAGAAGAGACGTGCTTATACTATGTGCACCCCTACAAAAAAACCCACAGTACAGAATGCAACAGCTGATGGTCAGCCCTATGTACCCAGCCATGCAGCCCTGCAAAGCCAAACAAAATGTACAGAAATATGCTGGGTACAAAAAACCATGGACTAAATATAGACATTGGATTTATGGCAGGTATCACCTACCTGCCATCTGATAACCCTAGGTAACCTGTTTGCATTTTACCGGCTATGTTTTTCTATTGCCAATTCAACTTTTCCCCTTCCCCCCACCTGCCTGTCTCGCACCTATTGTCTTCCACCCCTCTGATCCTCACTGCCACGCATTTGCATTTTCACAGATCTGCATTTTGCATTTTGGCTTCTATTCTACCCAGGAGAGCACATCATTGTCCAGCAGACTCTCTATGTGCCCTGAAGAAGGGTGTTTGTGCCCAAAAGCCTGAAAAGAACAATTTTTCCAACTATTTACTTGGTCTAATAAAAGATCTCACATCCACCCAAAGAACTTTACCTATGTCCTTAGAGCAACCCGGCTACAACCAAACAACCACCTCCAGGTCCCCTCTCTTGAATTCAACCCTACAGCAATAAATCCATGTCCAATGCTTAACCATTTGAGTGGGGTTTTTCAAATCATCCCATGCTGGTTTGCCTCAGCTCCCCCTCGGGGTTTCACCACGAATTTCAATGGGAACAGAGTTTGCAGAACTATGCATAATTAGTAACTGCTATGATGGACCATTGGGCAAAGCCTGTCCCTGAGGATCAACAGTACAATGAAAGACTGAGCCAAAAATCTCATCACCTGCCTCACAATAATCTAATGTCAATAATCTAATTTACCTGGCCCATCCTCAATAAATAACCCGATAACACCCTTACCATTAACTTCTGGTGAAAACAAACTGGGGAGGACAGAGAAAAATTTCAGTTTCAAACATTTCTGGGGAATTTCCTTCTTATGGGCTGAGTTACATTTGGCTTAAGCATTCAATGCGGGGGTCTATGTTTAAATGGCTTTTGTAGTCTGGTAAGATTAAATTCTTCCCTTCTATGCTTAAAAGAAGCTGAAATGAGTTTATGTATTTCAAGCAGTTGAAAGTTGCACAAATTGAATAGAGATGTGAAATGCAAATATGCTAGTCTGTATTTTAAGCAGGAGACACATTGTGCTTGCACATTTTGTTGTCTCATACCTAATATTTATATGTTGAATAATTCCTTATTTAACAACACTATCTTATCTTTGTGATACAAATCTGCAGATGTGACATTTCAGGATTACTGCTTTTGAAGCATCTGTAATAACAGAAGGATGAAAAATGTCAACATGAGTATGGGATTCACCCAAGGCAAACATGCACTGAGTACTCAGGATTGTTTTAAGCAGTGAGGAAAGATAATGGGTTGTCTCCCATTTGAAGAACATATCTAACATCTGTAGAGGGGGGAAAGGCTGACTTTGATTTTCTATTGCTCTGGGGTCCGTTTGCCTTGGCCTCTTGTAGGACAGAGAAATAATACAGGCCAACCCACCAGGGTTACAATCAACAGCAGAAAATAATACAATGAAATCCATATGGGAAAACACAGCATTATGCAGCCGGAAAGAAATAATCCAAAATGCATGCATCTGGGAGAAATGCCAAACAAGATTTAGAGGTGAGAGTGGGCAACAAATTAGACCCAAGTTTGCACTGTACATGAAGAAAGGCAATTAAAATGTTGGATGCTCTATACAATAGCAAATAGGGAGCAAAGTGTCTCTCATCATCACAGTAGTGTCTCTCCTGCATCTCCACCTGGAAGACCACATTTACTTCTGGGCACTACATTACAAAAAAGGTATTGGCAAACTAGGTGGGATCTCCCAGAAATGCAACAAGGAAGATCAGAGGCAGGCTTCGAAGGAAAGATGAAAAGAGATAAATATGCAAAGCTTGGCTAAGAGATTATGGCATGGACTGTGCCAGGGGTGTATCTATGCCTGAAGGGGGTGGAGGAATCCTTTGATAAAGGGTGCCCTGTGATAAAGAGGAATCCTTGAGAAAGATGCACTGCATGGGGGATTTAGGAAACTTCCCCAGCAGGGGTCCAACCACTTGCAGAACTGTCTCTCTGGGGAAGTGGTGAATGTCCCATTGTTTGAAATACTGAAAAATGCTGAGCAGAAAACTAAAGATATTACGGTCAGGAACAGCCCTGCCCTTTACAGGCAGTCGGACTGGGTAAACGACCAGATTATTTTCCCCTTTTAAACTTTTTTGTGATTTGTGTTCAGCGCTAATGATACCTGATCTTTGCTTCTGGCCATTTGTAAGTAAAGCTCTTGTTTTTCTTCTGCATGTCTAAGGAAGACGCCCAAGACAAACAATGAGAAACAAGTCACCCTTTTGGATTGCTTGGTTTCACTCTGCCAAGTGCAAGAATGACCTTTTTCTCCTCCTTTCCTTCCCCCTGAGGCAATCTAGGCTGAATGCATCCCAGAGTACTGTGACATCCTCTGTTTGCTGGAGAGAGAGTGAGATTTTGTTGCCCGAGGGAAGCCAGTCCTAAAACGTGCAATTCCATCCATATCGAAACCCGCATTTCTCCAGAAGTGGGTATGTGTATCACAGCAATGGAGGAGCAGTTCACAGCTGGGGCAATTCAGTGCAGTCAATGGCTGCACTATGCTGATTTACATTAGCTGAGAATCTGGCCCTTGTATTTAATGAGGGAACCTAGGAAAGGGCATGAGCTAGTCCATAGGTCCTGGCAAGTGAACTGCTGTTTCCCCTTCCAAGGGGGTTTGATTACAAGAGGGTCTCCATTGGGCAGTGGGGACCTGGACTAGACCAAAAAGCAGAACTGGGCAGTAAGAGGCAAGTGTGGAGCCGCGTGTGCATAGCTGACTGTTGGCACCCAAACAACAGCCGGCATGGATGGGTACAGCTCCCTCACCCTAGCACTGCTTGTGCCAACAGTAGAAGGGGCTGGACAGCTGCTGCCTCCAAAGATGACCCTTATTCAGTAGATAAACAGAGACTCAGCCTCTTGGGCTGTCACTCAGCTCTTCTTGCCTGTACCAAATGCACACGAACACTTACAAACAGCCCCCTCCCAACTTCCTGTGTGCAAACAAGCTGAGCTATTTATTCCTCCTGAGAATCGCATGGCTGAGTCTGCTGCACCCACGCACAGTATGTGGGTATGTCTATGCTGTTAGGTATCCAAATGCACTGGCTCATGGTCTGCAAGCTCAAAGCAGGCAAATTGTCTTTCTTCTATCCACATTGCTTTGTCTAACATGCACCAACCCCCCTATACACATTGCTCATTGGCATTTGTGCATGGTGCCTATACTTGGGGGACATATCCCAGGTTTCCTACACAAAGCAGAAACCTTCTAGGAATTTTCTGGTGTGGATGGTGGGACAGCTTGTCTTTCTGCTAATACCCCATTGGCAGAAGTTATTCTAGTCATCAGTTTTGTTGTCTTATGCTTTGGAAGAGTGGTCAGAGCTGTTGGGAAGAGCTCCGCCTGGCTGGAACCCAAAAGTTCATGATGTGAAGCCGTCTTTTTCATTGATGCTGGAAGGCCTGCGAGGAATGGTGGTATTGTGCAAGGGTGCGGGATGTTGAGGAAGCATTCAAGAAAAGCTTGGCAGGCATAGAGAATGCAGAGATTGCTGCATTAGCTCCACATGTATCCTGGCATTGCTGGTGCAGGAGAACCAGTGTGGTATGGTGGGATCTTATGGACATGGGATGACCAGTACTGGCTTCAGAACTTTTTCCTGAGGAAGCAGATCTTCCTGGCTAGGGACAGACATCCAAAAAGGCTGAGCCTGAACTGAGTCAATATTTGCAAGTTAGTCTAATAAGCTGGCTAGGATGAATCAGTTTGTAACTGTATAGGCATCCCAAACATGCAGGCACATGCCTGCAGTGGCTCAGGGTAGAAGCCGGGGGGCACAAAAGCAGCCCTCCCTTCCCTTCCACAGTGTTGAGCTGAGGAGGGTGTGGCCAGGCCCAGGACACTCTAATTAGGAGACCCCCTCCCCCCCCTTCTGACCCGCCCAGCAGGGAATTGATAAGACAGTGTTTATCACCCCTAACTCAGTGTTTTTCACTCCATTAAAAAAACAACAGAGGGACATTACCGGCTACCTGTTGATTCTGCCATTGTTCCTTCTGCCACAGTACGGACCGTAGCCAGCATGTGGTCTGCTAGCTAATGCTGTGTCTGTGTATGGCAGAGGGTGGGGGGAATCCCAGCCTAGCAGGGATGGGGGAGGGAGGGAGCAGGAGGAAGGCAGGCAGATGCCTGCAGTCTCTGTTGGAGCTGTAGCCAGGGAGCAGAGGAGAGGGGCCCAGAGGGACATTGCATAAACTGGTGTGAGCCAAATCAGCTAAGTCTGATACTACATTCAACCAGGTTTATCGCAAACCAGTTTCAGCCATTTTCAAATTGGTTTATGTGCACTAAACATCTTTTCCATTACAGGTTTAAACCTGTTTCTGATCACTTAAACCGATTTATGTGTAATGTCTGTCCCTAGTCCCTGGGTCTGTGTGAGGAGCTTAAGCAACCCCCCAGCACTGCAGCACATGATTGAGGGTACCCATACCAGCTGTCATTATCTGGAAACTGTCTGTCCTAGACTGCCCCAGGCTGGCTAAATAATATAGTGTTCCCATCAGCCTAGCTGTGGTAGAAGTTTGAGATGCTGCTATGACTTACATGTAGGTTGTTGGCATGAGGAAGGTGCCTGGGCTGTCCTAGCTTCCACAGAATGAGATTTCCAAACTGTGCTGAGGCCCAGGTGGCACCCATGTGCCCACAGTTTGCCCAGCCACTGCATTAACAGCCATTTCAGCAACAGCAAGGGGTACTACTCCCTGTTTTGGCAGGGTGTGGTGGACCTCAGATGGAGGTTCACAAATACAAAGGTAGGAAGCAATGGCAAGATGTCCTGACAAAGTTGGGTATTTGCATAAATGGATACAATAGGGCCATATTCACTCCCACTGGTGTTTTTATCAACAAGGTACAGATGAATGGTAAACATCAGTACTCTGGCCACCTATCAGCTCCTGCTATGGGCCAACAAAATGGATTAGACTCTTAGCAATTCATTGGCAGTCTTAGTAATCCTGTAACAATGGTGGTGGGTGCATTTGGATGGCTGGTGGCAAGATGCTGCTGCCTCCAAAATCTTCTGGATGCCAATGTTATGAATGTCATTCTTCTGACTGTGGTCCGCTGTGATGTTAGGAGTGATTACTTTCACACAAATGTACTCTTCAGTCAATTCATATAAGCAGAAAGCATCCCATGCTCAGGGGCAAAGGAAGCTAGGGAACTTGGAGATGCCACATGTGCTCACATCCATGCCACACGTGGTGATTTTAATGAGTAACTGATTGCTCATGCATGTGCTGCTTGGTGCATAGTGAAATACTGAGACACCTAGTACTGATATGTCACAGGGTTTGAAAGTGCTTGTTGTGCTTCTTTCTTTTAATACCCTGGGGTGAGGAGCTTGCTGATTTGCAAGGTGAGCATTGGCATAGCTAAGAGTCGCTTCCTTACAATTAGGTGGGCAACAACCAGTGCTTAAACCAACCTAGATGTTTATTACCCTTACAAATATCTGCCAGGAAAAGCCTCACACCATTGTTGACTGCTAAAAAGTAGCTACTAAGAAAGAAATTTTCATTTTAAAGGACAGCAATCAAGTGCAATCTGAACAACCGGTATACAGACTAAGCGTACAATGCAACCTGTAAAAACTAAAGTGCAATAATAATAGCCAGCGGTTTCAATGCGTCAGATATCTGCTGCCTGCAGCACCCCTCTCATTTCCTTTCCTTTCTCCTCCCACAGTCTTTTGCATGGTGCAGGGGTTGAGTCAGAGGCTGTTTACCCCCTGCTGATCTCCCGTTGCATAACCTGCCCCTCTCCCAGGGACCCACCCACAGCTCCACCTCTCACACCGACTGCAGGGTCTGGGATTGCCCAGCAGAGACTTGCAGAGTTCCCCATTGCCTGATAAGCATCTCTAGCAAGAGATGTGCGCAGCTGCGCCTCTGCTGCCGTGGGCACTGCACAGGTCATAAACAATTTGGAGGGTCCTAAACAGGAAAGAGGGATCAGGAGAATGACTTTTCTTGATCTACGCAAAGGAGGCTTTAAGAAACCACTTGACAGCACAATATATCAGTGGGTCCAATGAGTCACGGAGGTGGAGTGGCAAGCTTAGTCCTGCCACTGAATCTGTTTGACGAGCTAGACTTCTTGCTGTCATTTCTCTGGAGTGGGGAAAACTCGGGAAGAAAATTGATAAGTGCTGTTTGACTGAGAGCTGCGGGAGAAAGCCCCCCTCTCCTCACCAGAACTGCTGCAGGGAGATAGGGAGGGGAGTTTGGACTCCACTATTGAGGGATTTGGGTCTTTATCCTGGCAGAAAATGAATGTGCCATAGGACCTTTGCAAAAGGTAGCCCCCCACCCGTAAGACAGCTTCCACAGAAAAGGGTTTGCAAGAGCAGAATGGACTTCTGGTCATTAACACCGACTGTGATGGCCCACCGAAGGGCCCTACAGCTTGCGGCAGTGTCACACCTCTGCTTCCACGAGTGTTTCCTGAAGCTCGAATCCAGGACCAGAGGGGTTTTACAAACTCTGACATTTGCTGCAAAAGAAAAACCTTTTACCGGATACAAGAAGCCCTGGGAGGCTATGACCAAAACAGCATCATCAGATTCAATCAAGCCAATGCTCTGAAACATTGGGTCCCTGGCTGGTACATCTACAGTCTTCTTCTGCACTCAGTGGCCCCCTTGAAATGCCTGTGGCACTGGGGCAGGGGTGGGAGGGCAGGAGGGCCCGCTGCTGTGGCAAGCCCTGACCTGGCTTCAGCCTTCAACTGAAACCAGTGACACCCCAGGGACCCCCAAATCCTCCTCCGGGGCATCCACCTGCGAGTCCCTCCCTCCTTGCACCAGATCTCCCCTTCCAACAATTATAAATGTGGTGGCAGCATATTTAGGACACTGGTTAGACCAGTTGGTTGGCCCACTGGGTGGTTAACCATAGTTAACTCAGGTGGCTCTGGGGTTGCTGTGGGCTGAGGGTGGCAATGTGGGAGCCTTCCTGCGGGCTTCCTCTCGCTGTACAAGAATAAGGTTCCTGCTGAACAGGGTCAAGGAAATCAGTAGGTTCATTTCTCAGACCACCATCAAGTGCCTTGTTGAAATCTGTGTAGCAGGGTACAAAGTGGGGCTGTTACCCAAATTCTGTTTGGCATCTCTTCCCTTTCGGTGCTGCTAGCGGAGGTGCTTGATATGTTCCTGGCCCCACAACTTGGTCCTGAGCAAGATGGCTGAAAATGTCATTGCAATGAAGAATATTTCTGCTCCGGACAGTGAAATCATAGGGGTTAATGTACTTCCTCCCCCTGCACAGGTAGTCACCTTAAATGTGCATGTACTCCTCTGGCCAGGTAGCTGCACATTGGGAGCATGTCCTCAGCCAGGCAGAGAAGGGGTTAGCTAGCAGTCTGGCTGTGCTATGGGGATATACTAGTTAGTGAGGAGAGGTCCGTGAGGAAAATGAAGGGTTCAATGACTAATAGGCAATACAAAATGCCATCCAGCTTCTGTGGACAGGAAGAGGAAAGGTTGTATGCAGAAGGCACAGAAGCAGAGAACTGCGGGAATGTCAGTGAAGGACCACCTGTATTTGAGCCCTAAAACCTGCAGGTACGCTGCAAAGACAGTGCAAATTGGTTGTGAACAAGGGTGGATAGCAGGTATGTACCCAGAACCCAAGGAAAAAGCTTGCAGGATTATCTGTAACCACCCCAGGAGACAAGGATAGGAACTTCCAGTGTGAATGAGTGGATGGCAAGGGCAAGACTGCCAGTCTGATGACCCAGATACCCTGCAAGTCAGACCTACCCTGTGACGTAATGACAAAAGCTTTTCCCCTTAATGCCATTCATTTATCCCCTGCCTCCACACTTTGCATTACTTTATCCATTTAATTCAGGGATGGTGGGCTTCGGGAGATGGCCATTTGGCTTCTTCCTTATCCCATTTTGCCCCGTATAATGCTGCTGTGACACTTTAAGCTCTTTGTCATATATATTATAGATGCTGGTGCTGTCTTTTTATTGCCATTTCATTTTCACTTACCCATCAGACTGCCACAGGCAGCTCTGCTAAGTTGTAATGTCCCAGACAACTAACCCAGTTGACCCTGTTCTGCCGTTTATTGCTTGTTTTAATGACAAGCACTGCCCTTTATTGACTTGCTTAACTTCTGATTTAAGTTTACTGCAGAGCAAAGAGAGAAAAAAAACCCTCTTTGCCCTATATGGCCTGGAAATATATAGGCTGGCATTTAAATGTTCCTGCAGTGCAGAAGATTGGCTCATACAAGGCACCTTCAAGTCAGCCTCGGCTGAACTCCACTATCGGGCGTTTCTCCAGCAATGAAGCTGAGATTGTCCTCGGGTCTGAAGAATGACTGCCATTCTTGGACAGACTGGGTTTCACATGGACATAAAGGAGTGCTGAACTGCTATCTGAGCTGCTTCCCACTGAGTCTTGACTCGGGGACCCTGAAAGTAGCAAGGACATTTCTTAAAACTAAAGGAAAATCTCTGTGAGTGGTATCAGGCTTGCTAGACCTCTGAGTTTTGGAGTTTAATATTGTTACCATAGCAGGAGAACAACAGTCTTTGCGCTTGCTTCTTCTTACATGCTCTAAATAGTTGCTGGCTTTTGCACTGTCTAGATGTGGTCTGTGCCTACACCCCAGTATACCGAGTGTCTATGTGCGTACATTAAGAGGGGTCCAGTGGAGATCATGCAGGGGAAAAAGATTTGTTGTCAGACTTATGGCATGGATTACTACCGGCATAAAACTGGGGTGAGCATGATCCATATGAAACTGGATGGAAGGAAGGAAGGAATAAAATAGGGAAAAATTCCTGGCAGCTGTTGCAACCTCCTACTGACATAGCGTTGTCACTGCGAACATGAGTGAGAAAGCGCTGTTTTGTAGCTCAGTAATATTTTAGCAGTGATAACAAAGCACCATAACATATATCAAAGGAATAACCATCCCAAAGTCACAAACAATTTAATATCATGATAGTGTACTGTGCTTTCTTTCTTATTTGCCATCCTGACCTAAATTGTAATGAACAGCCGTGACTGTAGTTTTAAAAAGGGCCCTCATCGTTCATTTACATTTTTCTTCATAGTTTCCAAGGAAATTGAATTACTCAGAGAGGATCCTAGAGGCATTTGGTACATCTCTATTAGCACACAACGCAGGACTGCCTATTATGCATGGACAGTGCATCTAGATGTTTATAGTTACCACAGTTAACATGCAATTAGGTTGCTTTGGATGATATTTTTATCAATCTCCCATTTGCTTATTGTTTGAGCTCTTCAGTCTTTGTGATGCCGTTACCTTAAAAGCTAAAATGTACAAGTAACCTGCCGAGGGAAAATTGGACTTGCAAACAAGTTTCTCACAGCTTCTGTCTGTCAATTCCTGTCCATGAGTCAGCAGCAAATGGTTGTATAAACACTGCTGCTCCATGAATTGTCATCTCTCCCTGGCAGCTCCAGACCCCGCTCCTCCTGCCAAGAAGGCTAATGCACAGACACTCTTCCAGGGCAGCAGTGCATCATGCGGGGATCTTAGGCAATCTCATTTTCTGCCTAACTAGCCCCGAAGCTTCTGGCAGTAGCAGGGTGCAAATCTAAGGGTCTCCATCCAATCCAATGGTCTCTGCTTGAAATTTTCTGGCTAGGATTACCATTGTTGGGTTCTGCCAGAAAAAAATAGCTTCAATTAGACCATACAGACGCAGAGGTGAGTGCATACTATTTTCATGCCTCAAAAACGAGATGTCTTCCACTGAGCTATTTAAGCTTTAAAGGTAACCTGCAAAGGGAAACCATCAGGTTCAGTCCTATGTACTTCTGTCCTGTTTCCAGGCGAGGTTTTCAAAATGTGGCTCTTGAGTTGAGTGAGAGAAAAAGAAGATTTGCTATTTGGATCAGTCTTTTACCCCTTCTCTGCAGGAAGCAGCACGCAAGAGGCGAGGAATTCGCGGGGGGATATCGTTTACTGGACCGACCACATAGTTGGGTATCAATAGACAAGCTTTCAGTTGCAAAGCATTCTTCATTAGGGCAGTACAGCATGCTTCAGAGGAAGGCGAACAGAGCACAGTACAGTAGCGGATAATTATGGAGTAACTTCCCTAAAGGGGAAATTTCTTTCTAACCCTCATCAGTTACTGGTTGACTTTTACCCTGAAGCTTGAGTTTAAACCCTTCTCTTTTTTTATTATAGTGTATACACGTGACCTAAGCTGGAATCTATTTGTCTGCGGTGTCACTATGGGCTAGAGATGCTAGAAAACATTCACAGATTATACATTGCTCCACCTAATGTTCTCACTTGCACTTGTCTCCAGTTAGTCAGTCTGTCATTGTCTGAGCTGAGAGTTTTATCTGCAGGCAAGGTACTGTTTAGACATATGGATTACTACTAGTATTTTGATCATCTTCACTGGTTAGAAATCTTTCTTTGTTTAATAAGAGTCAGTCTTCTGTTCAGGAAATCCAAGTGTGAGCTTTGAAATCCTCTTGTGCACAACACCACCGTGGTTATATGAGAAATCCTCTTGTGCACAACACCACCGTGTTTTTAAGCAGCACACGACCACTTTCGTAAGGCTGTGGCCTGCAGAAGTGCCGGCCCCAGCCACATGGCATGTATCAGGGTTATTAGCAGGTTGGCAGGTGTTAGTATCCAGTAACTTCTATTGTCCACATCTTGATAACATGGTGTTAGGACAGCTTGCAGACCACGTAGAGCAAACACCTTTGAAAATCTGCATTCAAAATTCCCATTGTTGCTGGTTGTGTGCGTGTCAGACTGGAACCATACTGCCATTAACTCCCAGCCATGTGCATTTACCATGAGGTCCTCCTTAGCCAACCGTGGATCCTTTTCACAAGGACAAAGGGATGAGGAGCAGGTGTTGAGGCAGTCTTGTTCTGGACATGCTTGCCACAGTAACAGCATTTCTCCCGTAAACCTGACTGCTCCATCGCACTCCCAACATAGGCCCTCTCATCTGCCGTTCACTCCCTTTTCCCAATAAGTGTCGCCACTGTTTGCCTGCTGCCCACAGACAGGAGCGTGTCCACGTGGGATTTGCACTAGTTGCACTAAGTCAGTTTTTTTTATTTAAAAGTAGGGCTTTTTCTGGGCAAACAACATCTAAATGGAAAATGAGAAATAATGCATCCATGAGCTAAAATCTTTTTATGCTAAACAGCATATGAGAAAACATACTGTGGTGTGCCCCTCCCCTGCTCTGACTCACAGCGAGCTTTCCTGCTGTTCTCTCAAACGGGGAGAAGAATTCCTTGAAATGCAATGGCTGATTGCATCTCTTTCCTGTCCAAGGGACTTCTTATTCTTGCTGAATGACTGCTGCAATGTCCTGCGTACAGATTCGCAGCCTAGCTCAGCAAGTGGTCCCTAGCCTGGAAAACTGCGCAAGTGCTTTTCTACAACTGGCCTTTGATTCTGGCCCCTTCCAATGCCTTTGATAAAGTTATCTCTGTGTATCTTGAAACAGGTTAGGATTTGTCTTCTTCTAATTGCGGGTTAAATGTATTCAGAGCTGATCTATCTGCATTCGTTCTTGAGCCAACACCTTTCAGCTTACAAAACTGTTCTTCCTCACCGGCTGTTACAGCCCTGCTGTGGTCATAGACCGCAGTCTTGTCCCCAACCATCCCTCATTTTGCTAGGCTAAATAAGACCAGATGGGCCAGGTGCCAGATGATTGGAAGGTAGCAAATGTGGTCCCCATCTTCAAGAAGGGGAAGAGGGAGGACCCGGGTAACTATAGGCCCGTCAGTCTTACCTCAATCCTGGGGAAACTCTTTGAGAAGATCATCAAGGAGCACATTTGTGATGGGCCGGCATCAGAAATGATGCTCAGGGGCAATCAGCATGGATTTATTAGGGGGAGATCATGT
>NW_017729000.1:11911198-11926949 GCF_001723915.1 Gavialis gangeticus | reverse complement strand
CCGCAAAAACTACTTCACGGTTAGGGCGGCTAGGAGCTGGAACCAACTTCCAAGGGAAGTGGTGCTGGCCCCTACCCTGGGGGTCTTTAAGAAGAGGCTGGATGCCTACCTGGCTGGACTCGTTTGAGTCCCGTTTCTCTTTTTGGGGTTTTTTGTTGTTCTCCCGTCCTGGCGGGGGGTCGGGCTAGAAGATCTACTAGGTCCCTTCTGACCCTTAATCTATGAATCTATAATCTATGAATAAGACAAGCAGAAGGGAGAGTAGAGGTGCACCTTACAGGCTAACTCAATCAGAGATTCATAAGCTTTGGCAAGCAACAGTTTATTTCATCAGGCACTATGAAGGGACTAAGGAAGCCGTTTTGAAATAGAAAAGTGGGAGTGGGGGCATCATGGACGGAGGCAAAGGTAGATAGAAGACAGAAAAATAGCAGTTAACTCTCTGAGGGATGAAGGGGTTATAAAAGCTACTCCGGGTAATGGGCTAAGACTATGTAGTCAGGCTTTTTCCTCTTGTGTGGCTATTCTCATAGGCCTTCTGGTCACCTGGTCCAGTCTGAATTTATCTTACTTGAACTAGGCTGACAGGATGTTTCTGCTATTTTCCATTTCTATATTCTACCCTGTGCTCAGGGTCAGGCTGATCATCATATTTGGGGTCAGGAAGGAAGTTTACCCCAAGGTCAGGTTGGTATAGACTGGGGGGGGCTCCCTCTGTAGTGGAGGGTATGGCCCTCTACCTGGGATCTCTTGAGCATATTTTGACAAACCTTTGTAACAGCAGGACATTGGCCACCATGGTCCCCCACTTTCCCCGTGACAGGTTGGGGTGTTGTGTTTTGTATTGTGTCAGAATTGACTGTGTTATTTTGCTAATAGGTTAGACACTGGAGTTGTATGGGATGGTTTGGGCAGGGATAATCCCGCCTTGGGCAGGCGGTTGGATTACTACATGACCTCTGGAGGTCCCTTCCAGCCCCGCTTCTCTATGATCCGATGTCTCCATGATTCTCTACTGGAAATACCTCCCCTGATACATCCAAAGATCACTGTTTTGCCTCTTTCATGGCCACATCACGCTGGTGACTCATGGTCATCCTCTGACCGACTTACACTTGCAGACATTTCTCTTCCCCGGTTGCTTCCAGCTGATGAGTCCAGACATGCTTGCCACAGTATGAGCCCCCAGGAAACTGAAATGTAGACTCGTATCAGCAATGAGGGTCACGGGGTCACTGATCAATTCTTCTGAAACAATGACCTGTTTATTATCTAGTGACTATGACTCAGATCCCCCGGACTGGCTGAGCTATTTTGTTGGCCAGTTTTGCCCTTCCCTATTTCCTGGGACTAGGAGGAGGCAAGTGGTATTTCTTTAAGGCTATTCCAAATTAAGCCAGCTGAGAATGGTCCCCGAGGAATTGATCCCTGGAGTGTGGCAGCGCTCTGGCTATGCTGGCACACCTCCCATGTGCCCCAGTACCGGGGGGGCCTAGAGCTAATACAGATAGCTTTATGGCTGCCTGGAATTACCTTGGTGCTGCAGCAATCCTCAGCTGCCTGCTCAGGTCTAATTCACAGCCCCTTTGTGCCACCAACACAGCACCCAGGGGCCACTGCGTGAGCCAGGCATGTCCCTGGGCTCTCAGCTCTGAAATTCATTTTTCCCTGGCTCTCAAGCTGAATGAGATAATGCTTCCCTTTGCCTACAGAAGGAATCAGGAAGATGCGCAGCTTTGCAAATCTGAGCATCACCCCATCTGTTTGCTCTGCCTGTCGGGTTTGTGTTTCGGGCCTAGGATCAGCACTGCAGGGCAGTTACTTTTAACACCAGCTTGAACCCTTTTCTCATCCAGGGTGGGCTGTGGGCATGAACCGGTATCACAGGCCTGAATTTGGGGAGTTTTGTATCTCCCTGGAGCCCTAGATCTGAACTTTCCCATTGGCGCTGTACTCTGCAGTGAGCCCAGCCCAGATCCCTGATCTGAGCCCCTCTAGCGCTCAGGGGAAACCCACCGCGTTGAATCTAAATGTATCTTACCAGGCCCCTCTTTCTTCCATGCAGTCCTGGCTCTTCCACAGCAGGTTGAAAATGTAACCTAAAACGGCAGCTTTCATCAGAGCAGGCTGCCAAAGGCCTGGGACACAGGTCCAGTGGTCACATCCCTTCTCTGTGCTTATGCTGTATTGGCAAAGAAGCCACCGCAGTGCCTCCTGCACCACCCACAGCTCCCTTGACAGACAGACCAGGTCCACCACACTTTGCCCCACGTTTGACAATGCAGCTTTGGCTTGTCCCTTGTCTACAGGGTTTTTTTGGGGGCGGTGGTTAAAAAAAAGCAATTGCTTTTTTAAAGAAACTATTGCCGCAGTCAGGCAAGCTCACCCTCACAAGCAGCCAGGTGTCTGCACTGGAGAGAAGAGCCACACCATGCAGCACGGTGCCCACTATCCTGTCCGCACCACTATTTGTTTCCGCTCACATTAGTCTACTGACCCCTGAGGCCCCAGTGTGATCAGGCCCACTGCTCTGTCCAATGAACACTACTAGCAGGGACTGGGTCTTGAAACCTCTCTTGCCTACTTCTTGGCCATAAGCACTAGCACGGATGCTACTATGAATGTGGTGCCCTGCACTGGGGCTCACGCATCAAATGATTAAGCCTTGCAACTTCCTATGGCAGGCAGTTCAGGCAATTAGCCCTAGGGCCCAGTCACTTGGCCAGGGTTGCAATGTGAGCTCATGTCAGAGCCCCAGCTCCCTCCTTTAATCCCTAGATCACATTCCCTCCCTGGTTATGAGCCTCAGGTCCCCAAACATGGTCATGTTTTGTCACTCTAGGCAGTACGGCTTCTCACAGTCTCTGCTCGGGCCAGACATTTACTGAGGTGAATAGAGGTTTGGCTTGTGAAGAGACTATCAGGCCATGTCTAGGTAGCAGACTCACCCGGGCATGCAGTGCATCCTCAAACCTGCCGGCTGCTTCCAGCATTGGGAGCAGTGGAGCTGCCTCTACACGCTGCTGCCAACGGGCTAGGTAGCCCAGCTGAGAGACAATGCCAATTCCAGATGCTAGTACAACCACAGCACCACGTGAACGAAGCTGCCCGGTGCAGGAGACAGTCTGCATGGCCTAGTGCTTGAGGCCACATTAAGTTTGCAGGCTAGGCATAGCCTAAGATTGGACTCTCTGGCATGACTGGAGTGGGGCATCAGCGTGTTTTCTAATGTTCGTGCTCTTCAGTTGGTGTCCTCGGTTCTTCCAGAGGTGAGCTGGGTAGTCAGGAGAATGCTCTGAGGTTTTGTCACAACCCAGAATTTAGTGCAGTTTTCCAGAAAGGCTCACAAGATGTGCTGGCCTGCCGAGCCCGCTCTTGGCCAACGTCCATCTGTGAAAGTGATGGATTTCAAGTGGAAACCAGTGGAAGAAGTCCAGTAGAGAAGGACCTGATCTCCAAAGCTTGGCTGCATTTCACTTTGGTGTTTTAGCTGGGATTGGCGTTCCTGGCTGACTCCTAAACCTGGATCAACGTCTGAACCTTCCCAGGCCCCTGGCATGGTGTGGATGTACAATGTTAGCTGAACCCACAAGAGACATGCAGTTTAGATACAAGTCCCTACCCACTTTGTACTGAAATTCCTATTGAGCACATCTGCTCCAGTCCTTCCAGGAGATTAGATGGCTAATAAGGGCAAGAACTGGACAACTGAGAACAGTTCGTGTATCAGTGTGAAAGCAATGGTTTTAACAAGATGTGGCCAACTAGCCCCTGGACCACCTGAGTTGTATGTCTTTCCTCTAGGTTTTGCTTTGGAGTTTTTCACTCCAAGTGAAACCCCTGGGGTGGAAACCTCAGACACAAGGAAACCTGGTGGAAGATTTTTCAGACGGCACCGAGCTCTGCGCGGCTCTGGCCGACCCACTTCAAGCAGGCACCTTCATTTCCCAGTCCTTGGGGTGTTCACAGCCCCTCTCTCCCTGCACAACTTCAAATGAGTTCCCTATGGAAAAAATGTCCTCCAGACTGATCCAGTCATAGGGCCGATGGCTTTAGCTCTACCTCGGGGGGGTCTGGTTTTTATCTGGTTCTGCACCACCATGAAACATGACTGGACCCCTGGAAAATCTGGTTGTGAAACATTTTGGGTCGGTCCAGAATCCAGACCTGACCCTCGATCTGATTTGTGTGGGCAGCCCTGGCTTCACGTGAGCTGTCCGGAGTCCCTAGTTCACACTTGGATTTGGGGCTGCTTGCCCATGGGTAACAGTGCATCCCAGCATCGAGGAGGGGAAACCAGCTCCCCTCTGGGTTCAGTCTCGGTCTGACTCTGAATTTCTGATGGAAGCAGAGGAAGGCGGTGGGGAGAAACCTCTTCCAACCGACCGCTCCCTGCCAGCAGTGAGTCAGGTACGAGCCCCACTCCTGGTGCTGGAAGACTTTCCCACAAAGGCCCAGTCCACCCCCAGGACAGCAGAAGACCGGCCTGGAGATGGATCCTATCCTGCTTCTGGGGTTTTAGCCTCAGGAGTCCTTGGGGAAACTGAGGCAGGGGAGGTGACTTTGACAGGAGCGTCATCCTAAGGGGGGGCGGGGACAGGTGGGAACACCTTACTTAGGCTCCTCAGCTGCGGGGAGTTACAGGGGAATCTCAAAGCCTCGGGAGCATTTCCCTGCTAGGTCTATTTAAAAAAGCAGGTCATTTGTGCCAGCACGCAGGTCTCCCTCCCTCCTCTGGGCTCCGTGCCTCTTCAACGCATGTTCTGCCCACGCTGGCCCAGGGCCCAGAAGCCCAAATAATCTCCCAACCCCAGCCCTGAGAGTTAGCAGCATAGGGCGCGCTACATTTCCTCCTTAACCAAGATTAATAACAATTAGAGCTCCCTGTCCTCCGTCCTTCCCTCCCCCCTCTTGACTGCTCTGCTCACTCCTGCTGAAGGCTGCAGTTATGGCATGTACACCTGGGAGGGGAAGAGGGAAGAGGAAGGGAGGGGGAGCTGATTTCTCTGCAGAGCAGATAGCATCATCTTCCCTGTGAAACGAATGAGTCATCTCTGCAACGTGCTCAGCCCATGTCAGCCTGAGACACAGGATCCCATCGCTCTGCCTACATGCTCTCTGAAAGGAGCCAGCCAAAATGTGCATGTTTAACTTACCGTCAGCAAGACAGCATGGCCCAGCCCCCTCCTTCCTCTCTTCCTCGCTCTCCAACAGTTTATTTTTATGGCCAGCAGCTTTGCTTGAGAAGAGAGAGGGTATTTTTTCGAATAATTTTTTTTTGAGCTCGGCTGCTGGGTTTGGGAACAGACCATTTGCACAGGCTGTGACTGCAGTCACCTTCGCTACACCCGCTGGCTTGTTTGCAACCCTAAAAAGTGGGGGGGTGTATGGGGGAGGTGGGAGGCACACCAAAGTTTTTTTTTTCCCTTGCATGTATATGAATCTCTGTGCAGTATGAGCTGCACCCTGCTTTGCACAGGCCAGGCTAAAGGATGTTATACCCCAAAGGGGAGAGGGGAAGAATTATTTTCTCATTAAACACCCCACCCACCCCTCCAGCCAGCCTCCTACACACAGGCAGACCTGGGAGGATGAGTCAGCACGCTAAAGGGAAATAGATAGCGCCAGCTCAACTGCAGCTTTACTGAGCAGCTGGTGAAGTCCATGGAGCTGTGGGCAATGGACGGTTGCTAGTTTCTGCCTTGCCAGGCATGTGTCGAGCTGAAAGCAGTTTGCCCTTGGCACACTGTGCTCAAGAAGCCTGTGTGGTGGCAGCTGAGCCGGAAAACAAATTGCCCAAGGGAGGCTGGCCCTGGAGGGGTGGGGGCAAAACCCTGCCTGGGCCAGGAAGACCCAGTGATTCTGCTTGCAATGTCCGTTGCCTTCGCGTGGCACCTGCCGTGGGAGGCAGCACGGCTCCCCTCCCACAAGCAGACGCGCACAGGGCTGATTCCCCGGGGAGGGACGTCACCAGTCCAGACCCAGACAGGAAAAATATCGTGTTTAATCAGCAGCTGATAATAGCCTCGCCTTGTGCGGAGTGAACTGCACTGGGGAAGAGGAAGAAAGTTCAGTATTGAGCCAGCTCTTCCCAGTCCATCCAGGAGATCGTGCTGTCCTCAGTGAGCCATCTCCTGGGCAGCTGCTGCCATCTGGCTCAGCCTCCCTGTATCACCTGCTCTGGCTGGCACACCACCCTTTTCCATAGCTTGTCTGAAAATGTCTCATCTCAACCTGTGACCCTCAAAGGCCTCTGGGCTAGGCACGCCTGGGCCTCCCGTACCCTCTGCTGCTTGGTGTGAGAGGTGCGTCGGCCATCATGGCCTGGCACTTGCTCTGAGCGAACAGCGTGGGTCCCCTCCCCGGCAAACAGGGACCGGGAGAGACGGGAAGAGAAGTCTAATGGCACATCTGAGGTCACCAAGTCAGCATGGCACAAGGACCAGTCACATTTTGAACTCTCAGGCTGCCTGTGTGCACCGGGCTGGTGCTGTAATGATGAAACCCTTCAGCCTGGGATGAGGATGCTGCTCTGCTGTTATTTTTTATGGCTCCTTGAGTGTAATTGGATGACAAAGTGGCACTCCAGCTCTGTAGGCAGAGCACCAGAGCCGTCGAGCATTTTGCAGCATGCGTGAACGATGCTTTGCGATAATAAGCTGGTGATCGCCACACAAACACACAGGCTTCAACCTGGCTGTTTTTGTCCAGATCGGTATTTCATCCCTGCTTGGTTTTAAGCAGGTTAGCACAGTCCAAGTTTATTCTTGGCTTAGTACCATGTCTCTGGCATTGTGGTAAACTGGTCCATGCACAGATGAGAAAGAAGTACTGCTTGTACCGGCACAGTCAGCCTGACCCCCCATCCCCAAATTCAGAGGGGGAAACCAGCTTTCATGCCATGTGCCTTGCCCTTGCTGCATAGGCATCACAGGATGTGGCCCTGCTCCCTCCCCTCACCCATGATGGAGGGGTGCTATCACCTCCTCTTTCCAGGTAGCACAAGGAAGAGCCTCCATCTCTTCTCTCAGCTTTCACAAAAGTAGCTCAGTCCTGGCCATGCTTTTAAGGGAGGATCCCCCTTCCCTCCTTGCAGGTACATCAGGGATAGACCTGCCCACCCTAGGCCCTCCTCCCTAGTTCCCACAGAGAGAATCTGCCGTCTTCAGGTAAGATGAGGGGACAGCTGTCCATCCACCCCGTCTGTCTCCGAGCTGCACATCAGGCTCCCCTGTGCACATGTGCTCACGCACACACAGCCACACAGCACAAGAAGATTTTATAACTACTTTAGGTATTATATATATATATGTATACACACATACACATATATAGGGGTGTAGGGGTTACTTTTCACTCCATCCAGGAAGAGCACCCACCAACTGCTGAAACTTCCTCAGCCTGGTGAAGGGCTTTTGAACCCAAAAGCTTGCTTAAAAATTGTTTTCCAACTATTTAAGTTGGTCTAATAAAAGATTCACCCAAAGAACCTTGTCTTCATGTATATATACACATATGTGTGTATATATCCATAATATACATAAATGTACACATGCACACATTAATAAAAATGGAGATCTTGAGCCAGTCATCTGATTCCCTCCTTGCTGCAGACCACAATTGTTTCGAACCCACCAGGCCCTCTGGCTCCTACAGAGAAGGGAATAGGACTGGCATGTGCTAGGAGAAGCACACACTCCCCAGGTGGCTAGAGCTGTTTTCATAGTAGCTACACTTGAGAATAGCTCCTTCTATAACACCTAGGTCCTGATCTGGCTCACAGCAAAGTCAATGGCAAATCTTCTCTTGATGTCAGTGGGGGCCGGAGGTGATTAGTATCAGTGTTGTTATACCTTCGTATTGCACAGTTGTAGATCATTTGCTAGGAAGCCAGGTGCACAGAGGTCTATTTAATACCCAGCAGAAGATCCTTTTCTTTTTTAATGATCATTTCAATTGGCTCTAGAGGAGCTTCGAGAGCATTAGGATAAGCAACCATCATGGATGGCAGCACTGGGTGACTGGAGCAATAGCTGATTAAAACTTAATGTGAGCTTAATTCCTAGGAACCTTGCTAAGCACTTACATGGAATTTCTTGATCATTTTACTAGAAATGTGTGAAACTGTGTTTTACTACAGTGTTGCACCAGAGTGTCCATGTGCTGATTTGTAGGTGGATGCTAGTAACTGTCCAACTGGCAACTGGACATTTGCAAAATAATGGAAAATGGGATTTGATCCCTCGCAACACTACGTGTCCAAATTCAGCCCAGGTTTTAAGGAATGGATGGCTGTATGATGAGTTTGGTCTTGGGCTACCATCTTCTATGCCCCCACAGAAGGAGACAAAGACCTACAGCCCCTCTAATCCAGCCCTGAATTAAGAGCTGTGTATTCCAGACATTAAGGCTCTAGCATGGCAGAAGATTCAGGTTTTATGCCTGGCTTCACCACAACTACATGGTGAGTAGCCAGTAGTGAGTGGCTGAGTTGCGCTCTCTGAGACTTGGTTTCCCCATCTGTAAAATGGGATCATTTGGATGAAAGGTAGCATGTGAGCTCTCAGCATTGCTGATGACCACTTTAAAGACTGGCTGCTCAGTCTGACATTGCAACTGTCCCAGTTACCTTCCTCTATAAAGAGCAGAGTTAAACATTTACAGTTTAAAATCCAACCAACTCTTTGGGCACTAAGAAATGGCTGAAGGAAGCAGCCAGGGAGGGTCTGTTATTAATGTTTAGCTCAGTCCTTAGTGTGCCCCAGGGCATGCTGTGCAACATTAGCCCTGTAAGTAGAGCATCCCAAGCTGTTTGAATTCCTCAGTGTAGCATTTACTATTCTGTTTTGCTGGAGTCCCGGGAATTCAAATACTGTTACGGGAATTCAAATGCGCTGCTGACTTTCTTCGGGGGATGAGATTAAGTGTCGCCTGTTGAGTAGCTAAAGAAATAGCACATTAGTTTTCCTTCTAAATTCACTAAAAAGTTCAAGCAGGCAGTGTGTCAAGTCCATTCATATGTGATTTAGCTCTGTTACATGTCCTGTCATTGCTGCTGTTAACTCAGGAACTTTTAAGTTTACCCCGGAAGCCAGAGGGAGGTATCTTTTATTCCTGGCGATGTTGCAATCCACTTTGATGACAGCGCACAACTTGTGTACTAAGATGCCATCTTCTGGAAGCTGACAGTTGCAAGTGAATAACCGGTTTCATCTGGGATCCCACAACAAGCAGTGAAATGAAAATCTACAGGCTGGATGCTCTTCGGGAGACATGGTGCTCTAGCCACTTTTATTCGTTTTCAGGGGTAGGCTGAGTTTGTTCTCCCTGAGTTAAGAAACCAAAGGGGTTCATGTGGCATGGGTTGGAAGTATCGGTGTCCCCATCGCAAAGGCCAGCACTGTATTTGGGCCAGTTTTGGCAGTACCAGAAAACAGTAGGAACCGAGCAGCAGGTTGGCTATTGGCACTGAACGCTCCCCAGGCTGTCAGGGCAGCGTGGAAACCCATGCTGTCGAATATGTTGCACCTGTTCTCCGGAGAGGAGGAGGAGGAGGAGGAAGTCAGCTGCAGGTCGTGTGAATGAAGACCCTCTGATCAGCAAAGGACGAGGGCAGAAAAATAGGCCTGTGGGACAGGTCCTTATAGGAAGTCACCTTCAGATGGATCTGAACTGAAATGTTTTTTGAAGTTCAGGATAACATGCCCCACTCTTTCATGTACTTCTCTTCCTAATCCCGCTCAGTTTGGAAAGGCCAGAAGGCCCCAGGAAAGGCTCTTTTTACAGCATTTCTAATCTGATAAGATACATGCAGTCCCTGGGGAATCTGTCAGGATTTCCTGCTGAGGAATGGAGAAGGCTCTCATTGCACTTCAGCAGGTAAAAATGTGGGTGTATCTATGAACCAAACCTCTGAAGTTAATAATCTCTGAGACAAGCTCTCCTGCAAATGAATAAGAATAATCCTTTGGGTGTTTGGTGAATCCTTGTGAATACAATATATTTATTAATTGTACTTTGCCCATCATTGGTGCCTTTCACCTAAACGCACTTCAAAATATGAAACAGTGAAATAGTGAGTTACTGAGAATAATACAGCAAGGCAGCAGTCTTGAGCCATTAATGGAACCCACCTTTCTCAACCCAAGTACTATGTATTAAGCTATAACAATAAAAAGTTACAATCCAGCTACAGTGGAGACATTATCTCAGTCTATGAACCACCCTTTTGGGATGACAAATAAAATAAAGCCCAGAATGACACGGGTGCGAGCTGAGTTAAAATGCTCCTAGGTAAGGAGTTTAGGCCATTGAGCAAACTTTCAGTGGAAAGTTTAAGAAAGGCTGCAAAAGCTTCATCTTTGATCTAACGCTCCCATCATAGCCAGAACAGCATCCACTATGCTCCACAAAAACTTGATCCTATACAGAGACTTTTAAAAAGCACAAAAAGGAGAAGAACCAGGTACTCATGAAAGCCTAGTATAGGCTTGTGGATTGCAATTTAGTTAATATGGAAGGAACTGAGATTCCAGGCTGATAGGTGGCAGAGCAAAACATCCCAAAGTTAGCTAGGACATCTCCTCTTGCAATCCACAGACCATGCACAAATCGTTCCATCTCCTGTTCGCATTTCCTAACCCTACCTTTTTGCAGCATAACTGGAAAATCACCTGCTGCCTAAGTCTTAATTTACATGTCATCTTCTGAGCTTCTGCTCTGTTGACACAGTAGCTCAGTAGAAATCCCCCTCAATCATCCTTTCTTCATCAAAAGCAGTTTTCTTTCCTTCGTATCATCAAAGCACTGAAACATAATACAACCCCAGCCACCCATGTGCAGTTTATAGTGTGTATATGGAAGTGCTACTTTGTGCCAATTTTCATCTTTACGGGTTTTATTTGCAGCCACGATTCCGCCAGGTTTTACGTCCACTGCCATTAGCCATTATTGCACCAAGCTGTGCGCCACACTGCTGGAGGAGGGTGTCATGTAGATTTGCAGGTTGTTGTTGTTTGCAAATGCAATTTGGCTGCATGGGAGTTACTTATAAAATGTAATTGATGCAGGGAAATCATGCAAACAAATATAAAACGGTATCTTTTATGGAGATGGATTACACTACAGGACCTGCCGGCTGGTAGGCAGAGTGACTTAATGGGATTTTTAACCTACTGTTATTGAAAGGGCAAGCAAACCCAGGCAGCTTATCACTTTATGTGGGTCATATACAACAACAGTCGCAGATTCCCCATAAACTTCAGGCCAGGTCCTCATTTGATGTAAATCCATCCATCAGTAGAGACCACCTACTTGAAGACATGGTCCAACATCCATAAGGCCCACTATTACGAACAGCATGCCCCTGCTTAAAAAAATGGAACTTGTACAACAAGACAGAAAGAAAATGGTTATCTGCACATGAGAACCCTCTGCGTAGTCCACATAGGCATTAGGTTTCCTTAGGCTTTTTCCAGGAACTGACTTATTGTGGACTGATGAACCAGAAGAAAATCTGCTCCATACTACTTAAGTCAAAGGAAGTCTTTCTATTGTCTTCAGAGGGGGCTGCATCATGCCCTTGATGAACAGCAAGGCCTGAGTATATCCAGATGCACATACAGGAAAAACAGAGCTGGGGCAGACAATGGAGCAAGAAAGAGAAATTCAACTCATTGTCACTGAAAGTTTGAAATGCTGAAGCTTTTTGACTTGCTGTAAATAGAAGCTGGACATAGACTCCTCTGCACATATAGACTGGCCAGGGAGTGTTGGGCCCATGTTATTTCTACCATGTGCATGCTCCCTGCACCTGACATATGAACTGCGAATTCCAGGTCCTTTCTCTGTTGATGTTGCAAATGCCAGGAACTGGAGTCTGAAATCCTCTGTTTATTCTCAGAACAACGTAGAACAGAAGTAGGAGCTGTGCTAAATTCCAGCAAAGTGATATTCTTAGGTCTTAACCCTGAGATGGCGGAGCCTCAACTCTAGACTGCTGCTCAGACCTGAGATTGCCATGCAGATGCCACGTGGGTCTATTCAAGAGTGGTTGTTTCTTATGAAGGGGTCACTGCAAGCTGGACTGAGCCCACTGACCCAGTTTTCATCCAGCATCAAACAGTCATTGGATTGTACTGATTTGTGTCCGCAACAAGCTCAACTGCAAAAAGTGCCCCCTTTAAAAAAAGAAAAAAAGGAAAAAAAGAAAAAGTGTAAACATGCATAGTCTCATCATCCTGGCATCAGGAGCCTGAGAACTGTCAGCAACTGCTGCTGCCTGGGGGTATGGGCATACCACTGCAAAAGGCCTTATTCATCTCAGATAATTTCTTAGAAGTGTCAAAACAATTCCGATTGTAATGCTAACGTGATCACATACTGCTTTGGAGCTGTGCCACAGAACAACAACTTGCACAGAAGCCTGCATGCAGCTACTGAGAGTTCAGACTTCTCAATAAAATGTACTTAAGCAATTACTGAAGAACAATGGGGGAAAAAATCCTTGAAATTCATGAATCTGCCATCTGCTTAGTGAATTCAGGTTTTCAGTTTACAGGCTTCCACATAAATAGGCTTGGCTTGTCTCTTTGTGAAGTGCTGTTATCTCAGAAGCAGGGTTTGAATTACGCTTGGACTCTTAGGGGGGTCGGCAGTGATGGCAGCCAGAAGGAGCCACCACTGCCACCACCGTCGCTGCAGGGCACTCTGGGGGCTCTCATCTCTTATGGGGATCCTCTCATCTCTTCTGGTGAGGGTTTTGGGGGTTCTCATCTCTTGCAGGGGGCTCTCCTCTTTTATGGGGGGGCTCAGTCCCCCCGAAACCCTCTCCCCCATATTTCAAACCATGCTCAGGAGTGATGCTATCTCATTTCCTCACTCAAGCAAACTTTACTTCGGATACAGGTTAAGCTCTTTAAAAAAAAATCAAACACCTCAAGACTTTCTGATAATTTCCCCAGAGAATTAGAAGATTTAGACAGGGAAAGAAACCAATTTGGGGGCTTCTAATCCACCCTTTGGTCGGAAAAGGATAGTTCCCTTAAGTATAGTTGAATGTATTTTATCTGATTTAGCTCTAAATGTCCCAGGAGCTGGAGCTTCTTTCACTTCTTGGGAGATCATGCCCAAGTACCTTTTTCACTGTTCACCTTCGGAGAGTGTCATCCCGTCTCCCACTCAGTCATTGCTTAGCCAGACTGAATGTGTTGGGCCCAGACTGAACGCTTTGACTGCTGACAATGGGGTTAACCCACGTTTGAAAGCAGGATACGACTGAGTTCCCACTTTGGAGTCAATGGTGTAGCTCCTGCTCACTTCCCTGGTAAAAAAGAGCAAGCCCATCTTTTTTTTAACCGTATCTCATAGGTCGGTTCTTCTGGTGCCTAGATAATTTCTACTACTTTTCTCTGCCCCCATGCCGTGTGTTTAAATCTTTCTGGTTCCTCGAACAGGCAACAGGACTGTAGAGGCAGGGAATATTATTTGTCTCCTTCCTCCACAATACAACAACTTGCGGCACAGAGATAGAGATTTGTATTTGCTTTAATTCTGCTGCCATATTGCAGAGCAGGCAGGTGACCGATTTTGTTGCTTCTGTGCAGCCCTATTTCCAGGTTCTCCCGTTTCATTCACAACCTGCTCCAGGGACTTTTCCCTGGCTGTATTGAATATAGCATACTGTTAGTCCTTTCTCCAGCGTGGCTAATTACCACGATCCCTCTGTCTATAAATCAAAGCTCTCTCCTTCCTGTTTGGCTCCCTTCTCCTTCTGATTCAAGTGCAGGTGATAATCATCACACACGTATACATTACTGATGTTATTAATTTATCTTCTTTGCCCCTTTCACAAACATCCAAGGACTTGACAGAACTTAGGAGCATTGTCCACGTCCCCTTGTACCAACCTCCAGCCACCTCTCAGGTGCGAGATGGGAGCCATTATAACTAGCTCAACGGCGTTACACCCCTTTATGGGCAGGAAGTGAAGAATACTACAGTCAATTAAAGCAACAGGGAAGACATATGCAAGAAGTGTCATTGTCCATGTGGGAATTTCGCCAAGACACTGGGCCTATCATTGCCACTCTGCAAAAAATGCTGTGACAGCTTTATTAACCCTTTATATTATATTAATAATAAATAAATAATATTTATTATTATATATCAAGGTTCAGGACCTTGATGATTTAGTATATAATGCCTAAGAGACTGTACTTCTTTGAACCAGCGTTGATGCTCTTAGCAGACTGTTCCCTCCCGAAGTGCCACCTTCCTTTCGTGTCCTAGCTGCGTTATTCCCAGGTCATCGCTTTTTTAGGCACTGATCAAGTTTGATGCTGATTAGTTCTTAGTTAATAGCATTAAAGGAGAGAATCACAATATAAAGCAACTTGACTGAGAAGGGTAGCAAAGGAAGACTCATCACAGGAGTGAAAACAGTGACACCCCCTCGCAGGGGAAAAAGGTATTGGGGGGGGCAGGCGTAGGGAGGAGGGTGCTCGCTTTCTAAGGCTCTCTTTCTTTCCCTCCCTCTTTTCTTTCTTCTAGTGCAAGGCATAACCTCCCTGCAGCCAGCCAGCTAGGACAGGATCCATCCACCTGAGTCTCCACATATTACAGAGCTTTCCTCACTGACACTTAGTCATTCTTTAACACGGTTTTGATTCAATCCCCCCTGGAGGTATTCAGTGACTCATTTCATTCTCAAAACCAGTGCTCTTCCTCTGGCTCCTTTGCAAGGAGTCAGGTTGACCTTTCTATCTGGTGTGTGTGGTCAGAAGAGCTATCAGCTGTTTCTTGTCCACCAACACAGTCCAAATGAGTTCGGATGATTTTGACTAGGTAAGACCAAAGGGGGAACAAAAGGTCCAAATTACTAGGACACAGCAAACCCCGTGCTCTCAGCATCTGGCTGGAGAGCACCGCGTATCACCCGTGGCCAACACTGAATCGCCCTTGGTGGATTCCAGTAGCAATGAGGCACGAAGGATGCAGCCACCTTGGCAGGTCTGTCCCTCAGCCCTGTCTCTCTCCTGCAAGCACGGGGGTCAGTATGCAGTGGGGGAGTGGGGTGGGGTTGGAAATAAATGTTTCTATCCTACCAACCACAAAGAGAACCTGCAGAAAAGCTAAAGCCACCCATGGCTGGTTCTTGGGGGCACGGGGAGCAGTAACAGCAGGTGAGGGAGACGCCAGCAGTGTAGCTCCACTGAAGATGTGTTCCCGAGATGCCCTGAATTTTATGTGACCTTGGGGTTATTCAAGCTCTGGGGAGAAAAGTGCCATGCTCACCCCACAGCAAACTGTGCTAAGACGCCTAAGAGAGAATCTGGGATCAAGTCCATGAGATGAACCTGTTTTCCTGCGGGTGTCTGTGGGATGAGAGTGATCACCAGGGATCCTGGTTTTCTCTGATTTAAAAAAAATCCCCAATTTTCAGATTTAAAAAGTAAACCCCAAATCCAAATTTAAAATGAAACACCGCTATACATGTCTACATATTAGTGGTGTTTCATTTTAATTGTGGAAAAATGTGGATTTGGGGTTACTTTTTTTAATCTGAAAATTGGGAATTTTTTTTTAAATCAGAGAGAACTAGGATCCCTGGTGATCAGCTAGAAAGCCAGTTAGTGTGAAATCTTTGAGGGATTGGGAGAAGGTAAAAAAAGAGTTGGACTCCTGCTGCCCTCCAGTTGTAGAAGAAGAATAATGTTGTACTGCCCAATAGGCTGAGAATAAGAGTTTGCTA
>NW_017729000.1:11900008-11906198 GCF_001723915.1 Gavialis gangeticus | reverse complement strand
TGTTGTACTGCCCAATAGGCTGAGAATAAGAGTTTGCTATTAACCTTGTGTCTTTCTGTCTGGTCATTGGCCACTTTGGTTGGTGTGGGTTAAATTAGGCTGCTGCATGGGTTGGGCCCTGATTTCTCAGCCCCAGAACCTGGTTTCTTTGCCAAAGGCTAGTGTTGCTATGCAAAATCCTCTCTGACACATTAAAGAGCAGGGCTGATGGGCTAAGAAGCCCAAGTCTTTCACTCCAGGGGTGTCTGTCTAAAGATTCAGTATGTGACCTCCTCATCTTACCCCCAACTTCAATTCCACGTCAGTCAGGGACAGACCTGGTGTGCTGTGCATACCCCTGGAGAGAGTTAAGGGAACAGCTGGAACAGGCTTCCTAGCAAAAGGAAGGAAGGTAGCAGGGATGTGTCCCCAGCTAGTGCCCAGGGAGCAGGGAGAGACATCCTGACTCCCCACAGGACTCAAGTTGTTATCACCACGAGGCAGCTCGTGCAGCATGTGGGGGTGGAATATGAGCAATGAGCGTCACACAGCGATGTCGGCAGGACCCCGTGACTACTGCAGGTTCGGAGTCTGCCTGGCAAGAGACAGCTGAACGTAGAGACACGTAGGGGGATCCCCGAAGTCTGCCAGAGACGCATACAAAATGCAAAGCAGATTCGGGCAAAGCCACAGATGTTTGCATGGCTGGCTTATACATTTGTGTCTCAGTACTTTTGTGGAGGAAGTGTTCAAGTCATGAGAAAAAACAGGCCTTCTGGTCCAGTAAATTCCACTGGAATGACTGTTACCTGACCAGCTCTTAAAAGTTTGTTGGCTCTAAAGGAGCATTGATCCTCCCTTTCAACCTCTGTTCTCTGACTTCTTTGTTATTATCATCTCATGAAAACAGTTAAGTGGAGAGCTCTCCTTTTTTAAAGCACCCCTGAAAACCATTTGCAATGGTCCCACTGCTTTGTCTCACCATTTGCAGTGGTCCCTGGGCTTTGACTGACCATTTGCAGTGGTCCCAGGGCTTTGACTGACCATTTGCAGTGGTCCCTGGGCTTTGACTGACCATTTGCAATGGTCCCAGGGCTTTGACTGACCATTTGCAGCGGTCCCAGGGCTTCTAGAGTGGAAGGGAAACATCTCTTTATCAGCACGTTAGACAACTGTTCATGTTACAGTTTAAAGATACTGCCATCTACGGATGGAAAGAAGCAGAAGCAGCCCACCGATACTCCAAATTGGTGAGACAGCAGCAATGTAAAGAGGAAACTTGCTGGCTTGGAAACAATCCTTGTAATGATGGAAACATCTGAGTCAAGAGTTCAGAGCTGAAGTTTCTCCTGGTTTGGGCAGCTGGAGCCTGGGCTTTTGCCCGAGCCTGTTGTAAAGAGAGACTGCAGTGAGGACCTGATTCCCCTCTCACATAAAGCAAATAGGATAGGAAGACATTACTGGATCCTGTCGAAACAAATGTTGTCCAGACTTTCTGCACAGGACAAAGCAAGTCTGAGACTGACTCTGAGAAAGATTTTTAGGTGGAGACAACAAACCTGCCTAGTCTTGTTTGCTGCTTCTGTGCCATGTCTTTCTATGAACACCGTTCTGGCTCTTTCTTTCCTTGAGCACTGGGGAAGATTTTTGCTGGGATAAAGCTCATTGTTGTCAGGTTTGTTTTCAAGAACCTGGGCGGGTTATGACCCGTCTCCCCACGATCTTCTGTTTCAGTTCATTGCAACTGATTAAAAAGCCAGAGCATGCAGGCCTATTCCAAGGGGATGCAAATTAAACCTTTTTCTCTATATGGTGTTTGATGTCAAATAACACTGTTCCAGGATCTGTCATTTCCCAAGGAAAATGATATTTGCAGAAGGCTATTTCCTACTGTGCCCTCTTCATTTTGGAAACCTGCCTTCTTTTGGTGCCTTGGAAGTTGAGCTCAAGGTAATTTTTCACCATCTGAGCTCCCAGCCTTGAGGACAGCTGGCATGTCAGGATATGTGGCATGGGGTGTTATAGAGGCTGTCTGTTCTTCTTTTATCTCATATGCCTGTGAGGACATGCTAGATAGAAGGTGTTGTTGAACTTTGCAGGCGTTAAAATGGCAATATTTAGGAATAAAGGATTCAAAGAGAAAATTTAAAAGGGTGATGGCCCTCTGTTGCCGATCTGGATTCTTTTTTGGGGGATGGTGGTGTGTTTTGAACAAGTCTGATTACTTAATCTGACCAATTCCTTGGCTCATTCATTTTTGCTGACAGGCCGTAGCTGTCCCTCTCTTAAAGGCATTCATCCCTTGAGTGCTCATGTTTTGCACTCAGGTGTCACACTGGTGATCACGATGCAGAGAAAGCTGGTGGAACATGCAAGATACACATCCACAGGCCGTATGAGCTTCGGAAGCTGCTAAGCTGGGCATATGCTGGTACTCCTTAGGGTCCTTGGAACAAGAAAGAACAGACCTCTATTGCTGGCATGCTATCTAATTTTTTATAGTAGTACATCTAGTGCAAAGTTTAATTTAGGAGTGGGGCTATTATAGCCCATGTGTTTATCTGAATAGGGTAGTTACGGTAAAGGAAGAAGATGGGTAGTATGTGCTGCAGCATTGCAGAGCAGCGCATTACATCTGTCATACAACTATTTTAGTGCTGTGTACCCTATAGACAGATCTTCCATGAGTGGGTGTTCACAGGGGTTAGGTCACCTTAAAAATGGCATGCCTGATCTAAAGTTAGTTCCTGTCAGACGTGAACTAACTTTATCTCAGCCTGTGGTTAACCCACCCTCGTGAGAGTTAGCCCAATTTAGCAAATGCTTGCGTATGTTCACAGCACAGCCCCGGGGCTGAGGGAAAGCCCAGCCACTCTCACGGCCCTGATGCTGTGTCCTTTCCCCTCCCACCCTGACTGGGTTATTTTTATTCCCCCATGTTCCCCTCGGGCTGGGCAACCCTGCCAGTCCCCCCACAAGCCTGCCACCCCCTCCCAGACCTGCCAAGCCCTCCATCCCCAACACTTCCTTGCCTCTGGCTCCCAGTGCCTCTTCCTGGCAAGTGACATGTGTTTGAGTACGGTGATCCTGACTCAGGGATCACCCGAACACCAGGTGCCCTAAAAACACCAGACGTGAACCAGATCCCGCAAGTGCTTGTTTGCAGCCAGACTAGTAAAAAGCAGAGGCCAATTCTGATCTACCCTGAAGCACTCGATTCCTTCATGTGACTTATCCATGTTTGCGCTTATTTTTATTTCAGCTCTGCAGTGATTGACCTGCATTGATCATTCTGTTTATGCCCATAATCTCCCTTTTACCAACAACATTAACACAAAATGGCTATTACTGAGAACCTCTCTGCTGTTTAATATGAATACCGGATCTATAGGGAGAGGCAGATAGCTGTCTATTACCACTGAAATAGCTGGAATTATCCAGTTTCCAGAAATGAGACTTCCTCTGGGTAGAAGAATCAATTGTTTGGTGTTAGTAAATGCCCAATTTCACTGCATTTATGTTTTTTACAATCCAAATTGTCCAGCTTGTTTAAACCATTAACTGGAGTCACAAAAGCCTTTTATTACATTTCAAGTCTCCCATTGAAATAAATGCTCTGGAAGGAGTTTGGTCTGCACTGTCTTTTGCAGCTGAGCGTTTCTCTGCACTATGGGTAACGGTTCTGCAGAGCGACACCAATGCAATATTAGCCCCTGCACTGGGAAGATAATGCCACTATTGGTACCAGAGAGACTTCCACCGCATAGCTAAAAAGTGCTTTAGTGCTTCAAGGTAAAAATGGGGGGGCAGAATCCAGTGGTTGGAGTGGAAGCCTCAGTCTGTGTGCGCGCCGTGGCTCACCTCATACAGCTATTTGTGCTATTGAAAACACTAATATAACAAAAAAAAACCCCAAACCTGAGGGGTGAATCTGCAGCATGGAAAGGTCCAATCCTACAAGATGCCCCAAATGCAGTGATATTAATGGCATGCAAGGTTCTTTGGGTAGGTGTGATATCTTTTATTAGACCAAATCAGTAGTTGGAAAAAAAGGTCTTTGCAAGCTTTGGGGTGCAATTACAGTGTAGGGTGCCTCGCACCTCTCAGGATCGGTCGGTAGATGTATAACACAGGCATGTAGGTTCCCATTGGTACAGAGTAGCCTGTGCCCCAACCCCTCCAGTCTTCCTCCTTCAGATTGCTTAGGGAAGACCATTGGGGCGCTGTGTAGAGAGCTTGCTGTAGGATCAGGCAACATGCCTGGCACAAAAAACTTTTGACACAGGCTTTGTAGCACTCTGTCTGTGCACCCCATGAGACCGTAACTCTGATCAGATGTTAGAGGAAGGAAAGCAAATGAGTGCATTACATGGAAATGCAGTGGGAGGGAGAGAAGGGACTTTATAAAGATTGTAAATGAGGATGGTTTGGGTCACATTCTCTAGACACTTACTAGGGCACAAACTCCTGAATTTCTCTTCCATTAAGTTATCTATCAATGCTGTAAAACTTCACACAAGATTTGTTTTTATGTCTTCTGCTTTTTCTGTACTTTTTTTCCTTTAATTTCTCTTCATTAGACATGATAGAAAGGCCTTTGAAATGAGGCTCTGGGTGGAATTTGTGCAAGTCAGTCACACTGATGACAGATAGTTGTCTAGCTCTGCAAAATTTAGTGGACAAGAATGGTCCTGAGTAGCTTTGGAAAAGCTTATATTTTTTTTTGGAGTGGGGGGATATTGGATTTCAAGTAATTATGCCCTTGCTCTTCTTAACTAAGAGTTAACATGCCAGCTGCTGCCAAGGGATAAAAACCTTCACCAGCAGCTATGGCTTTCTCTAACTACATATCACACAATATATAATTTCATGTTTATCTGCTGCTCCTCACCTATTTTTCAACCCCAAACTGGGTACTTAAAACTTTAGAAAATTCATCTATCCAAAAATGAACTATGAAGTAGTCAGGGTAGCTGAAGTGAACATGACATATTTGGCCCTGACTCAGAAAAATGAGGCAACAAGCTCATCCCTCCAGTAATGCAAACACTTTTCTTCACCCAGATAGAGTCTACAATGGCCATAACCCACAGATTACAACACCCCCAAACTTACTTCCAGCTTCTCTGAGAAAAAACCTTCTGTCCTTTACCACTTCTTTAACAACCCACTTTCCAACAACACACAATGCCAGCAAAGGGTGAAGTGGAAGTGTGTGGTGGGGCCGAGGTCGTCATTATCAGGTGTGGGCTTCTGCATGTGCTGGCACATGGCTGCACTTCTGGCATCCTCACCTGTGGCAGGTGTGCCATCTGCATGGTGATGTTAACTGCTTCACAACAAAGCTTTTGAAAAGTAGCCTTGTATTTACTAGTTTTCAGCTATGAAGCTGAGATGGATCTTCTAGGCCTGACGCACAGGATTCCCCGCACAAATAATACAATTTCCCTCTAGATTTTTACTTTCTGCCTCCTTTCTTGGGCATTTTTTCTCCCCTAGTTCTTGGGATAATACATTTCTATATTTCTTCCTATTCCGAGCGCTTGATCTTCTTGACAAATGAGACAGACTTGCCTGCCTCCCACAGCAGGCTGCTGGCTGTTACAAGCCAGCTACGTGATGCGCTAATGGCTGTTTTTTCTCCTCAGACAGCAACAGGCTTTGTCTTAACCTACTCCCGGTGACAATGAGGAGCAAAATGCACTGTTGGTGAAAGTGGGCACAAGTACATGGAAACCAAAGTGGTATTAATCAAACTCAGCAGTGAACCTAGCTTAGTTATGTCAAGAGGAAGGAAGCATTAGTGACACAAATGTTTATTTCTTCCAGATTTTATATTTTTTTTTACTTTTAAGATGCAGCAAAATTGCTCAAACGTTTCTTTGCAGAATAGTCCTGGATCTCAGTTGTGGAGCTACACCAACAAAAAATCCAGTAGAAATATATCGAAGTAACACTGAATCAATATTCCAAGTTTATTCCTTAGGCTGACAAGATTTGTATAGTTAATAGGGGTGCCCCGACAGAGATTTTGGGGGCTGATACCGATAGCCGATTTTTAAGGAGGCATACCAGACAATACTGATCCGATGTCCAATACAGCTGCGTACAGCTGGTAGGTCTGTTGTGGTGAAAGGGGGGGGCAGATCCACACTCCCCGTGGTGAGGGAGGGAGTAGGGCTGGAGTTGGGGCAGGGCGGGGACAGGGCAG
>NW_017729000.1:11894443-11895008 GCF_001723915.1 Gavialis gangeticus | reverse complement strand
TTAATCTGCCTCCCCCCAGGTCCGTCCCCTCCCCTCCCCACCCCTTCCATCATAATGGACTTGCCAGCTGCACGCAGCTCTCCCAGCTGCCGGGCTGTGCTCCTTGCCGCCTATGTGCTGTGCTGTGCTGCGGCTGCGCGCACACGTGGGCATTTATCAGCCAAATTATCAGCCACATCAGACCAATTTCCGATATAGTTAATTTTCTTTATATCTGTGCTGATCTGATATCGGACCATTGTATTGCTGCACCTCTAGTAATTAATTACATCTGTGTCAGGATCAAGACGGAAGAAAAACTGTTAAGATGACTCAAATGATCTTTTTCTAAACCCACTGCTGTCACTCCCCATGTCCTGTGTTCTAGGAAAATTCCTTGTCCACCAATTTTCAAGAGATGCACTTGCAGGGATAGCAGATGTAAACACTGATATAAAACCAGAGGATGATTTTAGGGTGGGTCACTAGAGCAGTTTTTACCCAGGAAAAGCAATGTGACAGTATGAGGACAACCCACTTCTCTTTCCAGGGCCCCTCAATTCCAGTGCTGGTTTGCTGTCTCAGA
>NW_017729000.1:11888802-11889443 GCF_001723915.1 Gavialis gangeticus | reverse complement strand
AGCTACACCAACAAAAAATCCAGTAGAAATATATCGAAGTAACACTGAATCAATATTCCAAGTTTATTCCTTAGGCTGACAAGATTTGTATAGTTAATAGGGGTGCCCCGACAGAGATTTTGGGGGCTGATACCGATAGCCGATTTTTAAGGAGGCATACCAGACAATACTGATCCGATGTCCAATACAGCTGCGTACAGCTGGTAGGTCTGTTGTGGTGAAAGGGGGGGGCAGATCCACACTCCCCGTGGTGAGGGAGGGAGTAGGGCTGGAGTTGGGGCAGGGCGGGGACAGGGCAGAGCCACGGCTCATCTGAGGGTGCAGGGGGGGCAGCTCCTGCTGCTTCTCCCGCCACTTGTCTCAGAGGGCACGGGGGTGGGGGTGCGTGTGCCCCCAGATCTGCGCGGGGTTGGCAGGGCAGGCTGTAGCCGGAGGCTGGGGCTGGGGGCTGCGCTGCACTTGGGGTGAGCGGCGGCAGTGCTGGGAGGGGGATTAAGGGGTGGGAACTGCAGCCACCCCAAATTTTGTCATAGCCCCCTGTGGCCCCCTCCCAATGCCAATGCCACCTGAGAGCACTGCAGCGCAGGCCTCGGCCTCAGCCTGCAGTTGCAGCCCCCCTGCTCTCCCTGCACAGATCCAGG
>NW_017729000.1:11869648-11883802 GCF_001723915.1 Gavialis gangeticus | reverse complement strand
ATTTTCAAGAGATGCACTTGCAGGGATAGCAGATGTAAACACTGATATAAAACCAGAGGATGATTTTAGGGTGGGTCACTAGAGCAGTTTTTACCCAGGAAAAGCAATGTGACAGTATGAGGACAACCCACTTCTCTTTCCAGGGCCCCTCAATTCCAGTGCTGGTTTGCTGTCTCAGAATCATAGAAAACGAGGGTTGGAAGGGACCTCAGGAGGTCACATCTAGTCCAATCCCCTGTTCAAAGCAGGACCATCCCCAACTAGACCATCCCAGCCAAAGCTGTGTCTAGCTGGGTCTTAAAAACCTCCAGGGATGGAGAATCCACCAGCTCTCTGGGTGACCTGGTCCAGTGCTTCGCTATCCTCCCCGTGAGTTTTTTCTAACCTAAACTTCTCTTGCTGCAACTCATTGCTCCTTGTTCTGTTATCTGCCACCACTGAGAACAGTCCAGCTCTGTCACCATTTAATAAAACAGACATATAGTCCAAACAGCTACTGAATTACACTCTCTCTCTCTTAACTGGTAAACCATATCATGAGAATGGTTTTAGTTTTTTCAAGGTCAAATACAGCGAGTTAGATAAAAGAGGTAATGTATGAAAATAAAACGTTAAAAAGAACACAAGGCTTCCTCTGTAAGGTGCTCTGAGGCCTGCTGAAGGAAAAGGTCTAGTTAAAAAAAACTAGATTCATTTTACCATCTTGAATTTTCCCTAGGAAGGGCAAGGAAGGTCATGTGTGCCCAAAAGCTTGCAGAAAAAGATTTTTTTTTTTTTGTGATTTCTTAGTTGGTCCAAGAAAAGGTATCATCTCTGAACCAAGAGTTCTAGAGTTTTGCATTAGTTAAAAACTGAGTACTATTAAAAGAAGTCAAATGGCCCTCTCTGTTATCTGATGCAATGTGCAGTAGCTTTACCCTAATGTTTTCAGGACACTATAGGTCAGTTCTCTTGGAAGTAAACAGCTCCTTTCAACAACTGGCATGGTCAGATGAACCTTTCACAACTGAAGTCTGAAGGGCAGTCTAGTAGCTGACACAGGTTGGGCAAGGACTTTAGCAACATCTCTGGAGCTAATTTTAGACTCTGGTGTTCATGGTGACATAAATAGAAATAGTGTTGTGGTCACACGCGTAAGGATCTGTTACACATTCTTTGCGTCATAGCAGTGGGCAAGCAACTCACAGCAACCCGGGGAACTTCAGTTAAGCAGATTAAATACAAGTTTTCTTTCGAAGCAGTAGGTGCGATCAATGTGTGTAAACATTGTGCTTTATCCTCTATTGATTGCCCTTGGCTCTGTTTGTCAGTGAACAGACATGGAAATACAGGTAGGGCTTCCTCCTTGCTGATTACCTGTTACAAGAGCAGAAGGCAGGCTAGAGATGCCCCTTCCAGAATACCCTAGCAAAAGGCAGGATAGAGGTGCCTCTTCCTAAATACCCTAAAAGAAGTCAGATAATTTGTTCTCTGGGAAGTGAGCACTCTCCAGCTATGGCTCAGAAAATGAAGGGCACGCTGGAAGAGGTGGCTGGGAATGTCTAATCTGGTGGAGAAAAAAGCAAAAGCTGAATTGAGGTCAAAGGGGAAATTTCCCTTCCAGAAAAGACTGCAGATATGGCCAGTGGTTCTGTGTGCTTTGGGAAGTCCCATTGGAAAGCCGGTGAGGACCAGAAGCCCTGAAGGCTGAGACTCCTCAGATCCGAGCATCCGCACATGATTAACAGAGATGATTAAAAGGGACATTTTTGTGGGGGCTGGGCATTTTTTTCCTTAAATAATTTGCCTTTTTATGGAAACGCTGACAATTTCCTTACCAGTTGAATACATGTCTGCCGCTGATAAAGTGGCATGAGAAAACAAGCCATGTGATTTGTACAACTTCCTTTTGTTGGCTAGATGCTGTTCCTCTTGCTGCACCTAGAAGTCTCTGGTTGCTGCCTTTGCAGCAGCTACACATTTGAGTCTTTCCCATGATACTTCCTACAATCATTTATTGGCTGATATACCAAAGCTCTTTATTTTCCGCGCTGCAAATCCCATTTTTCATTTTAAGCCTCAGGGCCCTTACTTCACAAGGGCTTTCAGTGAGCAACATCCCTTGATAACAACGTGCCTTGGCATTTATTATTCTCTGAAGGTCTTGATTTCAAATGTGTCAATCGCAAAGACCGGAGAAGACAAGTGACACGTTATGTTAGCACAGGGGTTTTTCCCACCTGGAGTTCAGGCTCAACCCTCCATGTCTGAGCAGCAAGAAACTTCCAAGGGTTCAAAATCTGGTTTCAAGTTTTACAGCTTGTCTATATGCCTACTGACAAGTCAGTTAAATAAGGCGATCTTGGTTGTGTCCTTGGGGAACACCAGTCAACATAGGACACCGGAACATTTCTGAAATAGGGTAAAATTTGGCACTATTGCTAAGACGGCATGGAGCAATTGTAGGATTTCAAGGTAACACTGAAATGTGCTGTCATAGGAGATAAGAGAGCAGGGTGGCCGCTTGTAACAGTTCCTGACTCTGGTAGGTTTGGCTTTGGCAATTCTCCCTCTTTTTATTTTTCAGAGGCACTGGTATTTTGAAATACCAATCCCAAGAGCATCCCCTCAGCAGATCAAGTCAGTAAGGCTTGGAGAGTTTTGCGTGCAGGTACTATTTTCCCTTTCCCAGTGATAATAGATTGATCAATCCAATGCACTTTTCCTTTCTCTTGATTCCACAACTGTCCCAGCCAGTAGCCTCCACTGTGAAACTTTGTCAAATGTTTTCTGAAGATCACTGTGCAACAGTCAATAGTGACTTTGCTAGTTCTGGGCATGATCTCTGAAAAGATCCCACATTACCGAGGCATGACCTCCTGTCCAGCATATTCATTACTTCAGGGCCATGCTATTCAATGTATGCCAAGCACTACATTTTCAAAGCAATTGGCTGCCTTAAGCTTGCTGAACAGCAGCCTCCATTCGCAATGGCAACCCCACACATTCCAAAATGTTAACTGTGCCCATCGTCTTGCCCTGAGGTACAAGGAGGTTTTAAGTTTCAGGTCCTTGCACTTCACATCCCCTGTCCCCTGGTTCTGCAACCCCCTAGCGAGTTCCAATCTGTTCCCTTCTCAATCAGTTGCTTGCCCCAGCACTTCCCTTGTTAACATGGTGACCACATTCACTTTTGGGCTCCTGTGCTGTCCTAGAATGAAAGCATTACGTTGTATTGATATAAAAATGCAAGCCAGACAGTGGCTCTGAAATTACTAACAGTTCACATGTGCACACATGTCCCTAGCTGCTGACAGAGACCCATTTACTTTTCCACTACCACAAACATTACTCCTATTGTTAAATTAGTTCTAGGATTAAAGCAACATTTTTTGGGAGGGATCCAAAGAAAACATGATTGACAGCTGGAAAACTACAACGACAACAGGAATTTGTGTCCAAAAACTGTTATTTTTTAAAAGCTGTACTAGTTGTTTTAGGTGCTACACCTACTTTCTTTACCCATTTTCCTGGCATGCTTTTTTGGTCTCCTTTCTACTATTTAAGTTTTACAATAATACTGCCAGCTGCGAGTGAGCATAAATATTTAGACAACCGCACACACTATGATGGGTACATAAGGAAGAAGTAGAAGCAGCTCAGAAATGCAGAGATGTTTGAATGCAAATTTGACTCATACTTTGTTGAAAAGTTGTTCCCAAGACTCAGAAGAAAGGGATCCAGACCAGATGAGATACGGCTATCTTTTGAGTGTCTGCAGTAAGTGCACAGGAGCAGGGGGAAGGAATTCCAGCTGATACTCATTCTGCCACTGTTTGCCCAGGGACTTTGGATATGACAAAACCTTTTTGGGCCTCAGTTTCCAGATCCTGGAATGAAATGTAATACGTGCTTCAAAGTTCTGTTAAAACGAACGACTTCCTTATTATGACTGGGCATTAGTCATAATGAGTGTTGTCTTGAATTAGTTTGGAGTAATTTTTACACATGGGCGGCTATTTTGATACATCCCCTGGTAAGGCAAGGAGCTTCCAGCTTCTGCTGTGAAAAGACTGACTATTAAGAGTTAATATGAAGCAGCATGTGTTGATGGTTTGATAAGCAGCTCCATGTTATAGTGGGTGGGTCAATCCACTTTCCCCATAACAGCACAGCAGGTCAAATGTGAAAAAGGTCTGCAAGTGAAAAAGAGTTCAGCAATTTCAGCCTGAACCAAGTTGATACAAGCAGTTCTGAACCATTGGCACTACTAATACAGACTGTTACTGAGGTTGAAATTCATATGGACTGAATCAGCAAAATTCAAAGCAAACACAGACAGTTTTTGGGAACAGGATGCAAAGGTCCAGCTAACATCTCACCAGTTTCGCAAGGCCCAAGATTCATGTGAACATTTTGCAACTATGAAAACCATTCATGATTTCTAAGTACCCACAAGTTTTCTCAGTTTGGGATTTGCTGTCATGCATATATCAATAGAAAACCTAAGTTCTGTAGAGTGACTGATTGTTCCCATATAAACAGTGTCTAATATACTGAATGAAAAAATCCAAAACTATAACAAAAATATTTATAAAGCCAGCATCTTATTTTTTCATTCTTCAGTAACAAGTCATTCAAGAAGAAATTGTAACATTTAGAACTGCATCTCTTCAAAGTTCAGATCAGAATTTTATTTTGCTATTCCTGACATTTAAATTTAAAGCATGTGATGGAAAAACAGAACAGTAACAAAAAATACCACATTAACTGTTTAGGAACATTTTCATCTGTAACGATTCTTCTGCAGAAATACAGAAACTGAAAGTCCATTATATAAATTATGTTTTTACACATGTACAGCACTCACAATTGCAGAACAGAAAATGTTCAATTCCACACCAAGATACTAGGGCAAAAAGTGGTTTATCTAAGTGCAAATATGTTAGCAAAGAGTTGTGTCTTTCCACTGTGAGCCAGTGGCTTTTGCTGTTTCTTACTATTTATGCTAAATCTGAGCAGGAGTCAGTTTGTGGAAAAATGGGAATTTGGATGGCAGCATCCAATTCTTTTAAGGTATAGTAAGAAGAGAACAAAGTATTTCCTGCTACAAGCATATTTGCAAATTGACTTTGCTTAAAACTTTACAAGCACCTTTCATTTTGCTGAGCTGGCTCAGGATATAAATAAGTTGATGTAAAATCTCTTATGTTAATCTCTGATTATTAAAATACAATATGGCATATATCTATCTATCTATCTATCTATCTCAGTAAAATTCACATACGTGCAGGTATCATATTCCAATGGATGCCATATATCATCTTTGGCACATCACGGAGAATACCTGAATAGCACTGGAGAATGTACTTTAGGGATTGTTCCAGTGCTGGCAGGAGGCTGCAAAAGATGGACTTAACAGAATTCCAGAAGTGGGAGAAGTGAAAGACTTAGTCTTCATGCTAAACATCATTCAGCGGACCAGGAAAGGGGTGCAATTATGCCTCACATCTTGGGATGATACAGTACACCCCAAACCCAAAGGTTATACTCTAGCCAAGAAAAATACATCTTATACAGTTCACAAACGAAAATATATTACGGAATTGCCGCATACAGGCCACATTCTCAGCAGCAGTCACTGAAACACATGGAGTTTGTGTTCACGTACCTTAATAAACTATTGTGATATAAAAATAGATTGGAGACGCTTCATAAACACAGTATTGTCATTGATTAGTTTTGTTTTTCCTCTCACATTCTACCTTACTGGGATGTTAAAATTGAAGGCTGAAGAATTGGACGCTCATGAGTGTCTCTCTAGGTACTATATCCAAACAGGATGGTGGTGACCACGGTCATCGACAGATCTCTTCTCTTTGAGACATACAGAATTCATGAGTACAAGACTGAAAACTTTCACAGGAGCTGGGACTAGTCACTGGAAATCTTACCCCTAAAAGTAACAGTGACCATAAGCTAGCTTTATTAGGAACTAGCAACTTCCAGAAATCATTTAAAAATGCAGTTCATTGACTTATCTTCCTCCCGGTAATTTCTTCACACACAAAAAGCAGATTCACATTCAATCAAAAACAAATAAGCCCTTGTTAATTAACACAGACTTCTCTCCTATAGGCTAGAAGAAAGCCTATTTCTAAAATGTAAATGTTTGAGTAGTGCCTGGATAGTGCAATGATAGGGACCATGCAATATCTCCAAGAGGATAGATAAAAGATCTGAATTCCTTCCATATCTTTATCACAACCACATTTAAAACTAGCATCTTACAGCATGAAACATGAAATCTGCATATCCTCAAAACACTAAGCATCACTCTTAATGTGTATGTTTATCGCGTTACCACCTCCATTTTGACATTGCATACTACCTTCCTCTTTCCTTTGCTGCCAAGGTCATTCACTTTGGCTTGAAACAGAAGCTGAAGGGCACACAAACTGTTTCAATACCCACCTAATGGATCAGCCAGCAGAGGTGACCTGCAAGCATGTCCTACTATGATGTGAGGGAAACAGATCCTCTCTAGTTCCAGCTTCATTTCCATTAGCACAGACATCCCAAGACTCCCATTTCAGCAGTGTGCCATGACTGCAAGAATTATCTTTAATATTTACACTATCTGTTGATTTAGCTGTTCTTAGCCTAAGAGCTGTCATCAGAAAAGTCTGAAAAAGGCATGTCTTCAAACTATAACCATGGTAGATAGATACCAAGGACTTTCATAATGTCCCCACACTAATACAAGACCATTTCTTAGATGAAGGCTTGGTTTATGTAACCCAGACTCACTGTTTTGCAGTAGATTATTAGCTTAAATTCATATTATGTAGCCATAATGACAGCCAAACATTGGTGACTTCCACCAGCTACCTTCGCTTGTTGCTGAGACCTCACCATGTACAAACCAAGGATCTTCATAATAGCAAATGTTCAGTTACAGATGTTATTTGCAAAGTTTTAAGTTACTCTTATTATTTAGATACAAATTCCAGACTGTGGAGACTTGATTACCAATGCTTAATCTTTCACTCTCAGATCGGGGCAAATAGTAGGTCCCATCTACATACTCCAGACCTTTGAGCCCTATATCCAAAAGGAAGACCAAACAGAACAAGAAAAGAAGAAAGAGACATTCCAGATATAGCAACCACCAAGGTTCTACCGTGAATCACAGCTTTTAGATACATTTTGGACAAGACCTATTAATCATTAGTACAGCAATCCCATTTTTGCAAATAAGCTTTAAACACTAAGAACTGTGCATCTGTCCTCTCATGGGCAAAAACCTCCAGTGACCAACACCACCACAAAGATGACTGGCTCCAAGTTTGAAGTCTACACTTCAGTCCTTTTCCCACCTACCTAAAATAATATCCCCACCATCCTAAAGCATACAGAAAACCAAACCATAATTCCCAAGTGAGTATCAACAAATAGCAACAAGAAGTTGATATGCAAGTGCTCCAACACTTCCATCTTAGAAAAAATATTCTCCTTCCTTCCTAGTGCATGCAGAAGAAAGGGAGAAGAACTGTTATACAGGTCTGTTCACAAATATTAGTGATATCAAAACTTTACTCAAGGAATAAACCAACATAGCTTCCAAGACATACCAAACAGTTTGCCTACATGGCAACACTGTACAAGATAACACACCTCATCACAATGAAGGCTAATGCTGAACATGAAAATTAAAATCAAGGCTAAACCATCATCCAGCTGGGTGTGGGGATGACAGAAGTTTCCAAAAAAACCACCAGCAAAAACTGTTTTAGTAACTGATCATCATTCAGAAGCAACTACTCTAGCAAGCCCAAAGCCTATTTAACTTAGAACAGAAGATTTCATGCAGTATTGTCTTCTGTTTCTTCAGAGAAACTTTAAATTCTTGTGCCAATTAAAGGTTCATTTAATTCAGAAAACTCAAGAAAACAGGAGCACTTTTGCAATTAGCACAAGAACTGTATTGGCACCAGTTGATTAATTTGTGTCTTTAATTACAGATTAGTGGTTAAGGGAAACAGAATTAGATTCTTCCTCTATTGATGGAAAATTCTAACATAAATGCAATTAAGTAGTGTGAAAACTTATGATTATCTAATGTACACTCAAGCTACCTTGAGGCCTTCTAAGCTTTAGAAAGGTAATTCATATATTCAGAACTTCAGACGGCCTCACTGGTTAAGACACATTAAAATGAAACATATCCCATTAAAGATGCCAGAATTGATTTAGATTTATTGCATGACGTTGCATAAGAAAGTATATTATTGAAAACTGTAAGGCATCATGCAATTATCAATAAGCTAATTATTTATTGTTCCTTGAGAGGTGGTTATATATTCTAAGTTTTATAAAACCAGTTTCAAAAAAGTACATAAAAAAATTAACATGATAAGCATTAAATATTTTTCACGTCTGTAGTTTTTAGCTGTTAAAAAGTGCATTCAAACATACTATACTGGAAAGTCACTTTCAAAAAATGGTACTTGAAGACAACTGTCATGTTATAAGCTGCAAACGAACATTGTTTTATGGGACTAGAAAGCCAACATGTAATATTTAAATTTACAAACTTGTTTGAAATCAGTTTTCAATCCACACACTTACAGTTTAGCAGTTGATATAATATTCTAAAAACATATGCTTTTATAACCAAACATAGTCTACTGAGTTTAAGTTATGTACACTGAGTGATCAAATAAGGAACAGACTTAATATTCAGACTTGGGACAGAATGTACAAATGGGAGTTTGGCATTAATCAATGTACTGTGCCATCCAGCGGAATCCTTCTCCATAGCCTTGTCTCTTTAGCACGCTGCACATAAAGACTTCTAGAGGTCTAGTGTTCAATTCTTTCAATGGTACATTGCCCTGGAAATGAAAGAGATCAGTATTTCCAGCTGTAAAATCATAAACATGTTGAAAAACAAACTGAAGTAGAATGTTATCATCTACTTTGTTTTATAGACTACAACTTCGGAAAGTAAATGCCCCTACAGCTTCTTCAGGTTACCGGGAACTAAAGGCGCAGACAGAAGTGCAGCTCCCCATGTAACTCGCAGCACTTTACAGGAAGCGCTATGACTTACAGCTATCCCCTGGGCCCAACAGATGTTCGCTGTTGGGTTCTGGGGGTTGGGGGAGTGGCTGCAAGGCTGCAGCCATTCTCCTCTAGCCCTGCCCTTACACCCTCCCAGGTCTTCAGTATAATCAGTATAACCCCATACCATTTGCGAGAAGCCAGCAGTGGTGGTTCTTCTGTGGAATAGATTAAATTTAATACGGCCAGTCTAGAGAAACAGTTTTTATAAGCATGAGGGAATTTGGAAAAACTTGTTTCTAATCCCCTACAACTGAATGTCTATAATAAAGTGAGTGTGCGGTATTTACATTTAATTAAAAGTACAGATTTCAAAGAGCAAAAGGATTCAGATGTAAGCCCCAGATTACTGATACAGACATTTGGAAGAACTTTTCTTTCATTAACTACCAATGGTGATTTCCATATCAGTGTAATGGCTTTTAGTATCCTGTTTCTAACCCTTAGACCAGTGATATTCAACCAGGGTGCTGTGAGATCCTTGTAAGGGTGCCACTCAAATATTAGCATGTTTAGGTATGCAAACACTTACACACGTTTCACAAGGTAAACCCAGAGATTTCAAACAGGAACCCAGCCCATCAAAATATTCTGACCTGTTGTGAGAGCAAGTTACCTTCATCTTTCTGAGTCTTTGCAACAGAACTGCTGTATAGTTTTCCATAGTCAACAAGCAAGTAAAAGCTAAGAGCTGGCATTTTCCAAAGGATGCCTTGAGACTAACAACACTATGAACTATCTTGTAAAGTACAAAGTATTTTGCTCTGAACAAAGATACCCCGAATCTTGTTAACTCAAAAGGTGGAGACTTTCTACATTAAACAATAGCTGCTATTAGACAGCTCCTTTGTGAAGCTGGGGGGAAGGGGTAAAAAGATCTTTAGACTAGATTACAGGGAATATACAGGCTCTCCAACAAGAATAAGAACATTACCTTTCCTGTTGTTTGGCCATACAAACCAAACATCTCTCGTAACCTCTCTTCGCTGATGGCTTCAGGTCTGTCAATTTTGTTACCAAGAATTAGGATAGGCACATTAGCAACAGTTTCATCTGTCATTAATGACTATGAAGAGAAGAGAAGAGAGAGACATGCAATAAGGATGCATAGAATAAACACAGTTTATTTTATGGGTGCAAATAGTAACCCTGATTTCAGAAGCGATGCAAGATACTTGGTACTAAACACCTAGAGTGAATCCTTGCCCTGGGAACCAGATTTCACCTCTGAATTACAAAACTCTTGCTCACTGTAGTGACTCAGAAAGCAGTCACAATTCCTCAACAAAATGTGCATTGGGGGAAAAAGCAACATAATCTAGTCACAATATACAACATGCCTCCATTTTTAAAGTGGTGCTGGTGTCACTGGCAGAGAAAAATACTTGCCTCAATATAAACAGCATATATAATTAACAAGAGAAGAAGGGGAGTTAGCTGTAGCACAGCCAGAGAACAGTAAAAAGTAACTACTGATTTAGATCAAACCTCTGGAAAACCTCCATAAAAACAGGAGGACAAGGGAACAGGCTGGCCAGGGAAGTTACCAAATCTTCTTCAGTGGAGATTTTCAAGCAGAGGCTGGAAAGGCATCTGTCTGAGGCAGTCTGGAAACAGCAACTCCCAGATCTGTGCAGGTCTTAAGCCAAGATGACTCTTGGGTTCCCTTGCAGCCATGCAATTCAAGTCAGTGGTCAACAACCTTTTCAGGTTGCAGACTGGAGTGAGCCAATTTGGATCAGAGGAGGGTGGCATGTGGGCAGGCACTAGCACCCAACTGCCATCGTGTCTCTCCGTGGCAGCATGGGGAGAGCAACAGCCACCAAACCTGCATGCCGCTGGAGGCCCAAATCCATGGGGCTGATTGAACAGGTTCATAGGTTGTAGGTTGCTTCCCCCTTTTCTAACTGATCTGTTGAGCAGCATATGGAGAAAACCTCCCTTTGGTGGACATCAGGTCTGGGTGTCACCTACTCTCCACTTCCCAAGAACTGGGAATAGCAGCTCACTATTTCTAAACCCATTTGTTTAACTTACATCAAGTTCTTCTTTTGATTCAGCCAATCTTTCAAGATCTGCACAGTCCACAAGAAACACAATACCATTGATGGCAGGCAGATAATTTTTCCATACTCTGCGAGCTAACACAAAAAAAGTTATAAATTAAGAGCAACTACGAATTAACGAATTAATTCAAAGCAATGCACAGGGCTTCACTAAACAGTAATAACTTCGGAGGGGCCACTAGTTTCATCTATATCAAGTTTAAAATCAGTCATTCCAATTTTACACAGCTTAAAATAATGGAACGCTGCTTTTTTTAAGCAGGAAAAAAGCTTTTCATCCCTGTAAGTGGAGGTCGAAAAGCCCATACTACAGTATTTTTATGTTTAGCATGCAAATAACTTGTGGCCTCTCTTAAAGTGATACCTAAAATTATTTAAAAAAATGAAAATATAACTTGAAGACAAGTGATTCAATGGCAACTCCAGAAAAAGGAAGCAATGGAACGTGTAAGTTGATATCCTTTCATAACATTACACCGCTTTTCTGGAAACCTCAGATTGTCCTCGGAAAGGTGTGTTTCACCCTCAAACAGCCATACATGGATGCTGGAGAATTTGAAATCCTTGATAAGCAGTATTGTATCTTTGGTCCAATATGATGGTAGTAGACCTAGACGTTTTTATTACTACCCTAGCTAAACTGTACTTGTGTACAATGCAGAGGAACTGATCTTGTTTTCCAGAGACTAACATTACACCAAACAAAAGTTAAAACATGAAGTGTAATGGTGAAAAACAGACTGGTTCAGATTTACTACTAATTCTTTAAGGAACCTCATCTAGAACTTGGCTCTCTGGCAGTTCCCCCCTATTGTATGTTGGGGTGTAATATTCAGTAGATAGAAGAAGAAGACCAGAAGTTTCTAAAATGGCATAAAAAACCCTTGGAAACTATTCCTCGTAGCATGGGCATGTTCTCGATCTGAGGCAAATTAAGGTTAATACTCTATTACTTTATTGTAACTAAGGCAAATAGTCACATGGGAGGGGGAACCTACTGACAACTCTTACCTTGAGTATGTCCACCCAGATCAAAAGTAGTAAAAGTCATACCAGCAATCGTCAGCTCTTCTGAAGCTAAAATACACAAAACTGTTATGTTCTCTGTTTCTGAACAGCATACAACCCAGCAGAATACTTCAGCAACCTTCTGGGAACAGATTTTACTCTCTCAACTGATTAAAACAATTGTACAATGTTATTGAATAAGTAAACCAGAACAAAGTGATATTGAGAGAGAGCCAAGACAAATATAATACTTGTATAACCAACTCAATATTATCAAGCTTTAAAGAACAATACAAAAGTTTTGCAAGGTCTGGCAAAATAAAACCAAACATTTTTTCCTGCATTGTATATCCTTACATTAACATTCCCCAAACAGTCAGTTTTGACATCTGTTTTTTCTTCAAGTTGTGATTTTATGTTGGGCTGCCGCAGGTAGACTCCTTGGGCCAGCCAAAATTGCATGATGGCAAGTGATAAGGGTCTGATCTAAAGCTTGCTAAAGTTTATGGGAAACTTTGTATCATCTTTAGTTGGCTTTTGATCAGGTGCAAAATAAACAGCAAATGGCTCAGGTGAGTTTTAGCTTTGGACTCTACTGCTTCTCCTTCCTCTCCTGGCACCAATATTCCAAGCACTGGGTTCATAAGAGATTTCAAAAAGGAAGCGGCTCGTGCTTACTATATAGTGTATTTTCCCACATACATCGTTCTCCATTTTTTCTTGGCACTGCCTTCTGGAAGTGGGAATGTGCATTATATGTGAGAAAATACAGAAAGAGCAGTTTTTGCTGCTTACCTGGTGAAAAGGAATGTAAAGGGAGCAGAACAAAGAAGCAGGACAGTGAGCTCCCCTACCTGCTGCTACTCAGTTACTACAAGGAAAGATCTTTTTTTTTTCCTTCTTCATTCTGCATTTCAAAATCAAGGTGTCTAGCTTATTTCAGAGTGCATGGTATGTAAGACAATACAGTGACACTGCACAATGAGCTTCACTTTTTGTCTTCTGCTGTCATGACAAATTGTCATTTCCCACTCCGGAAAATCCTGCTATTTGCTCAGGAAGTTTTCTTGTCCTTCGTGAGGTTTCTTCCCCCTGAATTAGAACTGCAGGGCTGGGCCTGATCATGAAAACTTTACGTTACTCATGTCACATGCAGAGCTCCTTTGTGCTTTATACAATCCAGGCTAGGTAAAATATCTAAACTATTGTTAATTCTTTCTCCTCCCTCTATACTTAAGAGCTTTTGTGTGCTCACTCAGCCCATCACTCCATTATTTCACCTAGCCTTGAGCATCCCTCTCAGTAAACCACCCTGCTGAGCCATTACCAGTGCCCTTTCAAGCTAGAAGAACCAAACAAAAAGCATAAATCACATTTCCACAGAAAAGCATGCCTTCAACCCCAGCTCCTGGTAGGTTCTTCACCATGTTCTACGCTTATAGGTAAGCTCTACTGAATTATATTGCACTTTTATTTTTGTGATATTAGCAGAACATGCTACAGAGACTGCAGCATAGCTGAGACTTGAAATGCTCTTTCTAGTGTTACAGAACAGAGGGTATAGACTTACTGGGATGTAGTGTAGGGACATGCTGTCCCAATCTGTCATCTTTAAGCATGTGCAGTAATGTGGTTTTCCCTGCATTGTCCAAGCCAAGAAATACTAGTTTACCCGATTTCTTGTACAATCCTGAAAAAAAAAGGCCCTTAGTGAATAATTCACTTATTTAACCAGTCATATTGTAACAAAAGCTTAATTTATACTAGTGCTGCTCATATCAACCTGGCTGTATATCAGAAAAGATTGGCAATAGCTTTTTCAGCCCTTCTTAAACAGAAACCTGTTTCATACTGTATGGGACATCTTCTGTTCTGGCAGGCCACACTATGCTCCTCAGGCCATGCCTACATTACACACTTCTGTTGGCATCAGGAGTGTGAAGATCATTGTCATAAAGAGTATGAAGCTACCCAG
>NW_017729000.1:11852167-11864648 GCF_001723915.1 Gavialis gangeticus | reverse complement strand
TGGCATCAGGAGTGTGAAGATCATTGTCATAAAGAGTGTGAAGCTACCCAGTACCCATCTGGCATAGCCATGCCATAATTATACCAGCAAAAAAATGCACTTTTCCTGACATAGCTTATTAGTTTATAGCACTTTCACTGATACAAACAGCAGCATTATAGACAGTTTAGGTGCATCCACACTAGAAGCACTTTGCTAGTATAGTCTACTGGTATTCCTAGATCAGTAAAGTGCTCCCGGTACAGACACAGGCTTGGTCTACATTTATATTTTGTCAAGACAGTTACCTTATTGAGAAGCATGGGAAGAAACAAAAATACACATTTTTAACCCATGTAATGCTGGAAAAAATGCTAACAGCCCAAAGTGGTTTTGTCAGCATACCTTATTTCATTCATGGAGCTCTGTTTAAGCTATACTAGCTGCATCTCCATTAGATGCCAGTATAGCTCTACCAGCAAAGCCATAAAGTATAGATAAGTCCACAGATTTGTTGGACAGAGCATGGAACAATTTCTTCAAGTTCCTTCTTTCTTTCTATCTTAAGCTGTTTCAAGTAAAACCTGGAACCCTGAATTCAAGTTCTGAAAGGTAAGAAAAAGGGAAACTGGTTTTAAAATATTAATGTTTGCGGTTTTAACTCTACACCTATTGTTACTATTTGGTTTCACATGACAGTTCAATGAATAGAGCTTTAAACCACAGTAAGACTTGTCTGACTAAGATGCCTATACATGCCTCAGAGGAGCTGCAAGTTTGCACCCATCAATAGTATATGACTATACAAGTGAAGCATTTCCTGTTCTGTGATAATGTTCTAATAGTATGGATGAAAAGTTTCACATTTCATTATTAATAATCCTTATAAAATATTTCCCCCTTAACGTCACTCTATTCATGCCTCCAGTAAAGATAAAAATTTGTATACAGGGAGGGAGGAATGGGTTAAAATTAGCATATTTTGAGGGTTGTTTTTTTTTTAATTAGCAAGCAGAATTCTCAATTTACACTAACCCATCTACATTGTATCCTCAATGCTACCTCAGAATTACTCTTTGCTGTTCAATCCTTCAAATACAGCAGTTCAAAAACGAGTTTCAGATTGAAAGCCATAGTCATCTCCTGCTCTGAAGGCTACCTGAACAGAAACAGTTTTGTGTCTGGTTTAAAGGAGCTTTTCTTATTTTATAACCTTTTTGAAGAAATCATTGTTCAATATATTTCATCTGAGGACACCCCTGCCCCCAGCCTTGTGCAAAATGCAGAGCATTCTGTAGGGCAAAATGCTCATAACATTATGGGAAACTGAAGTATTAATTTTGCCAAAAGAAAACTGAAAATTAATTCTTGAGAGGGATAACTGAGCTGTTACTTGTTGCTAACGAGGTCATAAGGGCCATGCCCATTACAAGTTATAAGCTAACACAATGCTAAAATGCATTAAATCATGGTAAAGCTTGAAATACAGCTGCAAATTTAACCTTCAAGTAATTCTGACTATATGAATTTCTGTAAAATTTGTGTATTTGTGTTATTAATTAATCTGTGTGCAAGAAACAAGAGAAGTCAAAGATTGGGATAAATATAATTTTTTAATGATACCTACTATAAGTGAAGGTCTTTTACTGCGTGATGCAATAGTTTTTGGCAATGGGATATAAAACTAAAGAAAGATTTATTTTACAAACTTATGAAGGTACAGAAATATGTCATGTAGTAAATTATCAGATTATATGGCTAATACTATGTTTAATATTCATCATCATAGCTTCTCTGCATTTACCAGGTTTAACTGCACACTCTAATACAACTGTTCAAGTGTTGCATTATCTATATTTTCAGTTCCTGGGTTTTCATGTTATATTAGAGAAAAAATAGAAATAAAGTGATTTTATTAGCTTTCTTCTACAAATGGGCTGGTTGGTACAGCGTTTGTGTCTTACACTGTTGATGAATGCTTCTGAAAAAGAAAGAGACCCAGCCCAAACTATCCCCAAGGAAGACTAAAGCAGAGACTCAACACTTACCAACCACATTTTTTTCTAATCTTTGCTTTTGTTCAGTGATTTTTTTTTTTAAATAAGCTGGTCAGATTCTGAATCAAACCATAGTACAGCATGCCACATGCATATACCTATCCCGCTAACCTTTATCTTGCTATTGTTTACTCACCTTTCCTGCATTTAAACTAATCCCTAGGATCACATTCCAACAGGGAAGATTTATAACCTGCATAACAGAGAAGGCTGCAATTCTCCCATCCTTCTCAGCTAATTCTGTTGACCCAATAATCTTTATCCTGACTGCCTATTAAGCTACCAAGTAGAGCAGAAGGTATCGCTTCCTACCAGGCAAGAAAAGGTGGTCTAACAAGTTCGGATGTTGCTCAACACAGACCACAAGAGAAACTCCCGCTAACACTTACTTTATGGCCAAAGATAAACACTATTAAACTATGGTGGAATAAAAAGTCCCTGTGTCACCTCTGGTCTGGACAATTGAATGTGCTCTATGTGGGGTTATACATACATAAATCCTACAGTTAGAGAGAAGTAGGTCTGGGAGGGACCTCAAAGTCATCTCAGCAAAAACTTCCTTCGTGTCAGAACAGGAAGGTAGTGGAATAGATTGCCCAGGGAAGATGCGGGATCTCCTTCACTGGCGGTCTTCAAGAGGAGGTTGGATAAGCATAGGAGGGATATTTCCGAAGTAACATTTCTATGTTTGTGTAAGAGGTTAGACCTGATGACCTTTCCAAACATAGGATTCTGTGATCTAGTGCAGTGGGAGACAACCTTTTTGACAGGCATGCTACAAATTATCTCCTGCTGTCCTCACGTGCCACTTAAATCCTCTTTCCCCACCTGATCTGCTGCTCTGCTTTCTGTTTCCTGCTGTATCTGTCACTGTGCTGCCTATCCTCCATCCAATCTGCCACAGTCAACATACAGACACGGTCTATGCCACTTATGGCATGCGTGCTGCAGCATAGCCATCCGTGATCTAGTGCAACCCCCCTGAGGTCCTTTCTAGTCTGACTTTTCTCTGATTCTAGGATATGACTAGGAACCTCAAACAATGTAAATGCTGTGATCTTTCAAATGATTAGAAAAGGCAAGTCTACTCAACAGGCAGGTTGAAAGTATGTGAAATATGTGCTCCTAAACAAGAAAAGTGTTGAAAACTGCTGTACGAGATGGTTCTTTTTTTTAAAAAAAAATCTCTCTCTCCATTCATACCATAATGCAGCTAAATAGGAGCCACAGTGTTCTCCTGAATTTTATGATTCTGTTCAGTCATAATAATTTGGTCCTACTTTTACTAAAAAAGAAAAAAATCTTTAAGCAGGAGTAGGGAAAGAGGCAAAAAGTTCTTATTATTAGAGTGCATATAAGCTGGACACATCAAGGATAAATTTCCCTGGCACTTTGATCTACAGTATCTCTTGTGCTAGAAATACCCTTGGCAGGAGGAAGGGTTTCAAATATACACCAATCACTGCTTGATTCAATAAAGTGAGAGATAAGAAAGGTTAGCCAACTTCAGTTAAAATTTCACCGGCTGATATTCAGATAGCTGGCCAAGGGTCTAACACAGTGAAAAAGTCAAACCACCAACTGATAAAAGTGAGGCAATGACATTCCTGGTCTATGTAACCTATATTCCCCTTATTGTCATCCTTATATTCCCTTCCCAGCCCTTTCTGTTATACCCTAAACTCAACTTTTACCCATTTAAACCAGTGGTGCTCACTCTATACGGCCCCATGGCTTGGATGAGTAGTGCAGGCTTGGTCCAGATCCCACATGCAGGGTTGGTCTGAGGGTGTGACCCCACACACTGGCCCAGCCCTGTGCACTAGATCCAGCTGCAGAGTGACCTGGCACAATATGGTGTGTGGGGCTATGTCATCCAACCCATAGGGCTAGATGACATGGCTCCATGGGCTGGATCCAGCCCCGCAAGCTGTAGGTTGAGCAGGACAGACAGACTACAAGATTTTCAGGTCAGGCGCACTTTCATGTGATTTTAGTAACGTGTTACTCAACATGGGTCCTGGGTATGACTGTAACCTGCATCTGACTGGAGGGCCTGGTGGCAATGTGATGGGGTAGCTCCTACAAAAAACCACAGTATTGCAACCTCCAGAGTATGGCGAGTATAGGGAGCCTCAAAACCCTAGCCCTCACTGCCTTGTGGGTACTCCTTGGCTGGAAAAGGGCTAAGGGACATCACCTTGGTAGAAACAAGCCCTTGCTGTGGCATTAGGCAGTCAGCAGCACTTCTTATCTATTGCTCTCTGGCAGAAACTACAACCGTCAAGGTATTGAACATCTGGACTTGGTCTGGCCTTTGGATTCTGTGTCAATGGTCTAAAGTAGGGATGGGAGGTCTTGGGCAGCCTCCACTCCTCCATACTCTTGCCTAGGCATGTGCGCCTAAGGTCTTGGTGATTAGACCTCTTACACATGCACCATGAACCAGAGGGTGCCTACACTCAACATAGTCCCATTAGCTTCCCCAAGAATAATTATAGAATCAGTTAAGAGTTTGGCATGAGTAAGGGTTTCAGAACATGTCTGCATAAGGCTTGGTAGTTCTGGGCCTTCCAAGTGACACCTTAATGCAATTAGGGTATAAATAAAAACTGGTGAATACTGAGAATCAGGTATACCTCCAAAGAACTCACTGGAGCTACATCAGGGTAAGTCTAGTGTGAATGGAAAATCTTCCATAAAGAAAGAAGGAAAACAGCTATTTTCTCTATCAGGAAAGGAGATGAGTGAAATGGATGGGGAAAGTACTGAATGCTGTTGAATCTGGGATTGGCAACTATGGCCCATGGGCAACATCTGGCCCTCCAACTGATGTCTTCTGGCCTGTGAAACAGGGATGTTGGCAGCAATTCTATGGCAGGGGCTGTCCATTGCAATTTGGCAGTGGGGAAAGTGGCTGCTGGGTTTGGAGGGTGGTGCAGCCAAGGGAGAGGGGTGGCTCATCTTCAGAGCAATTGGGGCTCGTTTGGCTTGCTGCCTGTATGACGTTGCCAACCCCTGTGTTAAACATGTCAGTTCTGTTTTTAAGATTTCATATCTCTCTTCTCTGGGTCACTGAATTGATATAAAAATAAATGCCACTGTTTAACGCAGTGTATGTTTAAAGCAAACGCAGGTAAATTGAACTGAGATCATTATATAAAACCGGTGTTAAAAACTCACCTAAAAACTGTAGTACGCTACTGAAACCACTGTAAATCCAATCAAATATGAAGGACATAGCTGAATCTTAAGGGGTCTGGAAAAAAGAAAAAGATAAACGCATTTAAGCTCTACTGAAGTAGTGTTATTAAGAGTTGTAAAATATCTATAAATCAAGTGCTGGATAAAAAATAAAATTAAGTGATTAGCTCGCATCAGTAGATACATTCAGTTCTGGTATTCAGTCTTATTATCATAACTCTGAACCCTGTACTGGAGAGCCAAACATTTCCGACACGTTAAAGCAGGATTGTTACAGTGAGTACTACCACAACATGGTGTACTGTTGGATGCACCACACTGAGTCAAAGTGGAAATATGAGAATACGATCAGAGTCTAATGAGTATAGATTACAGTTTGCATTCACCAAGAACTTATTCACAAGAGCAGAATTTTTAGCTAAGAAATCTGACACATTTGTTTTGACTTTTCATTTCAAACATTATTTCTTACGTGATTTTTAAGTAAGTGGCATTTTACAATTATCATTAGACACCCTTTATTTAGCACAATTTATAACTTGGCATTAAACAGCTCCAAGACTAGCTTTATGCCATTTAATATTATACTACCACATGCCAGTTTCTGGGCCCTGTTTCTTACTTTCACAGCCGGAACAAGTAAAGAGCATTGCAAACTGTATGCTGAGACAGCCGAGGGGGGCAAGCCATGCACTCAACAGCTGCTGCCAGGAGTAAACTTGCTTTAGTTTATAAAAATGTAATTAACATTTGTTCTGATTTATAAACACAGAATAATTTCAAATACATTTCTCCTTCTATAGCACCTTTTCCCTTTATCTATACATGTCAAAACATTTTACAAACAAAGAATGGAGAGACATATTTTACGGATGAGAAAACTAAAGCAGAGATTAAATAGCTGCCAGAAACTCCTGGGGCAAGTCTGCTGAGATGGGAAATGCAAGATCTGGGTTCTGACTGCTAATACAGACCATTCTTCCTATACATGTTGTGATGGAAAATCTCCAAATGCTAGGGGTGACAATTCTATGTTTTTTTGGACACCTCAATGACAGGTTTTTCTTCTACATGGTCATCTAAGTCCCAAACATGCCAATTATCCACTGGCTGACACTATTTCTTGATGCATATGATGCCATTCATGTGTATAGGGCTATGCATGCTGGAATAGGGAAGCACCCTGTGCATAAGAGGCATTTCTGGGACTTAGACAACCATGTAGATGAGAAAATCTGGTAGTCTAGGCTTCCAAAGGAAAACAGAATGCTACCCTTACTAGATACATTTTCAAATAACTGACTGAGGTCAAGTATGTGGATTATGCTCCTTCTTGGAAAAATATAGGGCAAGCCTTTCATTTTGAGAGGTAGGTTTTGTTGGTTGTAGGTCAGAAGTCCTACTTCAAAGACTCATGACTAGTGGAAAAAGCATACTTATTTTCTTCCTTTAAGAGATCCCTGTAATAACCTGGTCCATCGGTGGATGATATCACTATCATGGTATGAAATACCCCTACCTTCTCAGGGTGGAGCACAAGCATAGCAATAGTTAGATCATGGAGAAGCACAAAGTAGTTCTTCCTGGTCAGTGAAGTATAATTAAAATGGCACAATCTTATTTTCTCTTTTCTTGGGAGATAATTGGGGAACTAGAGGATGTCCCATGACCTAATTTTGTTCAATGAATCTAATTCTACTGTGTTACGGACGTGATAGATCTGTAGCACAGAAATCCTTGAATGGATATCTCCCCCATACAAGAACAGCTTCTACCTTGCGAGCTGTACTATTGCCCTTTGGAGTGATCATCTGAAAAGTCAGCATTCACGCTGACACAAAGCCATTTCTGAAGCAAAGCTAGTGATGTAAATATATCTTACCACCAACTGACTGTGCTGCTATGAGCAGGTCATTTCATATATTCATTTTTATGTCCTCATTTCTAAAAAAAAAAAAAAAAAAGGGACATTTATTTGCCCCAGTGGGATATTGTCTATTGTTTTGACAACATTTAGAAACAATAGTGTTAAGGCCCAGGTTCACACATAGTACTTAAGTGCCTGATTTCCATGAAAATCAAGCAGCGCTAGATACCTAAATACTTTTGATGATCCAAGTCTCAGTGCTTACCATCAGTTTGATGGGCATATTGGTCCCAACCTCTTTCTCTCTGCAATGTCCTCTACACTGGCTGTAGTCTTCTCTTCATCAGATCCTCCTACCCTAAAGTTACCGCTGAGTAAGGTAGCCTTCTGGCAGCCTTGTGCCATGAGTGTGGCGCAAAGTGGCTAAAGCACAGCGGAGGGGTAGACTGCCCCAAAACTGTCTCATAACAATTTTCAGAAATCCTAATGATATTTTAGTAGCTTATAAAAAAAAAAGAGTAACCCTAAGTGAACAGACTCTCCTGCCCCCACGCCCTGCATTCTGCCATATAGGAGCAGATGCCACACAAAAGAAAGGGAAAGGAAGTTTTACTTGTAGATCCTAAAGCAAAGTTACAATCTATTTAATCCACATTCGCCTTGAGAATCCCAAACTAGGGCTTCTCAAGAAGAAATCTAGGCTTTCTGACATCCTCACCTGTACCTTGAATTAATGTGCATGTTGCCGATGAGCTGTGACAGAAGAAAATAATTTTAAGGATAAAACCCTGTCATCCCATGAACAGCGAGTTACAAAACATCATGAATACAACTGCCACTTACACATCTGAAAAGCAAAGGTCAGGAGCAGGCAAACACAGCAGACCCTACACGTCAGCAGATTTATTTATTGCTTGGACAAAATGCCGACCAGGAAAAGCCTCTGTGAGGCTTAGAAAAGTGATCTCCTAAAGCAACCCAGAAATCAGTGCAGTGGGTGTGATGCAACAGAGCTGCTCTGGTTACCGAGGTGAAAATAACTTTGTAAAGCCCAGTTATATAAAACTGTTGGTGTGTAAAAATCATGTGGACAAATTAAAAGACTTAATAGGACATTTTGAAAAAAAACTTCCATAAAGTGTAATTGGTTAAAGTTTCAAATATTATTAAAATGGGAAGTGCTATTTAATAAAAGCCCAAATGAAATGATTGAAGTCCTACAATAAAGTATAAAAATGGATGTTTACAAGGGGGTATGCCCTAATAAACCAAAAATACATACATTGACACCAATAAACCAAAAATACATCAAAAACTGGCACCAGACAGAACTTAAACAAATCTGTTCACGTGAAAAAAACGCGAGTTATTTTCTAAGACAACGTTTTATTATATTGAGATGGGGCATTAAATCTACTGTTACAGTATAGAAAAGAAAAACCTACACAGATCATAAGAGTCATATCTATGAATTAAAAGATTTAGCAATGCAGTGATTCTTTGAGATCAGCTGTACAGCTGCTAACAGGATGAAGTGTAGCCACAAAAATACAAAGAAAACTAGCAAGACTTGCACTTCAAACTCATGAAACTTGCAGTCCTTTGTCCGAAAGCACCACAAAAACTGAAATTGTGGCAGATCACTTACCTACAAAACCCTGAGGAAGCAAAGCGCTTGCTCTTTTAGAATGGATCTAGATGTTAAAATATTTTTTCTTTAAAATAATTCAAGTTGTGAGAGCAACAAGGGTTTGGGCAGCAGATTTTAATGCATCCGTAATGCTATACTGGCTTTTTCTGTACAAACCACCATATTTCTACGCTGTGCTCTCCTTTAAAAAGACATTTAAAGTCATTTACGGTATCACATCAGGATATATGACAGATGGCTATCAGTTCCAGATGTCCGAATCAGCAGTGAGTAGCATAACACCATGAGCTTTCTTGAGCTGAGTATCATTTTGTAACTTCTACTAGTTCAACAAAAACTGTTTGTTCAGTGTAAATATTCAAATAAAGTGCAGTCGAATTGCATCAATAACTCTGGTATCAGTCTGAGGCAGTCTCTGAAAATAGACTTTTCTTGTTAAGAATTTTCAATCGAACAGATTCCTTGTAGGTCATTTTTTCTTTACTTGTCAGGAGACATTTTGTTTGTTTGTTTTTAAACGGAGTTTTCTCCCTCACGTTCACTATTTTTGTTATATAATTCTTGTTATGTTTTTAACATTATTCAATTTTCAATTATTAATAGAATTGAGGGGATTCTTTCCTGTGTAATGTACCGTTGCCAGAGAACACAAAGAATAACTATGAAAAAATTAGTGGGTTTAATTAAGTCAGCTGCTATCTGCATACGTTGGGAAGTGCATTTGATTGTGCATGACGAGGAGTTCCTAACTAGCCAACATGACTGCACTTTAACCAGCATACTTTGGACTTCAGTGATTCCTGGATATAGTTTTCTGGAAACAGCTTGACAAATAAGTGTTCAAAGTATACTTTGTAAGATTGTAGGCACATGCATCTCAGACTTTATCTCAATAACACAAAATCTTAACATTAATAATAAGTCAAAATCTTTAACAAAATTTTGCATACATTTGCCAGAATAGATTAATTCAAAAGCAGGAACTGTTATTTTTTTCTAATAAAATCACATCACTGGTTGGCAAAAGAGAAGCTTTGAAGGAATTCAGATTTTTTTTAAGCATCTGAATGACTTGCAGTAAATATTTGGGAAACCTCAACATTTATATAGCTGTATTTGGTTTAGAAAGCAGGAAGATTTGTTATTCTATGAAGTTCCGTCTAACTTATTTGTTCTTCTTCATCTTGCCTTGTGAGATGCTGTATTTGAGCTCAGCAGTTTTTATATTTGCTCAAAATGGTAAAAATAAAATAAAATAAACCTGTGAAAATGGTGTAGCAGAAGTTGCATTAAATCTTCAAGACAGTTAATATGCTGTGATTGAAAAGCTCCATGAAACAACAAACTATTCTGAATTCCTTGTTTTTAAAGTATGGCTATAGTAATATTTGCTTTACCTAAACAAACAAAACTGCTGTCACTTTTTTCCTCTTAGCTGTGACACTTCTCTAGCTTTATAGAGCGCTCAGAACAGACATGGAGTACATCAGCATAACGTGCTAAAATACAAATTAAGTGTATTAGATCATTCAAAAACTTTATGAATGCTCTAATAGAAGTAAACACTTACCAACAGGGTATTGTAAACCACAGCACAGAAGAGAAATACAACGCAGAAACAGAAAAGGAATTTGCTGAACTGTCCTCAAAGAGAAATGCAATTCAAGTCCAGCATAAAGAGCATCGCTGGAGAAAGAGGGTTTAACACACCTTGGTTCCCAGGTTCTCTTAATATAGTGACGAGAGTGAAAAAGAAATTAAAGTAAATGCCAGGAAAGTAGGCAGGTGAATCAAGGGAGTGCAGTGACTCATTATTATAAGGGAGTCACTTGTCTATTCTGGATGATGCGAGAATGACTTCCAATTCTGTTTCCAAACAGGAAGCGATTGCATACTTCATGGAGAAAGACTAACCTACTAGAATCAAATTCCTTTAAAATGTATTAAGGACACTTCAATGGAAGCAAAGTGCTGAAAACTAGTACTGAACACTGCGATTGCTAAGGTAGTCCCAGCAAGAAAGAAGCTGGATCACTTCATTACTGGGAGACTATATCAAAGTAATAGCTGAAATATATCGATGGGCACTAATCTACCATCTAAAAAAGACTTTTGAACCCAAAGGTGTATTTTTCTCAGGAAGGTGTATTGTCCGATTAAAAGAAAATAAGAGTTAAAGAGCGGTTGTCTGGGACTGTGAAAGACGGTATGCTGAGCTCTTCCCTTCACCAGACCCCATCAGCATTCTTATACATTATTAATCATCATATTACTTAATATTGCCAGGTCTTTATAAATGACAAATACTATGTCTAAATTTCACAGTGCAAAATGATTCTGCTGAGCAGACTGGATGAAAACTGCTAACATAACAGACAAACAATCAATCTGGCTGGTGCATTAGGAGAGACAAGCTAACATAGAAGATTTTTTAGCATAACGCATCTTCTTATGAAGTGATTATGATAGGTAACTTCCATGTTGCCGGGTTGTTGGTAGTAGCCGTGTTAGTCTAAGGACACAGGCAGGCAAGGGTCTTTGGGTAGATGTGATATCTTTGATTAGATCAACTAAATTGCCCAAAAGTTGCAAAGAACTTTTTTGCTTAAACACCCTTTGTCAGGCACAGGGAGACGCAACATCAGCAGCATCTCCCCATGCTTGTCGGAGGGTGTTTGTGCCCAAAAGCGTGCAAAGAACTTTTCCCCAACTATTTAGTCGGTTTAATAACATCACCACTACTCGGAGAACCTCACCTGCCTATGATCAAGATCAGCATGTCTAATTATTCTTCATTGCGATCTCTAGCCCTAGACACTTCTATACATTTTGTGATACGACTTTATTTAAATGATGGGACAGCGTCTCCACCAGGTTCCTCCCACAAAAGAGGTTGGCTTGGTAGTACGAGCTGTGACCGGTGACGTAAACAACTGCGTTCGCACTCCTGACGTTTTGAAACCTCAAGAGAAACCTTTCACGCCTTGTGACCCAAGTATTAAATAGGGCTTATTGCGAAACACCCTCCAACTCCACATCAGTACGGAGGGAGGGACCCTTAGCAGGGCATTTTTGAGTAGCTGACTACAGTTTCAGGTGAAAGGTCAATCCAAAATCCCGGCTGCTTTCAATGCGACTATTTAAATACAAATAATGGTATTTCAACGCAAGCCAAAGTCGGTTATCACCTCTACTACAAGCCCCGATTGCCTTTTCCTCTAGACCGATCCAGCTACCACCTGAAGTCCTGTAAATGCATTCAGCTTTCTTCCAAGCAGCGAAACCCAGCCAGCAGACAGCTTTCTTCTAACCCCGCTATTACCGAATCCCTCTGAGATGCTGCCTTCTCCGTTTCATTCAGTCCACAAAAGGGTGGAGGCCCGATGGGGGAATCACTTCTGGGGCTGCCCAGAGCCGCCTCACGCAGGGCCCGCTGCGCTGGCCGGGCGCACAGCCGGACCGGCCGGCGATGGCAGGGCTGCGGGAGCTTTGGGGGGCATCTTTCAGGGCACCCCTAAAAGACATCACCAACCCCCGGGGTGGGTGTGCACAGGGGACAGGACCCGGGGGGCAGCGCTGTGCTGGGGGGAGGGGGTGGCTGTGTCATTTCAGCACCGACGGGGGGGACAGCAGGGGAAAGAAGAGGGAAGAGCCGGGACCACCGCTGCACGGCCCCGAGCAGGTCCCGCCGCACTCACCGCCGCTGCCGTCCGCAGGCCCGCG
>NW_017729000.1:11819188-11851839 GCF_001723915.1 Gavialis gangeticus | reverse complement strand
CGCCTCGCCCCGCCCCGCCCCGCCCCTTCCGGCCCCGCCCCGAGCCGGCGTGCCGGGCCGGATCCACCTCCCCGTCCCGGCAACGCGCGCCCGGCCCGCGGGAACCGGCCTGCTCTTAACTGTGGTTTTTGCAGAAACCTGCCTTTTTCCCCTTTGTTTTACAGAAACCTGCCTTTTAAAAATCTTTTTGGGAAACCTGCCTTTAAAAAAAATGTTTTTTTGAAACCTGCTTTTGAAAAATCTTTTTGGGAAACCTGCCTTTTTAAATGTTTTTTTTGTGGAAACCTGCCTCCCCCCCAAGATTTGTCGCTTGCTGAAGGGGAGGGGCTGGGATGACATTAGCCACCCAAGGTGCAGGGCGGGGGGATGGCAGGCATTTCCCTGCGAAGTTCAGCACGACCAGGTTGGGGGGAATGGCAGGGATGTGTTATTTTATAGTCAAGTGCTTTGAGATCAACCGACTGACTATTCCTGCACCTCCCTCTGGGCACAAGCCCCTTCGCCATCATGCATGTGGTTGAAAATCTCCGGACAGGTACCGCCAACTATTAGGCAAACTAGGCGGTCACTTAGGGTGCCAAAATTGGGGGGGGGGGCAACAAAATGATACATAGAATAAAATAACAGGTGTGAATCCCACGTGCCCCTGGAGGCTGGGGCGCCACAGGGGGGAGGGTGGCGAGTGTTGACCGGTGGTTGGTGACCACCTGCAGATGCCACCGGCCACTGAGGATTGCGGACCGCCTGCAGACGCCATCAGCAGTGTCAGCAGCAAGGGGGAGTGGGTAGCAGCAACCACCCATAGGCACCACCAGCAGTGGCAGCAGTGCCTTTTTCCACCCTGACACCCGCGCACACCCCCTATGCAATGCCAATGGTAGGAGTAACATCATTCTAAATAACAGCCCTGGCCAGCTGTTATAATTGTGTTAGGGTTAATGAAAAGTGTGAAACAATAATTTTTTTGTTTGTTTTTATAGTTTTATTGTTCATTTCGAATATCAAATAAGTACATGGAAAAGTTCATTCTAGACTTCTTATTTTCCTTTATATTGAAAGTAGTGGGGGCACCAAGGTACATAGTTCACCTATGGTGCCATTTACCCTTGGACCAGGCCTGGGTACCTGGCATGATCAGTTGACCTCAAGGAAGCAATTAATGTGTCCTATATGCAGACAAGGTTCTTTGGGTGAATCTGATCTCTTTTAGTAGACCAACTTAAATACTTGGAAAAATTTTTCTTAGCAAGCTTTTGGGTTTAAAAACCCTTTGTCAGGCTAAGGAAGCATCTGCAGTTGGTAATAAAAGAGATCAGATTCACCCAAAGAAACCTGTCTGCCTTTGTCCTTAGACCCACATGGCTACAACCAACACCCTTGTCCTATATGAGCGTTTGTGGGTGGAAGAAAAAATGTGGTGAGAATTAGGTTTTCTTGAACAGCTTTCCCATTAATTCCTCTGTGGATTTAAAGCCAAACATCATTTGGTAATACAAGGTGTTGTTCTTTTTCAGTTTCTGTCAATCAATGGAATGGAAATGTTCAATAGGATATAATGGCTACACCAAAAAAAAATGTATGTGAAGAAGGATCAATACAGAATTTCTATCCTATTCATCCAGTCTCTAACAATACCAAAGTTAGAAATTTGGCACAGCTGCATACTGTTTTTTCTGCTTGGAAATAAGGTACTAGGATAGGTAGCACCCAAAATCAGGACATATGTTTGCTATTGCTGTTGATCATCTCAGAGTATGATATACAGAGATAACCTTGCTTCATGGAGGATTGATTCACAAACATCTTAAATCTCCGCAATCGCATTGGGTTATAAAGTTAATTGTATCACGTATAAAGTCATGGCCAAATGAAAAGAATTTCACTGTATTTAAAGGCTTGTGTCTATAAAAAAACAATGATCATATTTTAATATGCATTGTTATGATATTGCAAGGACTTAATCCATCAATACTAATGGAAGTCAGAAAGGATGAATCCCAAAGGACCTATCCAATGTATTAGTGATGAAAGAGAGAATTTATGATAAGGTAAGACACAGCCCTTCTTCCTCATTTAGAAATTGTTGGAGGACATTCTTGCAGATTTTACACAAAAAAACCCAGTTTTCATTCTTATGTATCTGACAGTTACCAATGAAGGTATATTCATTTCTAGACTTGCACAAATCATCCTGAGCCTCCATTAGGTACATCTATAGCTTGCTGCAGAAATAAAAAAACCATAACAGAAGAAAAACAATCCAGTATTAATAACTGTTTTTTTAAACCTGACACAAGTCCTATTTTAGTCAATTGAAAGACTCCAATTGACTTTAGAATTTAATTGGGGTCTTACAACCCTGTTAGAACAATACTGGCTTCTCAGTTATGCTACCCCACAATGAGCAATTGACAAATACATTCACGGCATTGGTTTTCTGATGTGGAAACTATTTTTATTTTTTTAATTTGGGAAGTGTTAAGATTTAGGTGTTATTGTGAAAGGTTTTGTCCCAGAAGACTTAAGTATTTTTGTTGCAGAAGACTTTTGTTGATGACTTACGTATTTTATGAGGAGTAGTATGTTTGTTTATAGCATAATTAGGTAAATAATGTGACCCGCAGACTGGCTAATTGCATAGATGCCTTTTTTAATATATATACCACTTTGTAAAAAGTCATTTGTTGCACCGATGATCCTTGAATCCTAACACCTCCCCCACATTTTGTGCAAGTTGGATAATTGCACAGATACGCATTCCAGAGTGCCCTGATCGTGAGGAGTAGAGTTTCCCAAACGAGTGTGACCCCACCTGGAAGCTGTCCAGTGACTCATGTGAAATTAGCTCAGATTATTTGCCAGTAAACAACTGTGTCTACCAGAGAGAGCAATCAAAGCACTTGTCACCCTGCTTGGCAGCCCAAGGACTGAATCAGCCCCTGGAACTAAATTATATCCATTTGCTAATCTCCAGTCAGTCCTTATGAGACTTTAAAAATTAATCAGTTCAATATACTGCGCTATGCAACGCTGGAAGAGAACAGGGTGAGAAGTGTGATTATTTGAAGAGTAAATAGGTGGTAGAAAACGGTAAGAATAAAGAAGCCTCTTACATCTACTGTATGATTTTTGGCGTCATTCTTAAAGTCTATGCTTCAGGAATGTGAGAAACGTAGCTCTTTCTTTTATATATGAGAGCTGTTCAAGAAGTATTGAGTATTGACTGATGGGGCCATATCAGGTGAATATGGAGGCTGCGGCATTTGTGGGATATGGTGGGACTGTTTTTTTTTTTTTCTTCCCTCAACTAAAGAAAACCTTGAAAGGAAGAAGATTGTGGGATGGGGAAACCATAAAACAAAAAATGTGACGGAGGAACTTTCAGCCATTCCACATATTGCTGATCAGAGGTGCTTCCAACAATGACAGAAACATTGGGAGAAGTGCACAGCTGCAGGAGGAGCATACTTCAAAGGAGATATAAGCCGAAACCCCTGTAAATAAAATATTGTGTTTCCTACAGCATCTGTCTCGATACTTTTTGAACAGCCCTCATATATAATCTTTACTCTTCTGCGTTCATGAAAATGTCGCTATTCCACCTTGTATGTTGTTGCCGACGCTTGTGATTTCTGGCATTGTTCTTGAAGTCTACGCTTCAGGTACATGTATATATGTGTCTCTTTCTCTCTCATGATTTTTGCTGGTGTTCTTAAATTCAACTTAAATTCAATGATACACTTTGGGAATGTGAAAAACTTAGCTTTTCTTTTATTTTTATATATATCTCGTTTCTTGTATTTTTTATATATCTATATCTATATCTATATCTATATCTATATAGATATAGATATATATATATAAAAAAAAGAAAAGCTAAGCTTTTCATATTCCCAAAGTGTAGACTTTAAGAACAACGCCAAAAATCATGAGAGTCGGCAACAACGTATGAGATGGAATGAGGACGTTTTCATGAACGTAGAAGATCACCGTTGTAGAAAATAAGTGGTTGGACCAGAAGCAGCCCACGTGAAACACAACATGAAGGAATAGTTGATTAAAATTTGGGTCAAGTTCAGCTCTTTTTGGTGCGCAATTCCTCTTTCCTTCTGCTTTCTCCTTCTGGGGCTGGCCACGCTGTCAGCATGCGTCCCTCTGGGATGGATGCCGCACCAACCCTTGTCGTTTTTGCCATGGGAACCATGGCAGGTAAAATGAGAGGTGTTGCGCCATGGCATCATGCATCAACAAAGGAAAAAATTTCTTCTGTGGCTCTGGCTGTGTTGCAGGCCATTGACTTGGCCATGAGCGTGACTGGATGTCAGAGGCCTGGGGCTTAGCTGGAGTCCCTGCTTTCTCCTTGCCAGTGTTTCCTGCCCCAGTCCCAGCTGCAGGCAGGCAGGCTTGCTTCCTTCCTTCCTTCCTTCCCCCCCTCTCCCTAGCCTTGTCCCCCCGCACACAGGACCCTGGGGCTACTGGGCCGCGTCCCCTTTAAGAGCCAAACCCCGGAGCTGCTCCGGCCCCGCCCAGTGCCGCAGAGCTTCTGGTCCCGGAAGTGCCACGTGTACGGAGTGCGCCTGCGCGGCGTCGGGGTTCCTTCCGGTGGCCCCCCACTTCCCCTCCTCTTTCCAGTCCTCCGGCACTCGGCACTGGGGCTGGGAGCAGCGGGCGCCATGGCTCAGCCCGGCCGAGCCCACGGCGCCGGGCAACAGGCCTACAGCAACGGTGAGGCGGCGCCGCTGGGGCCCGCGGGGCTGGGGTTGGTCCCCTTGGCGGGGCAGGCGCTGGGCTGAGTTCGGGGGCAGGCCGCGTGGCCTGGGGGCGGTGCCAGGCGTGGGGAGACCTCCGGCTGGGCTTGCCTGAGGGGGCAGCGCTTCATGGCGAAGGGCTGCAGTGCCCTGAGAAGGCGGGGGATACAAGGCTCCCCGTTTCCTGTCCAAAAGGTAGCTCCCAAATTCACGGGAGCCTCCCCAAGCCCTGCTCCGTGCCCCCTCCCCCCCAAATTCTCTCCAGTTTTGTGTCCTGCGAAGTCACGTCCCTACCGGCCCCTGCACCAAGGGGGGCTTATAGAGTGGCTGGGTGGCTCAGGCCCACGGTCCCCCTTGCCCAGGTGGGTCCAGAGTACTGCGCCAGTAGTCAAGATGGGACCCTCTCATTTGCAAGCTGCTCGGATATTCTCCCAGCGTTCATCATTTCAGTTCACTTTGGACAACCCGTTCTATGTTATCAGCCGCTGGTGGTATTTACTTGAATATGAGATGTCACTAGGGTTGTATAGCCATACTTCTAACGAAAAGTGTAGTTTCATATTTTAATGTTACTTTCTGAAGGGCCCTAAAATAGGAAGCTGCTTCTCTGGTGTATTTTTTTTTTTAACAATCTCTGTTTCTGGTCGCTGGCCTCTACTTGGCCTCTAGCGTTTTCTTCTCTGGAAGCTGCTTTCACACAACACAGGGGAAACGCCAATGCCGAGTGAGTCATGGGTTTGATTGAGAGCAGCTGAGTGCTGGTCGGTTGCTTTCCGCTGGTTAAAATCTCAGCAGTTGGTCATATGCGGAGGCGCTGGCCCTTTGGAATCGAGTGTACATGTGGCACCATGATGATTGCTTGCAGGGGGAGGATCCAGAAAGCGAAGTCTGCTCAAGTGTAGCTTGATCTTGGATTTTATGCAAAAGTAGCATTCTTCCCCACAAGGAGCACAGTAACTTGGGAGAGCCTGGTCTCTTTGGAGAGATGGGCGTCACATATCTTAAGATGAGAGGCAAGGATTTCTTAGGGTGAGATGTTTTATTGGACCAGCTGTGTAGTTGTCGAACTTTATCCTGCCTATGTAGTTGGTCCGATACAAGATCTTGCTCTGAGAAATCTTTGCCCCTTGCATAATTTCTGGACCATCATGGCTGCAAAATCACTCTTATGCTACCACATCATAAGACGAGAGATGCTGCAACTGGTGGTACAGGCCAAGTTAAAACCGTTCTTATCCTTAACTGGAAGAGAAAAATCAAGCAAGAAAAGCCTTTGCTCTTCTCTTTAATTATTGTGTAAATAAAAAGGAGATGCATTTGGTGCAAGTGTTTCATAGTTATGCATGAACACTGATGTCTCTTAAGTTTTTCCTTTCTTATAGACTTGGATCTTGGCTGTTCGAGTCGCACCTTTTTCCTACTTCTTCATGAACCAGTTCTGTTTTGTTACTTTTTTAATATCGCTGCCAGAGTTGACACTTGACAAACGGCTGTTGAACATTTCTGTAGTGCTAAGCGTGTGTAAAGTGCCTAATAGGGTCTCTGTTCTGAAGAGCTTGCCATCTCAATAGAGGAGCAGTAGACAAAGGGTAGAGGAGTGCCAGCTAGCAGAGTGTGTTGTGGCTTTTTTACTGACATTGCTTGGACTAGGAATGTGCTTAGAGGGCACAGGGTACCTGTCCTAAGGAAATATTTGAAGAAAGCAGCTGGCTATTTGTGTGTTAGGCAAATAGAAAGACATAAAGGCAGCTATGCAAATACTTGAATTGCTTTAGTTTTACTGAGGTAAGTACAGAAGATAGCACTTTGGTCACTAATACTTAGATGTAGGAAATGTAGTATTGGTAGGAACAATTACTATTTAAACTGACAGTGTTCTCGCTGTTTTTGAAACGTACATGGAAAAGAAGCCCTACAAATTTTCTTTTTTTTTCCTCACCTCTATTGCTATGTTCCAGTGTGCATAATGATCTGAGTAGTTCATGACGGAAGCTGGCAAGTAACTTTGTTCATGTTCATAGACACTATTTCTGCTTCCTGACAACTTGCACCCCTGTGCTTCAGCAGGTAGCTTAGTGGGCGTTACACTGTAAATGGTTACAGCAGCACTGCATTGCTCTCTTCTAAACTACTTTTCTAAACTATGTTGGGTTGGGTTAGTAACTCTTGATACTAAGTCAGGTAGGCAGATAAGACTGACATTGATCTGCTTGTGTGGGTGTATGGGGAAGAAAGAGAGCTGAATATTTGTAAGGAAATGTTAATACATTCATTAGCTTTGCCTGTAAGTGTCCTGCTGTGATCACAGCAACACAAAATCGTCAGAAGTTTCAGAAGTATTTGCGTTTTCTGTTCAGTCCACCAGGTGCTGTGTGGCACCAGATCTAGCTGCACCAATTCTATCTTTAGGTACTTAAGTGTTTCTCATGTTAGTGATCTGGGGGTGGGGGTCAGCTTTCGAATGCATTTATCCTCACAGCACTTCTGTGTTATCCCTGCTGTACTACATTGCTTCAGTTTCAGTTCCATACAAGTCACTCGCCCAAGGTCAGACAGGAAGTCTAGTGGAGCAGGGAGTAGAGCTTGGGTGCTGGAAGAGCTACGCTAGCACCCTAATCCTTGGACTCTTGTCCTTTATTTTCTTGCCAGGAAATGCCCTTTGCTTCCATCCCAGTTCTCCATATTGCTATGCAGTACTGTAGTTTGTAAGAGACTTTCAGCCATGAGTACATTTACTGTTGGGTTTTTTGGTGTTGTGTTTTGTTTTTTTGTTTTTGTTTTTTTTGTTTGTTTTTTTTACTCTATACATCAGTGGTTCTCAACCTTTATGAACTTAAGGAACTCATCGAACTACTCAAGGCACCCCTGGAACAATACCAGCTCTTAGTTTTGACTCATTTCTCGTCTATGAAAAAATAATAGAGCAGTACTTCTGCTGCAAAAAACTCATAAAGACCACAACAGGTCTGAATGTTCGATAGTATAGATGCTCTTTTAAAATCTCTGCATTTAAGTTGTGAATTATTTGTAGGTGTTTGCGTAACTAACAGTTGCATAACGCCTCTAAAAGGATCTCATGTAAACCCGGGGTACCTTGGGACCCTGGTTGAGAATCACTGGTGTAGGGGTGGCCTCACTCTTTTCCTTCCTTCCTGGCAGGGGAAAAAGCAGTGTTTCTCCATCTAAGTACAGAAGGCATGCAGGTAGTCACAGCAGGGCAAGGAGATCTAAAAATTAGTCCCTTGCCACAGCAGAATGGCAAGTTTGGAGGGATTTGGGGAAAAAGCCATATTTCAGTTGTATAAGCAGAGTCCACAGGGCTCTGTCATTTTAAGTTGTCGGTGGACTTCAGTGGTCCGGCTTATGTTTGATTCACATTTTTCAAGGTTATTTTTGCAACCAGAATTGACCATTATATATGTATATAATATATGTAATGTCATATATATCCCCTAAATGTCTTTCCCCTAAATTAAGTTAACAGTGTGGAATTTACAACATCCAGTAAAATAGTCCTCTGATTCTGCTTGGGCTTCTGGGTACTGCCAGAATACATGCAACAAAGGATATATGTTTTATTTTTCAATCAAAATAGTCTCTTATTGTTTCAGCTGAAAATAATTTATATAAGTCTAGCATGCACAATGCTGCAGTTGGGCTAAAGTCGGAGTGCCACCTACAAGTGCAATAAATGAACTGTGTCATTTTAAATTTATGGTTTATGGGTTTTTTGGTTTTGGGGTTTTTTTGGCACTGGTTCTGCTTCTGTCTGTAGAAGGCTGTTTAACTTCTGCAGCACACTATATTCGTAGATTTAAAAATACAAGTTTTTAAAGAAGTTTGCAAGTTAATTATTTAGATATTGTAGTTCTAGATCTTGGGGGACTGTGTTAAAGGTGGATACTGAAATAGGCTACTGGCCTGTGTCAGCTCTAAGGAAGTGTACAGCCAGCCCTGGGAAGGCAAATAGGATTTGTGTACAGCCAACCTTGGGAAGGTAACTGTATTTAACCATTAGCAGACTTGGGGGTGGAGGACTGGGTAAAATCATAGGTAGAGAATAAGAAAACTGGCATCTGGTCCATATTATGCAGGCAGGGGAGAGTGAGGTTACCAGAACAAAAAAAACCTTGCTGGTATATTTAGTTAAGAAGCTGGTATCCTAGTAATCTGTGGCTTGAAGCTGAGTATTGTCTTGGTAGAGAAAGTGTCAGTTAGGGTAGATGGGCTACCATAACTAGGTTCTTCAGTGCTTTGTAATGTTTTACCCATTTCTGTTTTAACTACAAACTCTAGCTGGACATCTGAAAAAAGTCTGAAATTTAAGTGCAGTGTTTCAACTGATTAACAAATTCAGTGTAATCTTTAACAATATTTTATTTTGTGACTTCTTTCTCGAGAGTGCATTTAAGAGTCTGGATAGATGAAAGTTGTTCAGAATATCTGGTTTGAATAACATTTTCTTACCAGTGGCTGTGGACCTCTAGGCTTTACTACTAGTAAATTCCAAGGTTCAAAGATTCCTTGTTCTCATAGGGTTGAAAAGAACCACTGTCCAGTGATGTACCTTTTCAAACCCATTCACAAGCAGTCAGAGGCAGGGTTCATCACCAAGGACCACAGAGTAAATCGGGAGTTGATAGGCTAAATCATTTTTCATGGTTGATAAAATGGTCAAAATGAACAATTTAATTTGTAAGTGCAACTCTTTCCAGGTGCTGTTTCAAATGCTTTCTGAACTGTTGAAATAATCTGCCACCTGGATTTGGTGCTCCTGGGGATAGTCAACACTGGGCTACTTACACACACCTAGTTACAGTCCTCACTACAGATACAGTGAGGGTGCTTTGATTGCGTCTTTCTTCTCAGAAATCACTTGTGGTTTGAGGTGGTGGGTGATCTTTGGCTGATTTTGTTTGAGCATCTGAGCTAGTTTTGTGGGTTTGTTTTTTCTTTCTCTTTAAACCATGAAATGTTTTAACAGCTCCTTTCATCAGTCAGAAATGATGTGGTACAGTGTCTTTGTGAAAACTGAATTCCTTCCTCTAGAAATCTTGCCTCTATTGTGTGATGGTGTAAAGCTCAAGAATACTTGAAGCTGAGGGAAATGTATTGTTAGGTACACAGACCTCTCCCTGATCAATGCTGCAAAACGCATACAACACATTTTTCTTATGAGCAACATTCACTAAGAATACTGTAAATAAGATGCAGCTGCAGAAAGAGCTTTCCTAACAGCAATTTATGTGGTTGCATAGTTTTCTTTTATAAAGATACAATTGATTTTTAAAACAAATGGATTTCAAATGTCAGTTAATGTAGCAAATAAACCCAGAGAACACTGTGTGTTACAGTAATCTTGGGAGTTCATTGTTTTTAAAAAAACAATGCAAAACAGTTGCTTTGAAAATCTTTTAATTGCTGTTCATAACCATGTATTTGTTTAGATCTAAAATACAGATTTTTTGGAGCCGCTCAGGTCAGAGAGAAACAAATGTGTGAAGCACATTCCAAGTTATTTATGGTTAATCTTTGCCCCTTGTTATGAAATTGTTTGGTTAACACAGGGGTTCTCAAACTTTGTGATACTGCGACTGAATGCTCGATGGCAGTGGCGGGGGGTGGAGAGCTTGCACGCGGCAGCCGCCGCTACCATCCACTGCTCAATGCTGTCACTGCAGGCTGCTTCCCCGTGCCGCTGCACGCGCCCCCTGGGAAGTTTGCCACCTCCTTTAAAGTTGCCTGGGTGGTTGCAACCCACAGTTTGAGAACCCCTGGGTTAACCGCAAACACTGTGCTGGCCAGGGGGAGTTCAGTTTGTGGAGGAATTACTGATGCTAAAGCCTTCCTGATTTTTGCAATAAAATCACAGTTTTACAACTTAAGTCTTTCTCTTTTATGTTGTTAAATTTTTCAGGTTTTTGCTTCCTCTGTTTCACCCCCTCCTGCAGTCATTGAAAAATTTGTCACCTCAGATTTTTAAAAGACTTGTTACCTCAGTTATAACTGTTTTGTTATATTATCCTGTGTGTTTCCTGCTTTTTTATCATGTTTGTGGCTGCTGTAGTATCTGTAGATACTACAATGTGGGGACATTTATCAGATTTTCAAGCATTTGAATATTGTGGTGTTTTATGTTTTGAAAAGAAGATCTTTGTTGACACAGGGATTGACTCAGTACTTAAAGGTAGGGTATCAGTATAAGTCATGGAAGAATTGAGACTATTTGGCCATTTCTGTGCATCCTGCTGCTAAGGGTTCTTCAGAGGAATTAGAAAACATTGAATTGTTCATTATTTTCCTTTTTAACTGCAACAGTGAGATTCCAGTTCAGTGCCTTCTGAACTTATTTACTTGAAACATTTTTTACAAGACTTGGAGGACTGACAGTTTTATTATGTTTTATAAAAGCAGTGCTTGCTTTAAAAATGCTGTATAGTTACTGCTTTAAATGGACGCATGAAATATTATGATTTTGTGTGTGTTTAGAATGGCACAGTGTGACCAAGAGCTGCCAGTAGAACTTCTGCGGAAGTGTTAATTGTTTCTGGACAAACAGTCACGAAGACTTTTGAGATGCAATCTTCAATGTATTTGGATCAGTGAAAGAGATCTCATTTCGAGAAGCATCCTCTCTGACTTCAGGGTGATGAAGATTACTGTCTATGACACCTAATGTGCCTAACCTGGCTTTTCAGTGATGTTTTTTCAGAGTTCTAAAAATAGTGTAATTATTTATTCTGCTTAAAATACAGGAATCTGATAATGCTCTGGGAATATAAATTCTCAAAGGAGTTAATGATTTTTCTATTCCAGTGAATCCAGATCAGCTTGGCTGTATGAGCAGGCCTTGCCTATACTAAACAGCTGGTGGGAGGCAGTATCTCCCAGTGTTAAAGTGCCACGGCTTGTGTGCCCTGCTCAGGAGCTGTGCTGCCAGAGCAGGAAGGCACCAACTGCTGAAGGCACCATGGCAGCCAGGGAAAGATGTAGGTGGGTCTGCTCCTGCTTCTGCCAGGGATTGGTATAGAAGCCTTGCTCCACTTGGCAGAGATGAAGTAATTCTGCCGGCAGAAATGAGGTTTTGCAACAGAGGAACTTTTGAGTGCGAGCTGCCTTCTTGCTAGCCGAGCTTTGTTTTGTAGACTAGGCCTCCAGTTCTTTTAAAATGCCTTCAAGAAGCATGCTGACAAACTGGTGAGAGTCCAGAGGAAGGTAACAAAATGAAAGAACTGGGATTATTTAACAGAGACGATTGAGGGGTATGTGAGGAGTTTTCAGATAACATAATGGTTGTAATAAGGACAGTGCTGATTAATTGTTCTCTGGATCCACAAGAGACAGGACAAGAAGTAAAGGGTTTAAATTGCAGCTTGGAAGATTTAGGTTAGATGCACAGAGTTCCTAACTATGATGATTTAAGTTCTGAAACAGACCTAGAGTGGTTGTGTAACCTTGGTCATGAAATTCTACGGTGCAGGTTAGACAGCATGTGTCTGGGATAATCCCGACAGGGATGACTCTGTCTTGCATAGGGGTTGGACTGGGTGCACCTTCTTGCTGTATTTTTCCCACAATTCTAAGTTAGTTTTCCTCAGTAAATGGCACGCTAGTACTATGGTGAGGTCTGTTCCTCTTGCTGAAATGGTCTACTCAAAGTTTCATATTGCACGAGAAATAGTATTTGTGATCTTAAGAGTTATGTTGAGTCTCCCTTTAACTAAAGTGGAGGGAAGAAGTTAATCACCAAGGCTGCTTGCACATGTTAAGGGGGGAAGAAAAAAAAAAGCAGCACTTTAAACTTGGCACGCTCCTGAGCCCAGCACATGCCCGGAAGAGGCATCGTGTCAGTTGGACCCAGCGTGTCCAGTGTCTGTATAGATTGGGCACTTTAGGGGGGCTTTTGGCTAAAAAGCCCCGCTGAAGCACCCAACGTATGCAGACGCTGCAGAGCTGGGTTGAAGGAATGCACTGCTTCTGGTAAAGCATTCTGGTTTTGTTTCTGTTTTTTAATGTCTGCAAGCAGCCGAAGTGAAAATAAACTGACAAGCAGAAACAGGCTTTTCTTATCTGCTGTCTACTGTTGGTTTCTTCATTCTTGTTCATTGGCCAGTTGTGTGGGAGAATGTGGGCCTTTAATTCAATGTGCTCTTGTCTTTGGATCTCTGATGTGGGTGTGCCCCAGGTGCTAGAGAAAAGCTTATTGGTAAGCTTCAGCCTGGAGTGTGATATCTTTAAAGTGTTCAAGGGATCTGCAAGGCTGTCATAAATACTTATTCAAAAGTCTGGTGCAGCAGTTCTCAACCTTTTTAGACTTGAGGCACCTCTTGGAAAATGCCAGCTCTTAAGTTTCACTCAGTTTTTGACTACAGAAACATCACAGATCAATTCTTTTAGGACTCACAAAGACCGCGACAGGTCAGAATGTTTTTAACTTTATGGCTTTCAATTTGAAACATATGGGTTTATTTTGTAAATCTTGCTTGTACACCAGACAGTGCTAATGTTGTGTCAGTACACCAGACAGTGCTAATGTTGTGTGGCACCCTTGCAAAGGTCTCAAGACACCCCAGGGTGTTGTGCATCCTAGCTGAGAATCAGGGTGCCTGACCTTTTTGCTCTTTGGGTTGGATGGACAGCCCTCGGTCCAGCTGGTGGGGCCTATCTGGCATGTGGGGACACAAGGAGGAGCCTGATCAGGTGGTGTGGGTGTGGGGAGCAGCTCAGCTCTGATCCGGCTGTGATGGGGAAGGAAATTTGGCAGCAAGAAAGGGTAGCGGTATTATTTGTCACTGCTTCGCCACCACCAAATTTCCCAATCCGTAGGGAGTCCCTTGGGCTGAATGCTGTACCTCCGTGGGCTAGATTTGGCCTGTGGCCCGGAGGTTGAGCACTCCTGGCCTAGAGTATTAGGAGCAACTGATTATCAAGTAAGCATCTGTTGAAATCCTACATTGCTAGTGATCTATACAATGGCCTGTAGCAGCAAACTTCTGAGGGAGAAGTATGTTGTATTACTGGGAATTTCTCTTCAGATGCCTGTATGTAGCACTGACTCTTTGTAGTTTTGTCTTTTAGGTCCTGTTCAAAACCCACTGATGCATTCGTCACACATGTCAGACGGCCAGAGATATAACTCTCCAGGATTGTACTCACATCCGATACCAACAAAGACTCCTCTGCACCCTTCTCCTGGACAGTATAATTATGGTGGTTCCCAGAATGTTTCTCAGTTAAGTAATTATCAGGGACCTGGCCAGACTCTTAACAGAGCACCTGTAGGACCTATTTCTGTGGCACCTTTGCAACATACAGGTTCTTCTCCCCAAATGCCACCTCCATCACAAAACTCAGCTGCCATATCATCTGCTGGTAGCTTCCTTCCTGGAACTAACCCCCCAGCACTTTCAAACTGGCAGTATGGGCAGACCTTGGTGAGTCAGCCAGCTGGGTCTCAAACAAGCCATTTTGCTCATGTGACAGGAGCAGTACCAACCCAGCCATCAGCATCATCACCATCGTCTTCAGGAAATACAAATCCTCCAACAAGCTATCAGTATGCAGCTCCTCCTGGAGTTCCCCCACTTCCAAACAGCTACATGAAACCAGGTGAGATAACATAACTGTAATGACTCTTAAACAATAATGTGTTGGGGCTGAGTTTCTATGTCTGCTTTAGAAGAGGTTGTTTATTATTCACTGTTCGTATTTATAATTCTGTTCTGGTTGTGGGATTGTGGTGCTAGACCAGGTATTCTGGAGAACCATGCCCAGCAACCACTTGGAAAACTTGCATAGATGTCAGTGAAAGTTCCATGTATGGAGCAGGCATTTAATTTTGTTGGGTTTTTTGAACTGCTGAAGTATTTACTGTCTGTTGGCCTTCCTGTCAATGCTTTGATAAATCATGTAGGTTCATGGCTGTTTGTAGACTTTTATTTTGTTCTGAATAGCTCTTTGAACATTCACATTTAAGTTATGGAGCTCAAAAAGTTGGTCTGAGACTGTAATCCCATGACAACGGTGGTGTGTTTATAAAGCTGAAAAGTGTACTTAGAATTCCATTCAATAGTTTCATACAGCCCTTTCTAAACAAGGCCCTCAGTGGGAAGTTGCAAACTGAACTCTGCACTTACTATGAAGAAAAAGCCGCAGTTTTCTGTGTCACTGATATACAGAAACCTGGTGTGTGGGTGTTTCATGTAAAAGCTTGCGTTGGCATTGTTGATGCTACAAATCAGTTACGTGCCTAGCTAAACATAAATGATCTGTTCAGGCAGGAACAGCGCATCTCGGGGAGATACCATTGAGCACAGCATGGATGTCAAAACACGTATTAGCACATACAGTTTTTTATAAGAAAGTGCATCAGGCAGTCTTCAACCTAGTTCCTGGTGTTCTCCAGCGAGTGGTAAACATTTAAATTTTTTTCGGCAATATTTTTCTTTTACTGATTCGTGGAGGGCACTATGAATTCGTGGCATGCTATAACATTGAGTCTTCAACAGTTTTAATAAAGCAAATTAAGTACAGTATCTGGAACAGTAAGACTGCAGTCCCAATTTCTAACTTCCTGTTCAACATGGAAGTGGCCTCCATGTTGTTGAATGGGAAGTTTATTTACCATAAAATGTAGAGTTTTTGCTCCAGCACAAGCAACTCACTAATATCCAGAAAAGTGAGAGGTAGTTAGCCATATTAGTTTAGTCTGATAGGTGTATGCACTTAATGGGTCTCATTTTAATTAGTCCGTAAATATATATTTATATACGTGTGTGGGTGTTTATGAGAGCACAAGCTTTTGTGAACCCATGTTCATTAAGAGTGCACCAATAAAGATTTTTTGGGCCGATAATGACGGCCAATGATTAACGATCCATATTGGTTGATACTGATCTGATTGCTGATATGGAGCCAGGCAGCTTGGACAGCAGCATCTAGCTGGTAAGTCTATTGGTGGGGGGAGTGGGGAGGGAGTAGAGGCATGGGCCAGCCCTGGCCTAATCCCCCACCTCTGGGAAGAACCTGGCTCTGGTGGCAGCCTGCCCTTGCCCGTTGCACAGTTTGGGGAGCATATGGCTTCCTTGGGGGTGTGCGTAGTGGCAGGATCTGTGCCTCCCAGATGAGCCACGGGGCTCTGTCCCATGCCTTGCCCCAGCTGGCCAGTGCCTGTGCCTACCCCAGCCCCGCTCCCTTTTTCCCCATGGAAGGCCTCAATCTGTGTTTTCCCCCCACCCCCTGCCTCTCCCCCTCACAACAGACTTGCTAGCCAGGCGCTGGTCTCCAAGCTGCTGGGCTGGCTGCATGCAGGCTGTGGCTGTGCGCATGCACACAGCATTTATCAACGACTTCATCGTCCACATTGGCCAATAAAAGCTGATTGCCGATAACGTCAATTTCCCTTTTATCGGTGCTGATACGATATGGACCAGTGTATTGGTGCACCTCTAACGTTCGCTTCATCAGGTGCTGTCTGAAGTGAATTTGCATTCACAAAAACTTGTGCTCTTATAAATATTACCTAGGTAGATCATACCTAGTGTCATAAGAGGCAGAAAATTTGCTGTAAAAGTGATAAATTTTCAGTAACATGTTGGTCTAGTACAGTTCCTTTGTGCTATGTCATACAGAAGTGATCAAGTTTTGTAGTATAAAAGCAGCTGCCTTTTAACTAGTTTGTGAGCACATTACAGAAGCTTCTTTCATAGTTTGTTCACTGTCTTTGTCAGGTTTCCTGTACCCAATTCAAATAAATCTCTCCTTTTTCTGATTATCAAGTGCTCTCCTGTCGAGCATATGTCCCTGTTAATAGAAACTGCACGTTTTGCTACTTCAAAAATTGTGACCTGAAACAACCGGAATGTTAAAGCAGATATTTCCTTGTGAATGACATTTAAACTCGGCTTGGCTAATGTATTGGAGTGTTAACTCCTCCTCCTAAAAGTTCACAGCTAATTGCTTAGCTGTTTTCAGAATGTGAGCTTTGGGTTATAAGAGTCCATGAATTTTTTGTGGTTCTTGGTGGGTGGCAAAAATTAAGAAGTCTGTTTAGAGATGCTAGTAAATAGTGATAGACTCTTCTATGTGCAGCTGCAGAATACAAATGAATGACTGAAAGAGTCAGAGCTATAATACAATAATTTTGCCTGAATTTTCTTGTATTTACTTTTAAAAAATAGTAGCGCATTGAGTATTAACTTTGTGTAATGGAGCTTATTGCCTATAGGAGTGGGGGAGGTGAACTGAAGCAAATGTTAAATTTCCCACCCAAATCTGGCATTAGCAATCTCAGGTCATGGCATAGATAAAGAAACAAAATAGTAATCTTTACTATAGATAACAGCAATACAGTTGATAGGTCAATTGTATGGATTGATTGTTTGTTGCTGATACAACAGCAGGTATAATTGCAGGACTGTAGATTAAGTAAGTAAGCAAGTAGATGAATAATTTTAAAAAATTGTGTCGAGTTGACCACACGAAACCTAATGTCATGTAGCTAAAATAATTAGTGAACAACAGAATGCTGTTACTTTTAATAGAAGGCAGCGTGCTGCCAGGCCACGGTGAAGACCTGATATGGTGACACACTGACACGAGATTTCTGGAGACGGTGTTCATTTTCAGATTTAACTAATTTGTATGTGCTCAGTGGTCTCCCTCTGAAATAAGGGGGTTGGGAGGGAAAGTGATCCTAGAATAACTGTAAGGCTAGAGTAAAACATTTGGGGTGGGGAAGGCAACTGGATACATAATTTTTTTTTTTTTAAACTTTCCACCAAATAACCATGGAATAGAAAATTTATCATTGGCTTTCGCCTTCTTAACCACAGCAAAATGGTGTGGCATCTTCCTACATCAGAAGTGTGTGAAGTTCTGACTACTTGATGAAGACTTGATAGAACTGTCTTATTGCTGAAGTAGAGTTTGAGTGATGCTTATCTTTGCTCACAATCATCAAGAGTAAGATCCGCAATGGAAATAAATCATGGGGCCCTAAAGGCCCACTAATTAGGGAACAGGAGAAGAGCAGGCCAACAGCTATGGAGCTATATATTTATTTTGGAGTGTTTGTAATTGGTGTGACACTTTTTTCATTGAATAATGTTTACAGTTTGGCCTTTGCAGCTTTGTAACACAGTACATTTCCATAACTTCAGTTATTCCATAATTCATGAAAATGCATCTTTCTCCAGGTTCTGCTCCTCCACCAGTGAGCCAGCCTTTACCTTCAACATACCCTCCTACTAGACCTCCCCTAGGATCCCCTCCATCTGGAGGGCCACCCTTAGGAAGACCTACTGCAGCCATGACAAGCCCACCTAATAGCTCTGTGTCCCAGGCTCTGCTAAATTCAGCTACAAACCAGGAAGGTAAGGAATCTGTCAACTGTCTGTTGTATTTTTTTTAAAATAAATAATTGGACATATAAAATGAAATTCTAGAAAGAACTTTGTGAACTGAAACTTTGAGGTGCTGGATAAGGTGCGTCTCCCCCCCCCAATTTTGCTAAAAATTATCATCACTCTTCACATCACAAAAAAAGTAAAGTCCTGTGAATGTGTTCATCACCAATACTTTCTGAACAAAGGTGGTGAAAGCGGTTTCACCTTCCTCAGTTTTCATTTAATATATGTTTTTAGTTGAAAGAAGTCAATAAAATATCTTCCAGATACTAGTTTCTGATATGTTTCCCATTAGAGGAACAAGCTTATTCCAGATGTGTTGTATTTATCAGGTGTTGCAACTTGCCTCTTAGTATACTGTGCTGCAATTTAAATAACACAATGAAATGACATTAATGTGTTACATATTTCCCTAAAAAGAGTAGGGAAATTGGGAGAGAGGAGATGATATGCCTTCTTGCCTGCAACGGCAAAAAAGTTATTAACTGAGTGGTCAAAATAACCCTTTGTAAATGGTTTAAACATGACAGTCCTTGATTTGTTGTTATTCACCCTTGCTGTTCTCCCAATGAAAATAGTATATTGCTTTTATCACTATCAATAATTCTTTGGTTTTGCTAGTATGATTAGAATAAGAACTTTTTATATACATCCTGATATTGTTTAGCATTCAGTAGAGACTGCCCTATACAGGACTCTTCTATGGGGGAACCTGAGTTACGTTAACACCATACCAAATTTTAATAGCTCTGTTTTGTTTCACTTTTTTCCATGAAGCTTGAAACGTGTACTCCACTTCCTTCCAGTACCTGAAGGTGGTTAAGTGACATGCTGTTAATAAATGTGTCACCTGTCAAGGCCTGCGCATATCCAAAGAACATGGCAGTACTGACACTTACTAGCTCTTACCCCCAAGGCTAGCACACAAGTATGCCTTTGTGTCTAAGCACTCATCACGGCTCTGTATGGATAGACTTACTGTGTTCATGTTCGTTTTAGAGATGGTCATGTGGTAATGGCACTGATCGTTGTTTTTGAATCAAGTAGTTTAGTGTGAAACCAAAATCCACAAAGTTGATTGTCTTCATTTATGCTAGCTGGGTGGCACTGTACTATAAAGGTAGCTTTTTCCAGGGAATCCTGATGCCAGCGAGAACTTCTAATTTTGAATATCTAAAAAGGATATTCCAAAGCACCTGTGTTGGTGTCCTTGTTTCCAACCAGCAGAGTACTGGCAGCAGTTTCTTTGCCTTGACAAAGTTGCTTTTACTATGATATTCCAAACTCAGCACACAGTAAAGCTAATTTATTCCCTAATAAGAAGCATTTGAAAAGAGGACTCTTGGTACTTAGTATCACACTAAAGTCGTCTCAAAACTAGCCCCAGAATGCTTTCTTCTTGGGACATGGCGCTCAGATGTCCGATCACCAACGTTCTGGTGGTATGAAGGCACTGATTTATTCTCTATATTAGCGTGGAGTAATGAGTCTTCAGATGCTCCCTTCCTTCTTTTTCCACTCTTTTTCATAGTCTTGACCATTATTTATTCTTGAGCAGTTCGTGAATGTTGGAGATGCTGAGCTGATGTCAGTAACGCTCCATCTATAGAGCGGGATGGAGAGAGAGGTTTTCTTCTTCTAGCAGAAGTAAATCATTACTATTGAGTGAGAGCTTTTGATTAAGTATTTCCAAGTGGAGTGTCTAAGCCCCAGTGGGCTTCCCAGAAATAACACCAAACATGCAAAACCTCTCTCTGGCGTAGAGGAGCAATCTGACATTTTGCTGCACTGCATAGCAAGGTGGAATCTTTGCAGAGCTAACCTAATATCCAAAATCTGTTCAGATGATCAGTGCACTCTGGGTGGTGATGATTAGATATGCTTAGTTCCATCAAAGTCTGCAGGGGGTGGACAACTTAACCGAACTTCCAACTGTGCATTTAAATAATCCAATGCTGAACCGGTGTACAAGTGAAGATGTAAATGCAAAGCCATGTTAACTGCAAGTTTCAACCAAAATATTCAGTTTAGTGAAAAGAGATTAATTATTTGTGGGGGAAGGGGAAAACTTCTATAGCTTGTAACAGACATTACTTCTTATGATGCGAGTTCCCAAAATAACTTCTCAAAGATAAAGTATTCCTTTAAATGGATTAAGTTTCTTTCTTAACATCTGATTCCTTAGTATTATGTTTACCCAAACCCAAGATGACTCTGAATCTAAAACAACCCCCAAATAGTTAAACTCTATATATGGAAAATTTGATAAATTTGTTATAATTTTCCATGTATAGAATCTAAATATTGGAGAGTCACCCTGAATATGTTGTTCCCCCCCTCCCCTTGTCCCCCCCATGCAGCTGGGAGTTAGGCAGTGGGGATTGGGATTCAAGTAGCCTGCCCCCCACCCCTCACCTGTCCTGCTGCTTTTGGGCTCCTGCTCACTCACCTTTTTACCTTTGCTTTAGCAGCCTCCAGCCAGCCCAGGGCATGAAGCACACTTTTGTTTCAGCCCCAGCCTGGCCCAGTAACAGTGCATCAGCTATTACCAGGGTGGGGGAAAGTGGCAGTGGGGCAGGCAACAGCTGTGGCTCTGACCCAATGTTGGGGCTGGAGCCAGAGCGGCAGCAGCTGCCTATTCCCCCTGCGTGGGCCCCCAACCCTCCACTCCACCACTTTATACTCAAATCCAAGATGTGGGACTCTTTCCTCTCCCCAAGTTAAATGGGATTGAAAGCTTCATCTTGGATTCAAGTAAATATGGCAACTTAAGGTAAAGATAGACCTCTCAGTTCACAGTGCGTTTGACACATGTTTAAGTAATAGATGCAGGGAATCTAGAATTGGAAAGCATTTTTTGCCTTAAAGTAGGTTAGTCATGAAGTTTTAGCAGAAGCTTTAACACTAAGTAGCTTTGTTCCTCAAGTAGCTATCCCGTGGCATCTGACTGGACCTAACAGGAGCACTGCGTGAAGTGAAAAATTGTACGGTTGATTTCTCATGTTTGCTATTTATCGATCAAGGCAGTTTTGCCAGCTGAAGTCTGTATTGGTTCTGGACTTCAGGCCTGAGGGTTTAATGTTCTCAAACTTTTTTTTCTCTTTCCCTATTAAAAGCACTTGATGGGTGGAATTTGTTTTATTTTCGTAAATCCTTCCAGTATTAAAATTGGTTTACCTCTTCATAAATATAGAAACAACTTTCTTGTTTTGCGTTTTATCTCATTATGGCTGTCCCAGGACTTGTTTCTCTCATTCCTTATGTGAGTTCTGGGGTTTTTCTGAGGGATTCCCAGCAGGGTTGCTGACTTAAGGGATTCAGTGGTTCGAACAGAGAAATGACTCCAGTGCCAGAACTGAGATTACCACTTTCTTTCTACTGTGCATGACTTCCAAGGTGATTCATAAGGATTTTTTCTATTTCGCTAGGTGATCTGCTGTCAGTGTGTGTATATGTTTGGGGGGGGGAATTAAGCATTAGAATTTTCTTCCAGAGAGAAATGTTCTCCAACTGGTCACAGTTGTATTAAAATCAGTGTGTGATGTTAAACTTCCAATAAGTAACAGCAGCTCTTTCTGAATTTAAGCCCTCATTTTTCAATATTTTTTGTAGGTGATGCCACATCAGCTACCGGTGATGGATCTTTGGTCCAAAATAGTTATGATGCAATAGAAGGGGGAGGCTTCATGGGTAAGATATTCTAATTAGATATTTTTAATCTTGAGGAATTTAAATTTTTAAAGCACTTTTTCAAGAGGTGGCTGTCTTCCCCTGAGAAATGTAAGCCTTACTTAAAGTATTTTGAAGAAAGCAATATAATATTGGAAGCATGATTCCTTTTTATTCTTTAAATAGTGTAACATATGAAATACTCAGATGGAAAAGTAGAGCAATCTTACCAGTATTTTTTCAATAGGTACCTGATCAGAATGGGCATTTTTACATGTGTTCTGTACGGGGGGAGGGGGCTTTAATTGGAACTGCTCTAATTAAAGTGCCTGCAGCATCTTGTGTATCAGTGTCCTCATGCTTCAAAATGGCAGTGGGGGCACTTTAACTAAAACTCATCAACTGCTCTGGCACACAGGACGTGGAGGCTGGCTGGAGTGTGCTAGCTGGGATGCTCCAGCAGACTCAATAAATCAAGTTTCCTCTAATGTGCTGTAATTACAGCACGTCAAAGCAGCTTCCAGGCAAGTCTACAGGCACCCAACATTGACATAATAGCACTTCAGCTGATGACTTGTGTTTTGTTTTGTTTTTTTTTTTAATGTATTGATCTAACTGGATTTCTTGGACAAATTAATTTGAATATTACAATTTTCTTCACCTCTAGCAAGCACGCATCCTTCTCCTGCTTCGCAGAATCTTAAAATGGGTAGGAGTGTTGGGTATTCTTATCCCAGCTTGCCACCAGGCTACCAAAATACTTCACCTGGAGCGCCAGGAATGCAGCCCCCACCCATGCAATATCCAGATGGGCCGCAATCATTCCATCAGGTAAGTCATCTCTGCCATTCTTGCCTCTTGTTATTGACCCTGTCATCTCAACTGATCTGTGCTGGTAGACTGCTGCCTTATAGACCTAATTAGGATCTGTGTGTGTACCAGGGTCTGACTGCAGTTCAGTTTGCAGGCTTGAGGCCTGAACGTGTACATGTTGAGATCTCAGGCCTGGATGGGAAGAAATTCTGTTTTACATCTTGATGTGCAACAGCAACAGGGGAAGCAAGCTGACAGCTTTCCAATTAGACTCGCTTGGATTGATCGAAGGAAACAAACTGCTGCCAAAATATTTTTTTTTTTTTTTCCAACTGTATGGAGCATGTTTTCTTTGTTCCATTCACTGATTTTTCTCCAACCTGCTATTGCCATTCATTGTTCTTCATACTTCAATTTTTTTCTCCAAATGTTCAAAATGGAACAGAACTCCATCTCTTGCTGCAGCTGAATTTCTCTCCTGCCTGCTTGTCTTCCAGATCTCCTTTGTTTTGGACTTTACTAATCTGCCTAGAGTTAGTGTTCCAGTTTTAATTACCACTTGCCCCTGTTTGTCCAATATATATATATACATGCAGGAGGCATTCGAATACAAGTAGTTTGGATTAGAAATTGTGCTAGAGTCATTTTGCCTCGTTTTAAAATGTTGTGCTCACATATATCCTTGTTTCTCAGCTTTTATAGTAATGTGTTTAAATAAGACGTACTGTTAGGAACTCTTGTACTGTGCAACGCGTTAGACCCAGCCTATACAGCAAGGGTCCCTCAGTGTAGGCGGTGGGGTTATACAGCATTATATAGTGTCAGTCGCGGTAACTTGGCAGGCTATGTGGCTTCCAAGCTACAGTGGTAGAAAGGGTCTGAAGCAATGTGAGTGAGGCCTAAAGTGGAACATGACTGCTAGGATTCCTACAGCCGCAGAAATGCACAGGGTCTTAAGAGCTGAGTGATTAGGAAGGACCCACCCAATAATACTTCATACCTGCTAAGGATAGAAGTCCTGGTGTGGCAAGGATGGTATTCCAGCCCAGGCAGGATACCTAGAAATGCCACCTCTCTCAGCTGCCAATACAGCCGCCGCCTCCTATTTCTGGGTGTATGAACTGAATAGCTATAGTGTGGCAGGAAGGAGGTCAGTTCAGTAGGTTTATATAGCAAATAGTTAAATATGGAGGGTAAACTTCATGATTTTGTGCCCAGGTAATTTCATCCCCTGGGCCTGCTTACTGTCAGGAAAAATAAACTGCTATTTGTTCTTGCTCCACCTCCCTGTATTTGTGTGTTCCAAGGACTCCTAGGTAGCACCCTAGATTTGTTCTCTGTGCTCTAATATTTAGGTTGCTGTCTAACAATTGACAAAACCAAGTTTAAGCACCAAAATGTCCAAAAACATTGCAGTATTGGATCCAAGTAACGTCTTCATCATAAAATGTGAAGGGGAAGTATTTTGCTTGCTTTGCAAACTGATTTTGGTGCATCATCTGGATAAGCTTAATTAACTTCTGAACTTTTGTTTTACTTAGCCTGCCTTGGGCACAAATCACCTGGCTGCATCTATGAGTAGCTTAAGTCTGCAACCAGAAGGAGTAAGACTTGTCAATCTTCTTCAGGAAAGGAATATTCTTCCCACAGCCCCTTTGCAGGCTCCTATTCCGAACTTACGTGAAGACATCCAGAAACTCAACTGTAATCCAGAGTAAGGTTTCTCATTAGCTATCATTTTTCAAAATGAATGGAAATGTGAACATCTTTTTTAAAAAAAACTCCTTGGTGCATAAAATCAACATAAAACTCCTTCATGAGAAAATTTACTTTAGGTTTTTTGGTAACTGTCAGGAACTATTTTAGTAGTAGTGTAATTTTTTTTTTTTTTTTTTTTTAAAATAAGGAAAGTGGACAGTAGCTTAAGCCAGATAGGGGTGTGTGTGTGTGGAAAACAGACAAGGGTAGAAAACTTTAACTGATCCAGTTGCCTACCAGTTATCAGTACTCTAGACTCATTCTTGTCCTAAAGCTATCCTTTTATTGCCTTTGTAATAATACTGCTACTTTAAAACAACTGCTCTGCTGTTGAGTTGCTGCGAGGGTAAAATACAACTCTGTAGCCTTTACTGTTGTCAGAGAGTGAAAATGATGACAGGCTAAATCAAGAGGAAGAAAGGTCCCTTTCTTATCTTAAAAAAGAACCTGCTGGGGATGCTGGAAGGTCTTACAACTTACTTTCAAAATCTAATTGTTGTTTGTACAAAATACTGTTTTACTCAGGCCTCTTCTTCAGGAAGGGTTCGGAATGCAGGGTTTAGAAGTTATCTCCATTTGTACTAGCTTTGTCAGAAAACAAAAAATACATTTTATGGGATTAATTGGATAACTTCTCTACTTTAGTGACCTCATCTCCACTTGTAAAACAGCCAGAGGTACCCTTGACTGTAATGCATTCTCTAGCACAGACAGCTGAAATTTTTCCTTGGCTAACTTTGGTACATGGATCAATTCAGTAACATCTAATCCCAGCGTAACTAGTAAACAACCATCAGTACTTTCAAGTATGTAGGCCCTTCCATTCTGAGGATAATGACTAGATGCTTACCTGCCAAGAGACATGGCTGTTAAAGTGATTTCCAAAAAAAAACAGCTATAGCAGTAAACAGTAGAAAATGTGTATTTTTGTATGCAGCAAGTGGAGTTTCACCACAGGGGAACATGGACAAAAGACTGTTGTTTGTAAAGCTCTTTGATGCATGTGATACAGAAACCTAAAGAAAGACAGAATTAGTTAGTTAATTATTTATTTTAAAAGACAATAAGTAATCAGTAGAATGGATCCCAATCAGGTGTAAAGATAGAAATTCAGTCATTTAAATAAGGTGCACCAAAAGACATCTACTGATAGAAGACCTTAAATAAAGAAAAATGGCTGGCGAGATTGTTGCTAAAATAATCTAGTTGCAAGAACCATGATGGGTATTGCCAGATGCGCCTGTACAATTGTTCTTCATTAGCTGTAAAGATTTGTTATCACTGGTGTAAAATTGACCTTGGAATCCTTTTCAGAAGATACAAGATACAAACTTGGAGCCATATTTTTAAAAGAGCTCAATGCCCTGAAGCACCACAGTCCTTGGAAGTTGTAGGATGTCGAAGTCTTGTAAAAACGCAGCCTTTGCCGTCTAGGTGTAGTTTGGGTTGCTTTCTGTTGGTTGAAGTTAACTTTTTAAAATGTTTCAGTAGTTTTCTTCCAACAGGTAGAATCACTTAACTCTTTGGTTTTTTTTTAAAACAAGATTGTTCTTCAGGTCAGTTGGAATTCAGAACGTTACACTTAGCCTAGTTTTCACTTGCTCTGGAGCAAATTCTATTCAAGTCTTGAGTGACATGGATACATACAAACTATACTGTAATACTGAAGAAAATTTAGGTGCCTGTGAGTGCTATACTTAGATCAAAAGAGTTCAGGTTGAAGGTGTAGTGAAGGTGGCATGGTATTGGAACAAGGGTATTTTATTTGGAAGTAGCAATTCACTGTCTTCAGACTGAAAAGAAACTATAAAAGATGCACTGTACTAAAATTAAAATCACCATTTCATTCTCGCTGAACGCCTCTGAAAATAACCCTTTGTCCTTCGTGTAGGTTGTTCCGATGTACCCTGACTAACATTCCTCAAACTCAGGCCTTATTGAATAAAGCCAAACTTCCTTTGGGGCTTCTGCTTCATCCTTTCAAAGACTTGTCGGTATGATGAAACATTCAAAGTTTAAATACTGTTGTGTTAGCTGTACCTATGCTAAAGTGCAAAATTCTAACGCTAGGAAATGGCTGTGTTTCAGGTAGTGGTGGCCTGGGAAAATATAATTCTCCTCAGTAACTGAAAACTTTAACTGGCCAGTCATGTTGTTTCTATTCCACATGAGTTGCTCTTTAGTTGTGAAAGAAAGAGAGACTGAGGACCTGCATCCCAATGTTACATGACCTATCCTCATCCATAAATTGCTCAAATCCCAGAGGGAGCACGGTACTCAAGCTGTAATTAAAGGCATTGTATTTTGTTGTTGGTATGGCTTCAGTAGTTCTGTCTTGTCATAACATCACAGCTATAGCCATTGATTTCCTATATTCAAACCATCTAAGCCCTACTTAACTAAGTTTGAAAGCCTGGGCTTGAATGTCCTCAGATACCCTTAAAGGTATATTTTATAGATTTGAAAAAGTTCGGGGCTGGAAGGGACTTCATGAGATCACTGGGTCCAGCCCCCCTGCACTTGGGCAGGAAAGACTCAAGTGCCAGGGCCTGTTACTTTCACAGTTGAGTTTAAATGTAATGTCTGTTTCTGAAGTGCTGAGTTTTGTCTTTCAAATGAATTAAAAACACAAAGCTAGACACTGCGAAAGGTTTGTAGTTGTTTTGACAAAGAAACCTAAAATCAACCAGGTTAGTACCTGCATAAGACCAGCCTTTCTAGGTATCAGTTTTAAGGGTGCCATGTTGATCAGTAGTATATTCTGGTTCCTAAGTGAGCTCACACCAAAACTGGCTAGCTCAGAAGCCCAGCAGAGTTAATATTGCTATCACAGATAATATCACAAACACCTACCTTCTGGGTTTCTAAACGGAGTTTTTCTATTCCAGCAATTGCCTGTGGTCACCTCAAGTACAATTGTGAGATGCCGTTCGTGCCGAACATACATTAACCCCTTTGTGAGCTTTCTAGACCAAAGGAGATGGAAGTGCAACTTGTGTTACAGAGTGAATGATGGTAGGTTTTAAAACAGCTGCATGCTTGAACATGTATTGCCCCAGAGGTACACTAATCCTGACCTTTTGTGGTCTGCTACTATACCGGTCTCCTGGGATGATACTAAGTGGTTGGGCTGCATAATATGGGCAGTCTCCTAGATCAAGAACTGGTCATACATACAGAGACCTCTTGCATTGGAAGCGGTACTCCCAGTGTGGAGTATTACTGTAGAAATGCACTGCCCTATGTTGTAGCCATGGAACTAATTCTTATGCTGTATTCCATTTTGGACACATTGTGATTATATCAGGTCTGCTCTGTCAGTGTATGTTAGTATGAGAATTGTAATATGATAAACTTCTATTTCGTATAGTTCCTGAAGAATTCATGTACAATCCTGTGACAAGGGTCTATGGAGAACCTCATAAAAGACCTGAAGTTCAAAATGCTACTATTGAGTTCATGGCTCCTTCTGAATACATGGTGAGGTTTTTCATTGTTACTCAGTTTCACTCTCCAGCTGCCTAAGTCTGAAAAATGCCCCATTGTGATGGATGCTCTGCTGGTCGTTTGTTAGATGGTCCCCGTCTCTCGGAGTCCATCTGAGAATTCTTAAGATGGGCTTCTTCAGGCAGTCTGCAGTCTTACCATCACAGTTGTTGGAGATATCTCTTATGGCACTTGCTGATCCCAAGAAAGAGTCGGTGTACTCAGCTGAGCTGTTCTATCTACTCATTTTCCCTAGTGGCTCTTTTGTTTGGGAGTCTTAGCCTGCTGTCTCAACTGGCTTTAGTGATAGAGGTCCATGTTCCATACTTAAATCCGAGGCTCACTTCTTTCTAACCATTGTCCTGTGCGTCCATGAAGCTGTATTTCCTTACACTGATGTACAGCAACTTCAACAAAACATTTTCTTAATGTAATCTTTAGAACGGTGGATCACAACCAGGCTGCTGCAGCAGCCAGATAAACTTCATCTGCATGCTTCCCCCATGTTAGGGCTTTCTAATCAGCCTAAAGGAGGCAGCCTTGTTCTAGGCAATACTTTCTGGTTTGGTGCCCCCTATGCTTCTATTGGAAATAAGTGCAGGTGGAACTGTCTTGTCCACTTCTGTTTTCAGAAGGAGTGTAGCAGGGGAAACTGGACCAGGAAGGCCTATGCAGCACAAAGCAGCTCCTGCCTGCTTTAGGCTGATTAAAGAGCCCTAATGCAGGGGGAGTGTGCACATGTGGCACTGCCCTTCCAGGGCTGGCTGTGCAGTAGGTATGTGGGGCAGGTTCATCTGAAGGCAAAAGAACTTGGCTGAGAAGTGCTGGGTAAACTGAGGCAGCACCAGCAGTGGTTCTCAGCTGGAGGTGCCACCACATTCAAAAAAAGTGGAGGTGGGGTGTCATGAACCTGAGAAGGTTGAGAGCCATTGCTTTAGCATAATAGCATGTTTTATTGTGTCTGCACTTACATTTCGTAGATGACTAGAAATTATTTGCTGTGCCTGCCAACAGTGCAGCTGCAGTTAATTGTTTGCCCTTTGCTGCATCTAGCTATAGGCAGCAGTGGGCTTTGCTTGGAGCTGCAGTTCTGAATTTGAACCAAGTTGACTTTGTGATGTGAAAGTTTGGGGATCCTAGTCCCTTTAAAGAGAGATTGTAACGACCTTCCTCTGACTGAAAACCCATGACTTGAGACCTTGACCCAACTTTCTGTTCACATGCCTGTTCCTTAAAGCAAAGAATCTTAAATTCACTGGATCCATTTTCCAAATGGTAAATTTATTTTCTGCTTCATGTTAACACTTTATCTTGTTGGATTGGTAAATAGAAGTCTTAGGCATCACTGTGTAACTTAAATACCATATAAACTCAAAGATGCTTCATTCCTTCATAATTAGTGGACTCTATAGACAAAGAGCCTGACTCTGCCCTTGGTCAACTGAGAAGTCCTTGGACTTGAGTGATCCTGTTTGACTGGGTGAGAGTTGAAGGATCTGTTCCTTAAGTATTAGCCAGTATGTTAAACTTTTACAATGCCAGTCTGTTGTATCTACATTTTCTCTTAAATCTTAGTTGACAAAAATGCTTTGGAAAATTATAATCTATGAATTTGGAGTAGATTTGGACAAAAAAGCATTTAAAAAAAAAAAAAATCAAGTGCATCTTTGAAAAAGTTGTTTAATACTTCATGCAGTGGAAAGCTTGTTAAAAAAAATCTCTCGGGATCCTTGAAATTGCATGTCAGTATTTTGATTGATATTGTACATTGTAAAACGTAGTTTTTAAAATACAGATTTCAGGGAAGACTTGATCTGACAGTTTCACTTTGGCAGCGGTGAGAATTGGTGCCATGTTTATTCTTCTGTGAATATTTTCTTACTTTACTGTTTTATACCATCATTACTATAATGGCTATTATTCCACAATAGGAGTCATTTTGTGAGTTGTTCTCTGAAAGCAGTTCTAAGTGATGCAATATAGATGTACTGAGTAATTAATAAAAATCCAGGCAGTCATGCTGAAAATAAAGTCTCTTGTTTCTTTAGCTACGTCCTCCTCAGCCTCCTGTGTACCTCTTCGTGTTTGATGTTTCCCATAATGCAATAGAAACGGGATATTTGGACACGGTCTGCAAGTCCTTGTTAGATAATCTTGACTTGTAAGTAAATGTTATTCTTTTCTCTGTCTGATTATTTACATACTCTGGTATTTTCTATCTGAAAAATGCTTGTAGTGACTTGCGAAACTAATTTAATCTGCAAGTAAGACTTTCATTCAGTCTGAGAGAGAACCTATATTACCATAAAATACTCATAAGTTTCTAACTACAGCCCTTGTCAATTGTAGTTTCACTGATTTAAAAACTTGAATGATTAGCAGGCATGTTGTACCGACTCATTGTTTCACTACTTGGTTTTCCTTCATAAGGTTTCTTTTTTTTTTTTTAAGGGGATGGAATACCATATTTATTCAAATTATAAAACCAGGGTTTCCCCCCTCCAATAGCTGGGGGGAGGGGGAGTCCCTTGTCTTATAGTTGCATACAAGTAAACCTCATTAAATACATTACCTATCATTAGCACATGCTGCCTCTGACAACAGTTTAAGTAATGGAAACCAGCTATGATGTTGTTTAAGTACAGCCCACACTGAGTATCCTTGTAGAACACATGGCCCATACTAGGCAACATACTGATGGAAACCATTTTTGTGTGTGGCCCTTTGAAAAAAAACTGCAAAAATCCCCCCAGTACCTCCAGGCCCAGTGCCATTTCCCTGGAGAGGGCACTCTTGTCTGTACTAGCAGGTCAGCACAGGGAGGGCTGCAGCCAGACCTGACACCATCCCCTTGGTGCCAAAAAAACAGATTGACTTTTATTAGTAAATGTTTAGGATTGGGAATCCAAAAAAGATGACAAAGCCAGTAGGGAAATACAGATTGCCCGAGCGACGGACTAACAATCGAGGGATGGGGGTGAGGAGGGGAATGCAACTAGGTTACAGGAGATACAATGTTAGCCATCTAAGCCTGGGGGGGGAAGGGGAGGGAGAGGGTTCCCGACCCTGAGAGAGAAAGGAGAGGGATACACACAAACCCGTTACAATGGTCCGCAATGGTGGAGGAAGTGGTTTGAAGGAAGTGTCTCAGTCCACATAGAGTCTCATTGTGGGGGTCCTTTTCGGGTGGAGCGGGGTTGTCCATGGTTGAAGAATCCTCTCAGAAGCGAAGGTCCAGCTGGTGCAGAGCGGGGTGGTTCAGGCGGTCCCCTCTGGGTCCGGTCCGGCGGCATTTGATCTTGGCCGAAAAGGCCAAGAGCCTGATGGGAACCTACCACAAGTCTAGGTCAGTGCAGTCCACTCGAATAAGATACAGTGCCTATTGTACTGAGTCCCTCTTGGGGCCGATGCTTTTTCAAGTCACGGTGAACTACTAAGTCAAATACATTTTGACTTCCTCTTCACTCCCTCAGCTGAGCAGCACAGTTTTTCCTCCTGTTTCTAATGATTCCTGTTTCTTCACCAGCCTTAAATGTTTAGCAGATCTCACCAAAAATCTATGTAGACAAGAGCCTCTGTTGCCTCTTTCCCCCCCAGCCCCCATCACATGTGATTTAGTGTGGCCCTGCACTCTGAGGTGGAGCTGGATCAGGTAGCCCTGTACCTCCATCTACCTATAAATTTTTGTAGGATCCCAGAACTCATGACAAGACCACTTGGTTCCAGTTGTGGGTGGGGGTACTAATTAGCATGTGGGTTCTTTGTGGGAGGTCTCTGAAGCAGTGCTCACCAGGGGGTGGTCACCATGGCTTGAAATGCTGTTGATTCTGCTGGGGGCCGAACCCAGTGATCTGTATGGTAAATCATGAGCTTTTTGGTTTTGGACTAATATCTTGTATAGTTCATACTATATGTAAGTAGGTACAAACGTGCTGCCCGAAAGTGTGTTTATGGAGTACTTGTGCTGAAACTTGCAGTAGTTTTTGCACAAAAGTTAAAATGCATCAATTCTGAATGAACTAAGTCTAGATACCCATAATAATTTGCCTAAAGAGATCCTAACCTTTGGTCAACTTCTGCTGCACCATTATACAAGTTTTAAGAATGGATGGGCCACCCTTTTGATCCTTAGAGCTCTCATATTTTCTTGTAAGTCTTAAATCTGCTAGAATGGCTACTTGACTCTTTAACCAGCTTGCATTGGAAGTGGTCTTAATCTTAAATGCTAACCTTGAGTCTCTTGAACATGTTCATCTTCTTTAAAAGAGCTGTGTAATCTCTGTAGTCCAAAGAAGTACCCCTATCCTCCACTTAGAAGTTCAGTACTCAGTGGGTGTGTCTACACACTGCTCTTTGTGCTAGGTCGCCATATGGCGTGCTACAGCAATGTAGCAATTACTCGGGTCTACTTATGATCGCTAGCTACGACACCATAATGGCGCACTCCTTGCTTATAGCGCACCACTACAGTGACACAGCGGGGAAGTCTTAAATGTGCAGCACCTGTATGGTGTGATATGGGTAGTTACTGCACCATGTTTTAGTACATGCAAAAGGAAGTACTGAAGCACGGTGCAATAACATCATCGCCGTAAAGTGATGTGTAGCCATGCCCAGTAAACTGTTTTTATAGTACCTTAACTTTTGATATACATACAATAGAAGACCCACTTTGTAGAATTCATGCAACTTGGCCAAGAACTTGTGAAGAGAATCTGAGTGTTTGTTTTCCTTTTGTACAGCCTCCTTCTCTCTCCCCCCGCCCCCCCCC
>NW_017729000.1:11818141-11818791 GCF_001723915.1 Gavialis gangeticus | reverse complement strand
CGCAGCTGCACCATGCATGCAGCCAGGAATGCAGCCTAGCAGCTTGAAGAGCAGCATCTGGCTGGGAAATCTGTGGGGAAGGGAAGGGGTGTGGGGTGGAGGAGGGCAGACTGAGACTCCCATGGTGACCAAGGGAGTGGGGCTGGGGTGGGGCATGGGATGGAGCCGTGGGCTGCCTCTGTGTGCTCGGGGCTGGGGAAGAGCCCTGTGCAGCCTAATGTGGGGGCTGGACCTGGGCTGTGTTTGGGGCAGGGCAAGTGGCAGCAGCACTGAAGGAGGGGGGGCTATTGCAAATTTGTGTGTGGCTGGAGCCTCTTTCCTGGCACCGCTGCCATCTGCCCTGCCTGGCCTGAGCACTGCCCTGTCCTAGTCCCCCTGCCAAGAAGAATCTGGCACAGCCTGTGGTCCCAAATGCTCAGCGGTAGCCTGTGCATGGATTTGGGGGGCATGTCCCCTATGCCTCCCCTGGGGGTGTGTGCAGTGGTGGGAGCCACCCTGTATGTGCCCCCGGATGAGCTACAGCTCCATCCCATGCCTTGCCCCACCCTAGCTGTACAATGCCTGCCCCAGCTCCTGCCCCACTCCCTCCCTCATTGTGGGGGGGCCTCAACCTGCCCCCCCATCCCTTTGCCTCACTCCCTGCCTCCCCC
>NW_017729000.1:11812132-11818054 GCF_001723915.1 Gavialis gangeticus | reverse complement strand
CCCCATCCCCCAACAGACTTACCAGCCAGAGGCTATTAACCAGCTATATCAGCCAATACCAATCCAAGTTCTTCCACACTTGTCCCAGAACTCCCCTTTCAGGGAGGGATTTTTTTTTTCTTTTTGAAAGAAGAAGGAAAGTTACATGGATCTTGATTGCTTTTTTTCCTTAGGCAGCTAGCCAACACAATTGTATCAGCTTATTTCTGTAGAAAGCCTGAAAGCTGAGCTAGTGGAAAATAAAAATCAGAGTAGCAGTTTGTGTTTCTTTCAGACATTAGCCCTAGATGGCCATTTTTTATTCCTGCAGGGTGGGGGGGAAATGTTCTACAATATTCATTGCATCAAAATTGCATTATAAAAACTGTAGGAATGAATGCATGAGTACTTAAAGGGCATAGGCTAACTACAGTTGACTTGTTGAACCCTTTGTGTCTTTGGTTTTTAGGCTTCCTGGGAACACTAGAACAAAAATAGGCTTTGTAACATTTGACAGTACAGTCCATTTCTACAGTCTTCAGGAAGGTCTCTCTCAACCACAGATGCTAATAGTTTCAGATATTGAAGGTATGTAGAAGTAATTCTAGACCAAATATTAGAAAATGTCGGACAATTCTGAGATTCTTCTTGAGCACGTGTTGGGGGAGGATTCCCAGCTCAGATCATTAATCATTGATGATCAGGGACAGTGAAATCTGCTATCCTTATCCAAGGTCCATTTAAGTCAGTTGAACAATGCTTTGGCCCGCAGAAGTGTTCCTTTGTGGCCCTCACAAGTGAACAGTTCATGGCCTGAAACATGAGATCAGATTCCTTTACATTCTAGTTTAACCCATGAAATTATCAAACCCTTTATCACTAAGGCATTGCAGCCGCTGATGCTTGGGAGCATCCTGTGAAGTTCACAGTGACTGAATGAAGATTAGTTTGGGGGAGGGGGGCCCCTTGTGCTCATACTTGTGTTTAGTTTCAAAAGAACCTTCCTTGCCTGTTCTAGAACAGGAAAAAAAAGAGCACCAAAGTGTTTTACAGGATCTTATTTTACAGACCTCATTATCCTCCAGCACGTCTATTTTCCAAGCTAAATGATTCGCATCTTCATAACTCTATTCTGTTCACAGAGGCTTAAAAAAATTCCTATAAAAACCTGGCAAAACCTTCAGATAATACTAAAATATAATTATTGATTGTGGTGGCCTTACACTGACAAGCTGAAATCATCAAGAGTCAATGTTGAGTGCTGAGAGTCAATGTCTAGTGCCCTTTTTGGGCACTAGACATTGCAGGACTTTTAAGCAGTACATAGTTCCTGCAGCAGCCCAGAACATCTAAGAGGGATAGTGTCTTAACATGGTGGGATTTTTATTTTTTTTATTTATATTAAGCTAACATTAGTAGAAGAAACTGTTTTTGTCATCTACTCTTAGTTTTAGATTATTAAACTAGTGTTTCTTCCTTGTATGTGGCCTAAAAAATTGAAGCAAGCTAATATAATTACAATAGTTATGTTTCGCATCTCAAATTAAGAGGTGTTGGGGTTGTGTAGCTGTTACTGAGGCCACAATAAGAAGCCAACTTTGTAAATGGTTAGAAAAAAAGATGGTTGGATTGTTAACAATTGTTAAACAAGCCAAGCTGAGTTTTAATGAGTGAGCTGTACTCCTTAAAGGACAAAGTTGCTGGTTAATTAAAGTGTGTATTATGTATTTTCCAGCAGGGACTCGGGCTTGATCACAGGTATAGTAGGGATATAGTGAATACTGGACTGGAACCAGGGATTCCCAACTCCACCAGGCAAATATGCTGCCTCTATGATGCTGAATTAATTGCTTAACTTCACTGAGCCTTTGTTGCCACATCTGTTAAATAAAGATGCCTGTTATCTACTGGCATGGTATTATTTGCAAATTGTTAAATCAGAAGACTGGGGAGAATATATAAGCATGGTTTAATAGCTAGCCTCATTTCTGTTCTTCCAGATGTGTTTATACCAATGCCAGAGAACTTATTAGTAAACCTCAATGAAAACAAAGAGGTAAGCCTTAAGCAGTTGAGATCGTATGCAGTCTATAGCACAACTCGCCAGAATACTGTCACCTGTGGTCGGAAGCACCTGAATCTTTTCAGAGGATGAATTTCCAGTTGCGGGTGTCTCTTAAATGGGACTTCAGTGCTTCCTGAAGCAGAATTACTTAAAATATTGTTAAGCTTTGCCATATTCTGTTTGATATGCTACAAATGTTTTCTTCAGCAAAGAAAGATTGTTGTGTTAGGTGAAACATAAGAACATACGTTTGGACTTTTTGTTATTGTAGCCATGACCCAGCTTTGACTCTTTATCAGTAGCTGAAAAAGTGAAATGCACCTGCTGTTCTTTAAGTAGGGGCCTGTCTTAATGTCTGCCCTCTCTCTTAATAGTAGATGAGGACAAGTAAAGGTGTATTATTTTAATCTGAAAAATTGCTTTACTACTTTGTGTTAAAAATGTTAATGCTCTTATTTAATACTATTTTGCAAGTACCAAATTTCTGGTAGAAATAGGGTCTCGGTGGTAGCTACAAAACAGCAAACAGCTATCTTGTTTCTTGACATTTTGTATTGCTTTTTGGAGCGGGTATTTTGATTTTCCACCTTTTTAGTATTAACAGTACCCCACACTGACAAGTTGGATCAGCAGGAGGCATCTCTTAAGATTTTAATTGTAAGTAATTTTACTCTGTCTTAGCTAATTCAAGACCTACTGAGGACCTTGCCACAGATGTTTACCGAGTCTCTGGAAACTCAGAGTGCTCTGGGACCTGCCTTACAGGCTGCCTTTAAACTGATGTCCCCCACTGGTGGTAGAATCTCGGTCTTCCAGACACAGCTTCCATCTGTAGGAGTGGGAGCACTGAAATCCCGAGAAGAGCCAAACCAAAGAGCATCTGCAAAGGTTAGTGTAGCAAATCCATGGCCATGGGGCGGTTCTGATTCCCCTTGGTGTCCATGCAGCCCCTGCCTGGCTCAGGCAGAGCTGCAGCCCTTCCTTTGGTTCTTTCCTGCCACACCTTGATCTTTAGTAACGATTATAAAAAGGGAGGCTGCCAGTGAGCTCTACGTGAGCCTGAGCCTGTGTTGATCCTCACTGGGCTCTCCCAGAGTCCCCTTAGTAACAGTCCTGTGCCCCAGACCAGCAGGCCCTCAGTCTGCCTGTGCTGCTTCTGGGCACTGCTCGCCTTAGGGGCTCCTTGCTTGGCTCCTTAACTTCCCCTATACCACTCCCCAAGCCTCGCAGGTGTTACTGTTTGATGTTTGGCCCTTTAGGGCACTGGGCCCCTGGCCCCCTCTGTCTGCCCCTGTGGATTTACACTTGGTCTGCTATGGGCTCAACAGCTGCTCAGGCCTTGAGCCTGCCCTGGCAGGGCTCAAGGCTATTGTTTCCCCCATGGGCACTAATGGGACCTCCATAACCACCCCTTATAGTTGCAGCCCAAACTGCCGGTCTAAACAGTGACATAAACATAAACCCCTGGGCTATAACATAACAATAAGAATGGAAACAACCCTCTGGCTCTTTAAGAGGGCAAACTTTTACTTCTAGTACAGCTCCCAGAGGGTAAGCGCAGAGCAGGCAGTTGAGCACCCCTGGGTGGCTCTCCTGGGCAGGAACTCTTTCCCCTGCAGCTGCCAGGGTGGGAACCCTGGACCGTTTAGGTTCTGGGCTTACAGCTCCAGCCTGAGCCCTATTCTGGTCATATGCCTCATTAGCTCCCTTCCCCACCTGCAAGCAGCCTCACAGGCTGCTAGTTCCCATAAAGGAGCAGGCACACCCAGTGCACTGCTACAGTTAGAAAAGCACAAAAAAATGGAGATGCTACTCCATTGCATGGTTTTATGTAATTCCCTTGAGTGGGATGTTCTAGGTGACCCATAGATCTTTTGTAGTTCTGGGAGTGTAATGGAACTACTAAGGAAACCATTTGATTTTCAAAGATATGGAACACCCAGGATTGCTGTTGAAGTTGGTGAGAGGAGGCAGTGCTTACTATCCTTGAAATTGGGGCACAAATGCGTACTGTTGGGAATTCCTTTTTTCTGCTTTTTATATTAACAGGACATACATCTTACACCATCCACTGACTTCTATAAGAAGTTAGCTTTGGACTGCTCGGGGCAGCAAGTTGCAGTTGACTTGTTTCTTCTTAGTGGGCAGTATTCTGATCTGGCTTCATTAGGTAAGACCTTTATAGGCTGCTTCTAAAAATGAATTGTTGTAATATGTATTTCTACACTGCAGTTTAAAAATGTTTGAAGGTCCACTGCAGTTCAAGCATGTGAAACTAGATTTTTTCTTTCAATGTTGTATATTCCAACATCCAAAGCATTGACTAGTAACTCTCTCCAAGTGAACAGGTACCACGAATGGTAGAGAAGCGTCTTTCTAATGAAGTACTATAAGTTACATTCCTCAGGAGTTCAAGGCCTTGTGGCCAAGCTGACAGTTCATTAGTTCTTTCTCATCTCATGAAACAGCTGGCAGTTTGTCTAAATTAGTAGACAAAATAAATCTGAGATTTGACTGAAATAAGATCTTGCCTAAAAAAAGGAAACTAAATTTAAACTAGAACAGAACAACAAAACAAACAAAACTCCATGTTTTTAATGTCATTTAGTCCTAGGCTTATAAGGAATGTCACTAGTAATAAGCTTCCTTGCTTTAAAAAATTATAATTGGTAGTAACATCTTCACTGGTCAGAAAATTCACAGTTGTTTGTTTGTTTGTTTGTTTGTTTGTTTGTTTGTTGACAGTAGAACTTTTGTCTTTGAGTCCTCAAAACTTGTCCATTTTCCTCTAGAACTGGTGTCCTAAGTTTTTGAGATTTTACCATTGTGTTAACTATAGACGTGTTAAATACTATGGTGGCAAATGTAGGAACTGAATTGGACTACATTTTATTAGTGTATTGAAAGTTAGCTTTATCTTCGTGTAACTACGTTGTTTGCAAGACATAGTGTTTCAACAGTAGCACTATTTTCAAAGGATGCTTGTGGTCTTGGGATAAGGTGAAAGTCAATAGAAACAAATGATTTTCCTTCCCACCTCTCATTAGATGACTGAATAAACATCTTTGGAACAAGCTTTATTAGCATTTTAATTACTTTCTTGCCCATAAAATAGTCTGAGTGGTGCGGTATCATATTTCCTACATGCCAGTTACAAATCCATTTCAGAACTTATAACCTTCATGATTAATTGAACATAGCTGTGTCCGATTATTCATTCTTGGGTGTAAGCCTACAGATATGTAATATGAGAGAGTTATTTAATATTTAATATAGGCAAATGACAATTAAAATAATGGGTAAACGGCACTGTAATTTAAAGACCAGAATCAACAGCCAGTTTGTACTCTAATGTACATTGTTTCTCTTTTAGGCTGCATATCACGGTATTCTGCTGGTAGCATCTATTACTACCAATCTTACCATCATAAGCACAACCCTGTTCAGGTGGAGAAGTTACAGAAGGAGTTGAAAAGATACTTAACTAGAAAGATTGGTTTTGAAGCTGTCATGAGGATACGGTGCACCAAAGGTCCGAATTTTTTTAGTTAAAATGCTGTATTGGCACTTTTCCCCACAAGCATGAATAAACATGGCAAATCGCGCACGCGCACGCGCACGCGCACACACACACACACACACGGTAACCTGATTTCAGATTATTTTTTAAATGTACAGACTACTTCCCTATCAGTAAAAACTCGTGCTAACAACCAAATAGTTTTTCCCTTGCCAGAACTAGAAATCAGCACTTAGTTGCCATGAGCTTCCATGTGGTTCTCACAAAGGACTATAACTTAATATATCTGCTACATGGAACATTTTTCTGCAACTGCATTCTGCCCTGTAGTTAAGCCAGAGGCTTGTCTATTGGTATC
>NW_017729000.1:11798222-11807132 GCF_001723915.1 Gavialis gangeticus | reverse complement strand
CACACACACACACACACAAAAACACACACACACACACACACACACACACACCTGATTTCAGATTATTTTTTAAATGTACAGACTACTTCCCTATCAGTAAAAACTCGTGCTAACAACCAAATAGTTTTTCCCTTGCCAGAACTAGAAATCAGCACTTAGTTGCCATGAGCTTCCATGTGGTTCTCACAAAGGACTATAACTTAATATATCTGCTACATGGAACATTTTTCTGCAACTGCATTCTGCCCTGTAGTTAAGCCAGAGGCTTGTCTATTGGTATCTTCATGAGATGAAGGGGGAATTTCCTACTGTCTTGTTCAGTTTGTAATTTTGATAAGAGGTACAGCTTTCTAGTACTGACTCTGACAAGGTTATTGCACTTTTATATTTAGTCTCATCATTTACATCTGTCAACTTTTCAGACTTAAACTACTGGTTTGAAAAAGTAGTGCTTTATATAGCAAGGGAATTTTTCATAATACGTTCTCTTAAATGATTTGTCATACCACGTATTCTACATTAGAAATATCTGGAAATTCTGAGTTGCATTGCTGTGAGGCTAATCTTCATGCTGGCTTGTGTTGTGAATTTTCAGTAACCACCACCTTTTCTGCAAATTATTGTTCAGCCTGCAGTATTTTCATTTGCTAAATGATGCCAAATTTGGAAAAAGGTGGTATGTCAGCAAGCTAGAAGGGAATGCAAATATGTAATCAGTTAATTGTTTATATTTGATTCTAAAACTACCACTAACCAAATGGGTTTGTTTTTTTTCTTTCCTAGGTCTGTCCATCCACACCTTCCACGGAAACTTCTTTGTACGATCCACAGACTTGTTGTCCTTACCCAACGTGAACCCAGATGCAGGGTACGCTGTACAGATGTCAGTGGAGGAGAGTCTTACTGATATGCAGGTTGTTTCTTTCCAGTCAGCACTTCTGTACACTTCCAGCAAAGGTAAGAAACATCAACAGCATCATCTAGGTCTGTGGTGTAATACGCTAGATGCCATGTGGGCAAGATCTTGAATTGTAACTTAGTTTACTCTTTAGGTAGCTGCAGGTGAATGTTCATGGTGTCCAGTAAGCTGGCAAGGATTTAAAAGTGAGAATACTGACAAAGTAGTTGTATAAGCTGCTGTGCGGTGGCATTATTACATTTTCACTTTACGGGTTAACCTGCATGCTAGAAAACTTGCTCTTATCTAGAAATGTGCTGTTTTGAGCTAAGAGATTGGCCTGAGTTCTCAATTTGCCACTTAAGATCTGTAAAGTTTCAGATACTTCAGTTGTAGTAGGTATTTTTCTGGGATACAAACCAGTTGCTTTTGGTAACTTGGACATTAATTTAAAAATCAAAATTGCTGGAAATACTAGTGTCCAGACTTCATTGTTGCCCTGTACGCACCAGTTTTTTTAAATGTTGCCTTGGTGGTGGGGGAGATGCCGTTTGAAGACTACACAGTTTCTTTTCTCTTCGTAGGTGAAAGAAGGATTCGTGTCCACACTATGTGTTTACCAGTTGTAACAACACTGAGTGATGTCTACCTAGGGGCTGATGTGCAAGCTATTACAGGGCTGTTGGCTAATATGGGTAAGTGGTGAATGTGCTGTTTGAATGCGTAGATTTTAAATGTTATGTATCAGTAGAACCTACTGATTGGCTGAGTGTCTTACAGCAATTGGAGCAGCAAATCAGACTCTTGGCTTTTCTTCTAAGCTTCATTGATGTCACTATCCCTCTTGTTAGTTGGGTGAAGCCCCATGCTTGTGAGAACATTAAGATCCTAAGATGAAGAGCTAAGCAAGTGCAGATATCTTAAGTTAATAGTTCTTAGTAGAGAAATGAGAGAACTTGCCATTAATCTTCTATATCTGCTGTTTATTTTTAGCTGTGGACCGGTCAGTTTCTGCTAGTTTGAGCGATGCTCGGGATGCCTTGGTGAATGCTGTAATTGATTCCCTATCTGCTTATCGGTCTTCAGTCCTAAGCGTTCAGCAGCCTGGTCTCATGGCTCCCTTTTCTCTGCGACTCTTTCCACTTTATGTGCTGGCTCTCTTAAAACAGGTAAGAAGAAAATAAACTTTCCAAAGGCTGAGTTAGTTGTTAGGCATCCACCCAAATTAAGTGTCCTTGTGAGACATAGTGATATTTTCTGTGCAAGAGCTTCTGTGAGTCTGTGTAGTACCATTGCCTTTTGAGTCGGAACACCCCCCTTAGAAGCTGTGTAGTAGAGTTAAATATGGTTGCTCTTAAAAACAAAAAAAAAAAGATACATTTTTAAACTAATTGGTTAGCAGATGTTTAATGAATTTATACCTCCCTCTGACTCCACTCTCTAGCTCTTTAGAAATCATTCCACTACTAATTGTTGGCACCAGAAGTTCACTAAGCAATTAGTTATGAATTTCACAGGTATAATTTAAGAAACATGATTTGCACATAAGTTAGGTGGGATTGCTCACAAAGTTTTTATAATGATATATTTAGGTGAATTCTCAAGGTAGAATTTTTATGGGACTCTTAAAATATTTAAATGTACCAAATCAAAATCAGATGCAACTATGTATAAATTTCATATTTAAATGTGGTACTCTACCTAGTGCCTCCTGTTGGCTGGAAATTAATAGCAGGTTAAATACTTAAAATATTGGTTTTGTTCATAGAAAGCATTCCAAACTGGAACGACAACCCGTTTAGACGAACGCATTTTTACTATGTGTCAAGTGAAGAACCAGCCCCTAATTTACCTCATGCTCATGACCCATCCCAGTCTGTACAGAATTGACAATCTCACGGATGAGGTATGTTCTTTTGTTTGTTTTATTTTTTTCCCCCCAGTATGCTTGTTGCTTGGTTTCTCAGATCATTTATTAGAAACAAAGAATTGTAATAATTTTCTAGGTATACAGTCATCTCTCAGGATATTCTAGAGTTGGATTTTGTTCCAAAGATCCGTTGAGGCAATCTATCAAAAGAAATGTGATGTTCTGATTCTTTGGCATTTAAGTTGAAGGCCTAAGATATGAATTGTGCATAAAGGCAGCAGCATTAAAGCTGTGTTCCATAGCATCTGAGTCTTGTTCCAAATATCAAAGGTGTAGCCTGTCATTTAAATAAGTGGGAAAGTGGCAGGAGAGCATTGGAGAGCAAATCAGGCTAACTGGAAGTTCATGAACACGTTATGAATACAGTACATAGTCCCCTTCTTGAGACAGTCATATGGCTTTTGAGCAGTTCCCTCTTGTCTTTCCCCAACTGTTTCTTGCAATTTATATTGATGAGCTCTGGACAGGATGTGTGATCCAGTTGGTAGGGTGGGAATTCCTGTAGCTGGAGAGTTCAGGTGAAAGATATTGGAGACTAGCACTTTGAAAATATAATTGGGTTCTTATTCAGAAATCTTTTGAACTATATGCTGCATCTCATAAAAGGAGATGTTACAGCAGCGATGCTTTCTATGCAGTTCTTGAACAGCTGCTTTTTAAGAAGTCTTGCCAGTAGTTCTGTGAACAAATATAAATATGTATACTTATTGCAGGTGACAGACCTGTTCTCTAGACCACTGCTTCCAAGCCTGTTGACTTCTGAAAATAAAACGTATGAAACTTTCAGAAGGGAAATCAATCTGTCTGGACAAAACAGATGCTTTTTTTAAAAAGTATGGCTAAATTTGAATGTTTGGGATAGACGTATTATGCACTTGAGGGGTAAAACATGGCTCTGATAGTTATCTTTTCTATCTAATGGAAGTGTATATTCCTTTTGTTTCTCTGTCCTTGTTTCTCATCTATGTATGTAGATGCACGCTGATGTGATACGTTTTTCTCTTTAGGGAGCCCTCAACATCAATGATAGAACCATACCTCAGCCACCCATCCTTCAATTGTCTGTGGAAAAGTTGAGTAGGGATGGTGCTTACCTTATGGATGCTGGCTCTGTAAGTTGTTTGCTTTGGGAATTTTAACAACTTTTATCTGAAAGTGTTTAAGTGTGACCCGGGTTCTTTTTGAAGACTCCTGAGCATTTGAAATATTTAGGAAACCTATGAAGATATGCATGTTGCAGTTTTTAATGCTGTGATTTTTGGGCCATCTCTTTCAGGTGATGTTTATGTGGATTGGAAAGAACTGTGGACAGAATTTTATTAACCAAGTCTTTGGGGTTCCAAATTATGCATCTGTACCACAGAATATGGTGAGTACTTTGGTGTAAATTTGACTCAAACATCAAAATAACATCTTAAATAATATAAGTAAAATGTCGTCATGCTCATTGCAGTGGTCTGCATGGTCAAGCCAAATTCAATTCAGGTTTTGGAAGAAATTCAGTTCTTCCATTCTGCTTCTCTTTTGGAGTTCCATGTTTTAAAATGTTAACCTGGGGTTCTCATCATGAAGTTGCAAATAAGTGAAGCTGGTATTCGTTGACTAATGCAGGCAAAGTTTGTGGGTGCAGACTAAGCCCTTTAGTTTTTGGTGGGAGTTTTTAATATCACTCTCCTGTACCTCAAGTGAAGGTGAGGTGGTCCTCCCAGTTGTGGCAGCTGAGAGTTTGGCACAATTTGATAGGTTGCTCAAGGATGGCCAGTGACCACAATCACTGTGATGTATAGAACAGCTTCATGTTAACTTGCCTACTTTGCCTGATTTAAGATGGTGGTTGATTTATTTTATTAATGCTAAATTTACTTCTCCTAAAAACACATTCTAATGTAGCTTAATAATAATCTTTGTCTAATAGACGTACCTTCCAGAACTTGATACAGCTGAATCTACCAGAATAATAGCTTTCATCTCCTGGCTGAGAGAGCAGAGGCCATTTTTTCCTATATTGTATATAATAAGGTAAGTAAGAAGTGTTCTGTTAAGTCCTTTTATTGAAGTATGAAAGGTCACATGCTGGCTGCTTTAGTGACCTATTTAGCCACCATATGCTGCACATTTGAGGCCAAATGTTTGAGACACTAGTGTGACTGCCCATAGTCTCTTGTTTCTTAATCACTTTTATAGTTGTGAAGAATGAGAAGTAGCCAGGGTTAACTTGAGTAAATCAACTGATAGTAAATTGAACTAATTGGTGGTTTTCCAGTATATTGAGTTGCAAATGATTGATTGCAAGGTCTTTAGCTGCTGCGTTTTTTTTTTACTGGTTTGTGTGCTTAGTAAATCTTTCAAAATGTTGCAGTTTATCTTAGCGTTTTAAACAACTGGTGCTATAGACCATACCTATCTTATTACTCATGTTTTATTTCTGTTTTAAAGGGATGAAAGTCCACTGAAACCAAGTTTCCTACAGAATATGATAGAAGACAGAACAGAATCTGCCTTATCATACTATGAGTTCCTTCTGCACATACAGCAGCAAGTGAATAAATGAACCACTGGGTTGTATGGCTCACTTGCTTGAGGAAAGTTTTTTCTGCAGTAAAGAACACTTGCGCTTTTAATATCTTCTTTAAATTTGTGGCCTGATGCAGTTGATGAGAAGTTCTCACTGTGATTTCAACCAAGTAAAGCAAATAAAGGACCACAACTAAGAATCAAATGTGCAACTACATAATAATAGTACTTCTTAAAATTGAAATATGTGAACTGGTTGGGCACCTTTAATTTGCTGCCAATTATGTTTTTACTGTAAGTAGTTGCAGCATGAATACATTTACAGAGGCAATATTGAAGAGGTGAAATACATTTTGTAAAATAAAGAGTTCTTTGTTGTTCAGAATGTATATTTCTGTAAGTTGTTTTGCTTTTCTGTTTGTTTTTTGCTGCTAGATATAAAACCTCACAATACTGATTGATTTGCAGGGAAATTCTTATACAGTATAGCCACTGATTTAACAATTGAGCATTACTTTTTAAAAGCAACCTGGTATACTGAAAGTAGCAATGAATTCATTGTGAAGTGAACAAATGTTCCTGAAATTTAGAATTCAGTGTTTAGAAATGTGGTGTTTAAGACTGAAAGTAAGCTTAAACTGCCATGTTGGATGGAGAGACTATGAAGTAGTTAATTTTAAAAGCTTTTAAATGCATCAGTATTGTAGTTGAAAGCAGGCCTAATGTACTGAGTACAATGAAGACTAATCAAGTGGTTTGATTCAGCAGCAAAAATGGGCTGAGACTGACAGTAAGCTTTTTTTTTCTATTTAAAGTGAGTTTTTAGGTCTTACCTTGATAAATGGCAGTAAAGGGGGGAACAGAAACAAAGGACTAAAGCCACCCTGGATTTTCCTGTGAATTGTGTTATCACAAATTTTAACCTAATTTAGGTTAACTTCCATGTGAAGTCCATAAAATGGAACTGTTTTGTGAAATGAGGCTGGTGGTACTTGGCTTTATCTGTTCTTGTGAGAGGACACTGAAAACTTTCACATTTAAAAAAGATTCCAAACAAGTAACAATTTTACCTCTGAAAGAAATACAAACCATATTGTTAGGAAGATTTTTATGGTTTTTGAACACATTTTACAATTCTGAACCTATGGAAAAGCCTAGTCTCAAAGCTATTGTGCAGACAGAATACCTATATTAATTTCATTAACAGACCTCTCCATGTACAACAAACGAAACATGAAAAACAGGAGTCAGAAGTTGATTTACATACGTAAAGCTTGGGGAGTACGGTGCGTTGATATAAAACTTTGATCTGGGGAATACTGTCATAAACAGATTGACTACTTGTGTTGCTAGCACATTTACTGTCCCTTCTGTATCCATACCATGAAAGGCCTGTGATGTAGTAAACTTCCTTCTTATTTTGCTTTTAGTTCATGTAAATGCTGATATACTTAATTCAGTCTTGCAAAAATCTACTTGCTGGAGCAAGTAACTTCATTGAGTAAAATATTATTTGTCTTAAAGGTGGGCAAGTAGATATTGTGCCTAGGCTAGTAAATTCATATGGATTTTACAAAGCTGATTTTACAGTACTTGGTAGAGTTGGTTTTTGCAGCCATTTTCAGGCTCCAGCTATACTTGACTGACAGGAGTTGCCTTAATGCAGGGGAGAAGCAGGTGGTTCTTGAAAGAGAAACTGCTCTTGCCGTTTGAGCACAAACAAAATCCAAGTTTTGTACAGTTTTCTCAGACAGCATTTCTGAAGAGACCTCCTTCTCCCAAAACTGTTAGGAGCATCCAGCCTGCTGTCTGCATAGCTAGTGGAAGTGGCTCGTCCCCCCTCTCCTGCCCGCCCTTGCTTATAGGTACATAAGCTTTTTCCAGTCCAAGTGAAAATATCATGAGTATGTTGGGGGGAGGGGAAATGAGTGGAAGGACATTGTTAGCATTCAGTTAAATGATTTGGGTTAGTTCTGGTCCAGTCATGTCTAATATCTTAGCTTAAATGAGAATTTCATTTATGCAGCTATATCTTTATTTAAAATGGCAAATGGCTTCAAGGCGTATGATCATGAGATTTGTATGCACTTGGATGCTGGAAATTATTCTTGTGCTGAACACGCCAAAAGCCCGTGCACCTTTTTGTCACGATATGGTTTATTGTTATATCCCATCATTTGAGTTTTAAGTATGGTGCCTGCTTCTGAGATTGGTTTCACTTGCTTTATGTACACAAGGATAATGGCTGAATAAATAAATCAGTTAGTGGCATACTAACGATTTTGAATTGGGTTCCCTAATGTTTGGGTTTTTTTCCTGTATAATTTATGAACACTAAGCCAATGAACCCTTTTGGAGTAGAGTGCTTTCGTTCATCCTGGGAGATTATGCACTATTGAACATTGTTAGTTGTATTTCTTGCAGTGGACAACAACCTGGTGTGTTGATTACATTTTTACAGCATCACAAAGCAGACCAGTGTGTAAAATATTGTCACTAATTCCAAATGACAAGGATAATATAAGACTTTCCACTGCTTTAAACAGGCAAAGGTGGCCCTGATATTTAGCATTACAATCCTACTATGGCAAATGTACTCTATTTTTCTAGTTTCTCAGATTTTTTAAACTATTTCTGTATTTGACATAATGTTAAATTCAGTCCACATCAATACCATCCACTATAATTTGCATATGTTACCTTTTTTAATTTAATATATTGGAGTCTGAGTCAAAATAGACTGTTTTGCAATAACTAGAATAAGATTTACATCTTTTATTTAGAGTTAATTTCTTAACAATCTAATCAAAAATGCAGAACAGCTGTGACATAAGGGACCATTTAATGTGATTCTAATATTCTGTTTACTATTATGGATGTAATACTTAGTAAATTTAATTTTGTAAGTAGTGTATAATATTGTAATATTAAACCTTTGTTTTCTGCAACTCAGACATTAATCTTGCGTGAAGTTACAAATCTTGCCCCTTATGAATCTGAGACAGGATTTACTTGTCCTCCTTTTTACAGTTTGTAATTTTCACTGTTTTATTCCTGTAAAAAGTCATTTGTAACACATGCAAATGCTTATTTTATCTGTGCTAATTTATCAGATTTAGCTACTCAATAAAATCAATTGAAAGAACTCACATAAGTTCCTCAGTTCTTTTTATAAATGGAAATAAGATATTACATTTGACCAACTGCAAGCTGAAATTCTTATTGGCTGTCCCTCATTCACCATTAATAATATATAGCTAAGAGTAAAGCATTGTGGGGCACTTTACACTTGGGGAGACAATGCATTTTTAGTTAACTAAGAAACATTTCACTTGCTACTAAGGTGTTTTGTTTTGTTTTTTTTATCCCAGTGCATATTTGCATAGGTGGGGAACAGCAGAGCGCTGTCATTCACTCCTGTCCAGGGCATGTTTTGTCCATGAAGTCCAGCCTAATTGTGTCAGAGTACAATGTCCTGCCATCTAGTTGTGGGAGGCCCTACAGGCCAGGCTGATCTTGGTTAGTTTTTCACATGAGTTTCTTCTGGGGGGGCGGCTGGGGAAGGTGT
>NW_017729000.1:11787897-11797943 GCF_001723915.1 Gavialis gangeticus | reverse complement strand
TCTTAATTACCATAGTAATCCATTTTTTTTTTTTTTATTTTTTTTTTTTGGTCCTTAGAATAAACTGTTAGTATAACTGGCTTGATAAACATCTAAACTAACACAATGCTTGAGTCCATAAAATATCAACTTCTATGCAGTACTTCAGGTTAAAAGGAGTTGGGTTTGGCCAAACCTTTCTATAGATAAACTGGATAAGCAATCAAATATGAACTTTCTTCCCTTATGTGTTGCCTGTCACTCCTTAAATATTTCCCATCCATTATGATTTCTTCATCACAGGTGAATAACTCGAGATGGCCTTCATGTGTTACTCTGAATGCTACTTTCACAGAGCTATCCTGTTATCTTACCAGTCTGGCTCAGGGTACCCATCTTGACGAATTTCATGTTCTTTCCCATAAGTAATTTGTATTCACTGCCAACCTTGGAAATTCCCTAAACTAACATTCAGTGGTGACTGTCCATGTCTTCTGCTGGTGATTGTGTTTAGTCTTTGTGGGTAGAAACACATTTGTCTTTCCTTGCCTTTGTGCCACCATAAAAGCTATGGTGGCGCAAAGGCCAAGCAAACAGATATCCATATCCCTTGGTGTGCCACAAAGGCCCCAGATTTGTAGCTACACCAAAAACGGTAATAGATTGTGCCGCCTTGTGGCAGGAGAGCATGGGTAGCTGAAGTTGCCTATGTTCTCCATCACCCCTGTGCAAGAGCACCAGAGGCTTGAGGGGCCCTATCCTCTCTGCCCCTGGAATTCCCCAGCAGGATCCAGCCCCCTGGAGCATCTGCCCAGCTTTCCCTTCTTAGAGATGCTCCTTGAGGAATCTTAGGATGCATCTCAGTAAACAGGGAAAGCTGGGGTTTCCCTGCTTATGGAGATGCACCTCTGCGATCTCCCAGGCATGTCCCTCTTATCGGGGAAAGCACAAGGTCTTCTGCTTATGGAGATGCACTCCCGGGACGTGTGGGAGACAGGGAATTCTTGGCACTCTGTGCTAGGATCCACGCTGACATCTCCCTCCATGTGCAGCATCTGTCAGAGCAGGTCCCATCATGGAGGCACAGGGTCATGTGGGTCCCTGGCCTCCGCAGCACTCCTGACTTGTGACTCCATGAGAAGCATGAGTTGGCATGGGTCCTAGCATGGAGGCCACAGCCGATCCACTTTGGTTTGGCAATATCTGTTTCTACCCTGTTAGACCATCTGGTGAGTACCTTGTAACCTTGAGCAGTAGGGAACCAAGTATCGCCAATAATGAGCTTGTGCTACCCACAGGTAACCCCTTTACCTTTTACTTTTCTCATTATCACTTGCTGTTGTGGAGTTGTATGGTCCTATCCTGTTCATTCACTTCCAGTCTTTTCTTTCATATTGTATGCCATTATCCTGAATATTGCCCGCTATTGAACTGTAGATGAAAGCTGTCCTTCTGCAGCTTCTGTTGGTGCGTAACAGCAGAGTGGTTTGCAATTTATAGTAGGTGGTAGTAAACCTTACTACACCAATTTGTTCAGATGCTGGCTTCAAGCTGTTTCACTGTTCCCTTTTACACTGATTTAGCAACCCATCACTGCTTCACTTGTCCACTTGAATGCCTAGAATAACAAGGTATTCCAACAGTTGTTTCTCCTGTGTGGTGGTGGGGGAAAACGGTAACCTCCTTTACTACTTTATTAGCCCATTCTAACATGGAAAAAGAATAATAAAGCTCAAGCTTGCAACGTGGTGTTGTTGTAGGGGGACATGCCTGGGAAATCCCAGAGGTGCATCTCCATGAGCAGGGAACCTTTAACTGAAGGCCACTTCATAGGCCTGGTTGGGATCAACATAAACGTCTGACTTGCTCTACCATTTTAAATACAGCATGGATTTGTTTGACTAATCTCTCCAAGTCATGAGAATAGTGTATCCTAGACTGTTGGGAATTGGTATTGCGGTTGTTTCTATGCCTGCTTGCCTTCCAAGGCTAACAAGCTTGGACTGCTTGGATTCAAAAAAGCTTTCTTTTCTTGGACAAACTTGCCTAAACAGGGTAAGTGAGTTTGTTTTGCCTTAGTATGTGACCTGATTTTCCTTCTCCTGGATACTTTTGGTTCAAGACGCTTTTTAATTTGTAATACTCCATACATACCTGGGTTTTACCAAGAGGGATCGCCTCCATTCATCCAGGGGCTGCACTCTTTACACTGTTGTTGTAGCTCAGCACATTGCTGCAGAGTACTTATAAGAGGGGAAAAAAAACCCAACTTTCCTTTTAAAAGGAAAAATTCAGGGTGGGGACCCCCCCCCCAGAATTGACAGCCTGATATTCTTGATGATACAGGTCCACCTCCACTGCATGGCATAGTGGCAGACAAAAACCACTGGCATAGCTGTTTGAGCACTTGTGGCCTTTGGGTCGGGTCCCGGAGGATGGGAAAAGGACCAGTGAGGTCCCTATTTTCAAGAAGGGGAGGAAGGAGGATCTGAGTAATTGTAGGCCAGTCAGTCTCATCTCCATCCTTGGAAAGGTCTTTGAAAAGATTATAAAGGATCATATTTGTGGGAGTCCAGCGGGGAACAGCAATGCAGCAGGGAAACCAGCATGGGTCTGTAGCAGGTAGATCATGCCTGACCAGTCTGGCTTTATTTTATGACAGGATCACAAAATGCTTAGATACAGGAGTAGAGGTGCATGTTGTTTCCTTGGACTTTAGCAAGGCCTTCAATACGGTATCTAATCCCATTCTCACAAATTAAGGGGCTGAGACAGATGTTTACATGGTCCAGTAGGTGGCAAATTGGCTTAGAGGTCGCACCCAGAGAGTGGTAGACGGGTCGGTATCGACCTGGAAGGATGTGGGTAGTGGGGTCCTGCAGGGTTTGGTCCTTGGACCTGTACTCTTCAATATCTTCATCAGTGACTTGGATGTGGGTATGAAGTATATTCTGTCCAAATTTGCAGACTATACTAAATTGTGGGGTGAAGTACACACTCTGGAGGGTAGGGAACAATTGCAGGCAAACCTGGATAGGTTAGAAAAGTGGGCAGTACACAACAGGATGCAGTACAACAAGGGCAAGTGCAGAGTGCTGCATGTAGGGTGCAAAAATATCCCACACACCTTCTGGCTGGGGAATGACCCTCTCAGCAGCACAGAAGCAGAAAGGGATCTCGGAGTCATAGCGGACTCCAAGATGAACCTGAATCATCAGTGTGATGAAATCATCAGCAAAGCTAACCACACTTTATCATGCCTCTGCAGATGCATGACAAATGGATGCAAGGAGGTGATACTATGTGGCATTGGTCAGACTGCAGTTGGAGTACTGTGTCCAGTTTTGGGTGCCACACTTCAAGAAGGATGCTGATAGAGTTGGGAGGGTCCAGAGGAGGGCCACTTATATGGTTAGGGACTTGCAGCACAAGCCTTATGAGGTGAGACTGAGGTACCTGGACCTCTTCAGCCTCTGCAAGAGAAGACTGAGAGGGGATCTTGTGGCTGCCTACTTGTTCATTAGGGGGACACAGCAAGGGATCAGAGATGCTCTGTTTACCAGGGCGTGTCTTGGGATAACAAGGAACAATGGTCACAAACTGACAGAGAGCAGATTTAGGCTAGATATCAGGAAAAACATCTTCACGGTAAGGGTGTCCAAAATTTGGAATGGGCTTCTAAGGGAGGTGATGCTCTCCCCTACCTTGGGGGTCTTTAAGAGAAGGCTGGATAGGCATCTGGCTGGGGTCACTTGACCCCAGCACTCGTTCCTGCCTAGGCAGAGGAGCAGACCCCATGATCTGACTTCCTGTCCCTGGGGCCGGGGGCTGGACTTGATGATCTTCAAGGTCCCTTCCAGCCCTAATGTCTAAATGCTTATGAAATCTGTTGAGGTCCCTTCCGACCCTAGCATCTCTGAAAATGGGAAAGCACACAGGAAGGCGTAAATGGAACTAGACATGAAGATTGCTGACTTCCATGTTACGATTGCTTGTGGGGGGTGGTTTTGGCGATGGTACAGGCAACTTGCAAACATTTGCCTGTTCTTCAGGGAAATTCTAGGATGCATTAAGACCAGAATGGTAAAGAACAAAGTAAGCCACAGTATGAACTGTAGTATTTCACCTGCACTAGTGTGTTCCTATGATGACTTGAGGAACTCGTAAAATGTGTGAATTCTGTGTCCTCTTTTGAATTCTCCATGTCTTTACCAAGCTGCCAACTCCCTCTTGCTTGTGTAATACTTTACCTTCTCTCCTTTCACCTCCACGTGCTGAAGTTCCAAGGAGTGGTAGTGGATCAGAGACCTAACGGTAGATGGCTGTTACATGGATTTACGGTTCTCTATTCAAATATAGATACCTTCAACGAGCTAGTTCCAACAAAAGTGGGTTGTCAGTGGTACAATTGCTCAGGAAGGGTCTGATGGGGCTGATCAGGGACTGACTTTGCAGAGGGGACTGATATATTTATAAAAGGGCAGGAACCAGAGGCATTCATTTTTCTTCTCAGCAGCTCAAGTGGAAGGGGAAGCTGCCTGTGCCAGGAGTCTGATGAGGTAAAGGAAACTGCTTTCTTGGACACAGATGGCCCTTGGGGACTTCCAAGGAAGTATGGACAAAGGTAAGGAGCATTGCATTCAGATTATTGGTCTTGTATGACAATTCCTGAGTTACACAATGTCAGGACCTACCATCATCAGGACCTACATTTGGTTTCCTCTCTGCTTCGTGGAACTTGGCAATATACTGCTCTCTTTGGCCCATGCCCTAGTTTGGCACAAAGTAAGATCCTCCTTTCCTCAGTTGCCAAAGAGCTCAAAACAGAACTTGGTTTCTTGCCTGAGTTGAGTAGTCCAGCCTGGCATTTACTAGAGCTGGCGTTGCACTTCAGTGTTTGGATCTCAGGTTTCTTCCTGTTCAAGGTCCTGAGAGGAGGGTTGGTGATCTGGACATGAGGCAGCTGGATGAGTTCTCAGCTCCACCTCTCAGTGGATGACTTAGCAACGTGATTTTTCAGCCAGAAAAGGACAAGTGATAATGCCTGTCCTGAGAAGTATGATCCATTAAATTTTTCTCAAAGGGCTGGTCTAGGTCCCTTTGGCATTTGTTGTTTTGTGGACATACCACAAAAAATGGCCTCCTCTTTTCCCCACCCCCATAGCTACTGTTTTTTTTTGGATGGGGGGGTGCCACTATTCTAGCCTCCTGCTAAAATTTGCTGATGGGATTGTGAGGATTTGCAGCAAGGGGACGAGCTATATGGATGACTTGGTTGGTATAGTGTACACACTAGGTTAAGTACTTAAGTACTTTGTCTGTATTTACAGATGCCATTTTATTGTCTCTCCAGTACATATCTTTTCACATTCTTGGTGCAGTTAAGAATAACAAATGTACTGGAATAGCATTTGTTTAAAACAAGCAACAGCACTGCACTAAGCAGCCATTTCACAGGGCTAAGTTAAATTGTCTGATATGTGATACGCTGGTATTTCTAGAGAACGATGAAGCATGACCTAATCTTCCTGGGAATGACACAGTGATATGTGAATTTGAATATTTAATAAAATAGGGAATTATAGGCTCTAGTTCCTTAGACTTGAATCCTTATGAGTCTAGGCCAGTATATAATAAATATCCTTTGTATTCTACATTGACATTGAAATTCTGTGACCTGATGTAATTTAGGAATTGCTGTGTGGATCACATGAAGGTAGCCAAGTAGTCTAAAAGATCTCGTTAGTCCATGAAGAATGCAGGCTGTTAACATATTTGGCGTTTCATGTGGTGCTGGTATGGGAGGTGTGCCATATTCAGAACGTTAAGTTCTGCAGGTTTGCCTTTCTCATTGTATCACTAGATTTTGAGGCGTAAAAGGTTTTTTTTCTGGCCAAAAATATGCACGTAAATTCTCAAGGTCACATCCTCTGAGACTAGAGCAGGACATATCTAGAGCAAAATGTTGCTATTTATACACCTACATGTGTAAAGGGCCTCTTTTTCTACATCCCAATTTTATGTTGGCTTGTTATAAAGAGATTTTCTTCTCTGAATATGTGCCCCTGAAGTTGGATGCAAGATTTCCACGATCATGTTTTAGTGTTTAATGTACAGTAATGCAAACTTCTCACGAAGGAGACCTGATGGAACTGGACCTTGCTGGTGAACTGAAATTAGCTTGCTGTGAATTTCAACCATACAAAAGCCTCCAGGACAGCCGTTGTTCATAGAATATTATTTTCCTTATTATCATAGAAAATGAGGGATGGAAGGACCCCAGGAGGTTGCATCTAGTCCAACCCCCTGCGCGAAGCAGGACCATCCCGTTAGATCATCCAAGCCAAGGCTTTGTCTAGCTGGGTCTTAACCTCCCAGGATGAAGAGTCCATCACCTCTCTGGGTGACCTGTTCCAGTGTTTTCTACCCTCCTGATGAGAGAGTTCTTCCTAATATCTAACCTAAACTTCCTTTGCTGCAACTTGAAACCATAGTTCCTTGTTCTGTCATCTGCCACCACTGTGACATATTTAGCCCCATCCTTTTTGGACCCCTTTCTGGTAGCTGAAGTTTGCTATTAATCCCCCCTCAGTCTTCTCTTCTCCAGGCTAAATAAGCCCAGTTCCTTTGGCCTCTCTTCAGAAGTCATGTGCTCCAGTTCCCTAACCATTTTTGTTGCTCTCCACTGGACTCTCTCTAATTTGTCTACGTCCTTTCTGTAGTAGGGGACCCAAAACTGGACACAGGACTCCAGTGCCAAATGGAATAGAGGGGAATAATCACTTCCCTTGATTTCCTGGCAATGTTCCTAATGCAGCCCAAAATGCCATTAGCCTTCTTTGCAACAAGACCACACCGTTGGCTCAGATTCAGCTTATTGTTGACTGTAACCCCCAGGTCCTTTTTTGCAGAGCTGTTGCTTAGCCAGTCAGTCAGTGCCTGGTGCATGGGATTGTTCCATCCTAAGTGCAGGACTTTGCATTTGTCCTTATTGAAGCTCATTGAGATTTCTTTTGGTTTAATCCTGCAATTTGTTGAGGTTTCTCTGAATCCTAGCCCTACCTTCCAGTGTATCCACTACTCTCCTTCCCCCCCCCCAGCTTGGGATCATCTGCAAACTTGCTGAGGGTGCACTACATCCCATCTTCCAGGTTGTTGATGAAGACATTGAACAAAACCAGCCCCAGGACTGACCCCTGGGGCACTCCACTTGATACTGGCAGCCAACTAGACATTGAGCCATGGATTACTACCTTGTGAGCCCAATGATTCAGCCAGTTTTCTATCCACTTTACAGTCCATTTATCCAACCCCTATTTCCTTAGCTTGCTTGCAAGAATGTTGTGGGAGACCATATCAAAAGCCTTGTTAAAGTCAAGGTATATCATGTTCACAGCTCTTCCTGCAGAGCCAGAGCCAGTCCTCTTTATTGTAGGAGGTATCAGATTGGTCAGGCATAATCTGCCTTTGGTGAACCCATGCTGACTGTTTCTAATCACCTTCTCCTTCAAGTGCTTATGAGATTCCCTGAGGACCTGCATCATGATTTGTCCAGGGACTGAGGTGAGGCTGACCTGTCTGCAGTTCCCTGGATCCCCTTCCTTCCCTTTCTTAAAGATGGGCACAAGGTTTGTCCTTTTCCAGTTGTCCAGGACCTCTCCCACTTGGCATGAGTTTTCAGAGATGATGGCTAGAGGCTCTGCAATCACATCAGCAAGTATCTGATGTTTACCAGTTTAGTTTATCGGTGGACTTGGTTGCTGCTGCTTACTGACTGTGGTTCTCAGGAATGGATCAAAATGATATGGAATATTCCTTTAAAATACCATTTAGTTAGAGTAATTTGTTTTGTGATGGTATGTACTGCCTTCCATTTCAAAGGATCGAAATGTACTTCACTATCCAGACACAGCTGGAGCTGCCTCTGGATGAAATTCATTGCTTGTGCAACAGCAGCACTTAGAGCTAGTCAGAAAACTTCTGCCTTTATTAAGTTACTTAAAAAAAAAAAAAAAATCCTGGAACTGTTTGTTTCAAAACAGCTGGAGCTTGACAACCTTTTGCTAAACACAAGGCCTGGCTCTGAGGGAACCCTTTTTCTATTCTGAATCAATCTGCTACAGGATCAGGGACTGAGCTATAACACCTCTGGGATATGATCACGCTTAGTGGATCTGCCCTAGAAACAAGTAACCTGGGAACCCCTAGGCCCTGTTATAGGGGCAGATTGTGTGGCACAGTGGGGCAAGAACCCTGGTGTCTGGAATAACACTTGTAATCCCCTCATGACCCAGGGGTGGGGTTAAGCATCGAGGGATGGGGCCACTCCAAGCCCAGGAAAGCTAGACCCAGAGGGCACATCTACATGTGCAATAACGTGCTTTACTTAGTGTGCATTAAATCTAGTACCTTCTTTGTGAAGTTCTAGAAAAATGTGCATTAGCTTATCATAACACTAATTAACTAAAGAGTAGGGTTTTTAGTGACACTAATGCACATTAGCTTATTTTAATGTGCATTAACTAAAGAGCACTTTTTTGTAGTGATGCTTTGCTATTGCGCATGTGTAGACATGCCCAGAGAGCTTTGCAGGTTACTAGCAGGGAACGTGGGAAAGAAGAGCTGCAAGGGTGAGCCATTTTGCCCAGAGAAGGGAGGAGGCCTTGCTCCTTGATATGTTGCATGCACCATTGAAAGAGGCCCCAAGTAGATTGTGGAGGAGCCTGGTCTGAGTGCAGCTGGCAGAAGGATTGGCTTCCCCACTGAAGAGACCCCAACAGAGAGGGACTTTGGCTGCTGCGACACAGCAGGGCCTGAGTGAGTTACGCTGAAAAGGCTGCAGAAGTGATGCAGTCAGTGTAACTGCTGAGCAGTGAAATTCCTTGTGCTATCGGGAATAGCTGGGGCTGTGCACAAGGTGAAGAGTTTCTCCCTGAAGGGTCCTTGTAAGACTGGAGTTGGCGTTTTAGGTTGCACTTTTGAGAGGGGTCCTTTGGTGATCAGGTTTCCATGCTTTGCTGTGTGAATGCTTCTGTGTGTAAATAATATGTCACACTTGTTTGTACCCTCTTGTTAAACTGTGATACTTTTGGGGAAACAGTGTTGCACCCCCTTGCAAGAAGGGGCACAGACATAGATTTCATGGACATTAGGGCTGGAAGGGACCTCGGAAGATCATCGACTCCAGCCCCCTGCCCCAGGGGCACGAAGTCAGCTAGGGTCAAAGGATCCCAGCAAGATCTGTGTCCAAATGTTTCTTGAATAAGTCTAAAGTAGGTGCACCTCTGAAGGGAGTCTATTCCAGGCCTTGGGGGCTCGGACAGTAAAGAAGTTCTTCCTTATGTCCAGCCTAAAATGGTCTTGGAGGAATTTGTGACCATTGGTCCTTGTTATCCCTTGGGGCGCTCTGGTGAATAGGCTTTCCCCCAGATCCTGATGCATACCCCTTATGTCAGGGGTGGGCAAAATGTGGCTCGGGCCGGATGCGGCCCACTAGGCCATTCTATCTGGCTCACGGGGCACCCAAAAAATTTAGAAAATTAATATTTATCTGCCCCTGGCTGTCTGTCATGCAGCCCTCAATAGCTTGCCAAAACTCAGTAAGTGGCCCTCTGCCCAAAATAACTGCTTGCCCCTGCCTGACGTACTTACATAAGGCTGATACACACCCCTTACACCCTAATGTAAGACTTATATAAAGCTGCAAACATTTAAAGCATCAAGACCATTTTTCTCAGGGGCACCAGCCCCATGTTTCCAGCCAGCGCAACTGTGCCAGCGTCGAGCAAGAAGAAAAAACAACTGCAAAAATCTTCCTCTTCCTATAACAGCTCGGCGCCGCCCTCCACACCACAGGGCCTCCCCCTCCAGCCCATGCTGGTGGGAGGGGCGGAGGCTCTGGGCCCGCCCCCGGGCGCGTGATGACGCTCCTCTCCCTCGGGCAGGGCAAGCCCCGCCCCTCCGTGACGCCACGCGCGCCATGCTAGCTGAGGGCAGGGCGCGGCGCGTGCGCAGTCGGGCGGGCGGGCGGCGGGGCCGCTCCATTGTGCGGCGGCGACGGAGGCGGC
>NW_017729000.1:11779505-11787846 GCF_001723915.1 Gavialis gangeticus | reverse complement strand
GATGGAGGCGGCGGCCGCGGGCGGCGGGGCCGGGGGGCAGTCGGCATCCCAGCGCCGGGCCGAGCTGCGGCGAAGGAAGCTGCTGTTGAACTCGGAGGAGCGGATCAACCGGATCATGGGCTTCCACCGCCCCGCGGCCAAGGGTGAGGGCCGGCCCTGGCGCGGCTCCTGCGCGCGGTGGGGCCGGGCCGGGGCCTAAGCCGGTCGGCATCCATTCGGGGCTGCGCGCTATAAACGGTTTTCTTTTCTATTTGTAGACTCGTTTTACCTCCTCATGTCTTGACTGGCCTTCTGAAGACCCATTGTCGCAGGTCCCTCAGCTTCCTTCTGTCTGTTTGATGTCTCCGTCCCTTCCCCCGGGTTTAACGGGAATAGCAAACGGGTTTAACGGGTGTTACTTCGGGCAGCTGGCAGTGCGGCTGGCTCGGAGCAACAGGGCCAAGTTGTAATATTGCAAGTAACGACTTCAGAGCAGACGGGCTAGGAAAGGGGCAGGGCAGTAGAGGGGAGGAGCGTGCAGAGGGCCCGAGCACCAGGGTGATATGGTAATGATGCAGTTAGTGATACAGTTAGTGATCACAGGGGTGGTAAGGTGATTGTGATACAGTAGTGATATGGTTAGTAATCACAGGGGTAGTGATGCGGTGGTAGTGATGCAGTTAGCGATCACAAGGGTAGTGATACAGTGATGCTGACATGGTAGTGATACAGTAGTGATATGGTAGTGATCGCAGCGGTGGTAATAGTGGTACAGTAGTGATGTGGCTAGTGATCACAGGGGGAGTGATACGGTTCCTCATCCATAAGGATGTGCCTTTAGAAAGTAAAACTTGATCTTTTGGTGTGGGGAGGTATTTACTTGGAAAATACAGCAGATGATACTTGGTGCTTTTGCAAATTTTTATCTTAAGATGAATTGCTAGTTTCTTTGGTTCTCAGTAGACCCATCCATCGGATGCCCACTTCAGCAGCCATTTGAAGCTGAAGTGAGTATGGAGAGCCCTGAGGTCCCATCTCCCAGTTCCTTGCTCTCTCTCAACTAGATCTGCTGCTGTTTCTCCCCAAGAAGCTTCTTATGTCAATGGCTGTTGCAGAGCTGTATGAAGTGCACAGTTTTTCTTTTCAACTTCTGTTATGTTGCTTTATTTCATCTTTAAATTTTAACTGAAGCAATCTTTTGAAATACCAAAAGCAATTTTTCTTTGATATGACACATTGTTTAAAGTCATTTGCTGGCTATGGCTGTCATACAGAATTCCCCGGCAAACTTGCAGTTGATCAGAGATCATTTGTATTTCCAGAAAATTCTGTGATGAGAAGCAGTCTTGTAAGAGCTTTCAGATTTTAATTTTCAAGGGTATCTGTAAACCATGAATCAATCTGTTTTGAAATATACTGTTCTAAACTGCATTTCCCCCCTGATTTTAGTATCCATGCCTAGGGTGTCTGTGTTCTTTTCTGATGGCTTCCCTTTTTCTGTCAAGTACAAGGTCATTCTCTGCAGGTATAAGACTTCAGTTTTGCCATTGACTGGAGAGAGAAACAAGCCAAGATGTACTTCTCTGCTGCCTGTGGGCTGTCTGTTCCTTCTTCCTTTTATACAGTTGACCTACTCTGAATTCTGTCCTTATGCAGTTGTCTGTGCTTGGAATAAACTGCTCCTATCTAACAAGACTTTTTCTTTACTCTCCCCTCAAACCCAGAGCTTAATTTTTTCAAAGCTGATTGACTGCAACTACTTCAACACTTGAGATAACATACAAACAACTGAAGAAAGCATCTGCCCCACTTTTGACTAATGCTACCCAACAATTAAAAGCATATAACTTATTTGGTGTGTTTGAAAGTACTGTATTGACTTATGTATCATAGCAGCTGTACAGTGGATTGGAGCCATTTGGGTTCCTGTTGCAATTGAGAAATATCAGAAGACGCTGTTGAGGTAACAGATTTTTCCTGATGAGGTTGCCTATTTTATGGTTGGCTCTATGGTGTTCTTCATCTGGAGTTATGGTATAATTTACCAGCAGAAGCCAGGAATTCCTGAATTCTACCCCTACTTCTAATACAGAATTCTTCTCTTGCCTTGCATAAGTTGCTTATCCTTGGCCTCAGCTTCTCTGGCTATAAAATGGGACTGCCAGTGCTCACATATCTACTGAATAGGCATTCATTATTCTTTAATTTAATATATTTATTGATTGTTAAGCTGTGGTTTCACACTCATATTCGATGCATCACCCTGGATGCCCAAAATACAACGGGTTAGAGGTTGGTTTGAGCAGTGTGTAACGTATTCATTGTGTTGTTTATCCTCTTTAGGTGATGACACTCTCTCTGAATCAAAACTTCAGCTTGAACTAGAGAAGTCCAACTCCCTCCCTGTCCCCTCAGTTTCAAAGCGAATTGTGCTGGGTGATGCTGTCTGTAGTCTGGCAGGAACAGCTGATCATGCAAGTGGCATTGCGGAGCTCAAGGGAGACAAAAAGGACTTGTTCAGCAAAACTCCTGAGCTTGGTGGTGAGGGTCCCAGTGAGCTCCGGCATCGCAGCAGAGGGGAGTTGCCACCCGAACCTGCACAGCGAGCACCACGACATGGGTTAGATCAGTACATCTCGAGATTTGATGAAGCAATGAAGCTAAGGAACCAGTTGATGAGTGAGAAGCCAAGTCAAGAGAATGGGAATGCAGGGGAGGAGTTTGATTCTTTTCGGATTTTTAGACTCGTGGGCTGCGCCCTTCTTGCCATCGGAGTCCGAGCCTTCGTGTGCAAGTATTTGGTGAGTTACAGAAAACGATGCTTCACTGTGACCAGACAAAACCCAGCCTAATTGTTGCCAGTCTAGACATGTCATATACTTAGCTCCAAGGATGACTAGATACATAGAATATGATATATCAGTCCAGATGAATTGCTGGCTTTCCTTGAGGCTGGTAGTCCTCTCAGAATCAACGCTATGTACTTAGTGCGGATGCTGTGTAGCAGCTGAGAGGAATACAAACTCAAATCTTAGCCCCTGGAGACTGAGAACGTTAATTAGCACCAGAGTGCTCCAAACATCTGTTTACATCTCATCTAGTACAAAATGCCAACTCTTGAATCATAATTGGCTTTACAAAGTATTGCTATATCTCTAGCAGTAATCACAGTCTAAGGTGTTGTGAACCCCTGCACCCATCTCAGTGAAGGATCAGGCCTGATAAGGAAGAGATTCATCTTCTAATTTAGCCATTATCTATTTAGATCAGTGGTATTTATAAACATAGCTGTCATTTTCCATAGCTTTTCAGTGCAGCAGCTGAAATATTTTATTACAAATAAATGTCAGTTCTCTTGGAAGTGCAAATTACTGTGATTCCTCAATTATCTGTTTGTCTAATTCATTATCTTATATTTTCTTCTCAGTCAATATTTGCTCCATTTCTTACTCTACAACTTGCCTACATGGGATTGTCCAAGTATTTTCCAAAGGTAAGCCCAGTGCCCGAACAAAACTCATTTTGGGTGCTTTCAGCTTCCGACTTTTGTGGGGAATGTGTTTGTGGTTAGGAAGGCCTAGGTCTTCCACAGAATGTACTTTACAATACTACCCAGCACTTGAGTGTACTACAAACAGAGTCAGGTTCAATAGCTATCACTCGCAGTGTGAGACTTTGGCTCCCTTTTATTTGAAGTGAAAGGCACTTAATACGCTAGCTTTTAATCTTGGAGGACCTGAATCCAAATGTTCTTAAAAGTCTTGGGTGAAAATGAGTTTTGTGTTCTGATCTTTGTGCTTACTAAATATTTAGCTATAGCCCAGTAGGAAGCATTTACTTGGATTTTTCTTTGATTTGGTAGGATTTTGCCTTCCATTTACACTGTACTTCTCTGCGGTTGCTGTTTTTAGGCTCCATCCATAGGCACTGTTCATGTCATGCTTGACCAAACAGAATGTTTCCCTCTCAGTGAAATGGGTCCTTGACCTTTGCTGACCTGAACTCAGTTTTGGAGAAGTCTGAAATGTGGTGATTTTATTTATGCCTGTTACTTTCTGCTTCTCAACATGGTGAGATTATATCCCCTGCTTTATATTAATGGGATCGTATCACAGGTTAATCGTAAAGAAGCAGCTGCTTGCTTGATGGTTTTTGTCAGTCTGCTTTGTAAAGTCGGGCAGAATAGTACTTCATAGCCAGAGCTGAAAGAGAATATTTGCATGTTAAAAGGAATAGTAGAGTCAGTGTAGCAAGTAAGAATAAGTGAGAGTAGTAAATATGTAAGTAAAAACAGTGAACTTTCAAGTAATTATTCGATAGTGGTCTTCACAAGCTACCAGACCGCATACCAGGGTATTGGCCTCAGAACACCTGCACTAGGTTGCCTGCTAGCTAGAGCTTTTCTCTTAGTTTCTGTGGTTCTCAAAATCAGTTTTTCAACCTTTTATATTTCAGAGGTGAGTCTCTGAATTGAAAGCAAATGGTAGTTACCTATATACTCTATGTTCCAGTGAGACTTTAAACCTCAGGCTGGCCTGCCTGTGTCTGGGCTAGTGGAAAGTAAAGCTTCTGTGGGGAATCTTGAGAGGAGATGGCTGAATTCCTCTTCTTCCGTTAAAAATTCTCTAATTGTTAATGTAGAGTGCCCTGATTTTGTTTGTTTACGTAGGTTATTCTGTTTCATTATTTTGTTAAAATACATTGATGATTATGACTGTCTTAATATTTATAAATTATTTACCTTTTTGTATAATGCGTAGTTGTGGTACTAAACTGTTCTGATTCAGAACACTTTGAAATGTCATATAGGTGAACACTGCAGTCACAAAAATGTGTTTTAAATGCAATGGGATATCAATTCAAAGGTATAGGTCCCTTGACATAACTAAAACCGTGGTCCATAACAAAATGAATAGGATTTTATGCACAAAAACAGCCTACACGAAGCATCCCTACCTGGCCTTCCACAAAAGTGTGTGCGTGCATATATGTCCAGAAGTTATCTATATGTTTTAAAGCTATACTGGCAAAAATACAATTCTTTACAGAAGGAACCAGTATGGATGTGTGATGGTTTGCAACATGTCTATCCTGGCCTAACTGCGCTGGTGAACCTTTTTGCAGACAGCTGATTAGGAGACCATCAGAACATGAATTCGCACACATTTGTCACCGGTTCATACAATGATGTTAACTTCAAATGTTGGCTTGTCACTCAAAGTAGGAGGGAGTCCCCAGAGAAACTCATTGGATTTAAAATGTATTTAGAAGTTATGACTTTTCATACCCTTAGTAATCACTACTTTTTTGTTTTGTTCCTTTTTTTCAGTGCGAGAAGAAAGTGAAAACTACGGTATTAACTGCTGCTCTTTTATTGTCGGGGATCCCTGCAGAAGTGATTAGTCGCTCCATGGACACCTATAGCAAAATGGGAGATGTCTTCACAGATCTTTGTGTCTACTTCTTTACTTTTATTTTCTGCCATGAACTGCTGGTGTTTTTTGGTTCTGATGCACCGTGAGGGCTTGTAGACCTCAAAGCAGCAGTTACACACATTTTTTGCGTTCTGTATTCCTGTAACATCTGTGGATATGCAAACTGGCTTAGACCTTTAATTTAATTCTTATCTGTTGGAATGCTCGACAGGCATCTTAAAGTCACTCATTTGTGAATGGATAAACAGGGTTTCAGGGTGGGAGTGGTCTTAGTACAGTGTATTCAGCTATTGTTTCTGCACATGGCAAATGTGAAGAATAGAGTGCAAGTGTCAGTGATTGATTTCCTTTACTTGTTTAACTAGAAGACATCCTTCTTCCTCCACCCCTGACATCACTTGAATTGCTGCTCCCTTTTGGCTCAGCAGTGTGAGAGCACAAATGTGCTTTCACGAAGCCCATATGTATACACGTTGCAACTGGATACACGTAAGGACTGCTCTTCTGGTGTTGCTTCCATATTTAAAAAAATCCATGACTAATATAAAATGAATCCTTATATTCAGACTCTGAATGCTGAATAAAAAAGCCTGAGGCTTTTGCAGTGGGGTTGCCTGACACATGCCTCTTCATTGTCCTGTGGCTTGGAGCTCTCATCCTCTCTTGGTGCCATAAATTATTTGTTGTGCCAGTAACAGACTTCAAGTGAGGATTCTAGAGTGAAAAAAATCCTGTTGGCCTACAAATGCTATTAATTGTGAAGCAAGAAGGCATGTGTGCTGCTGGTCTCAAATGTTTCCATGAGCTCTTTAATCCTAGCCCTAATTTTACCCCGGCTTTCGTGTACACCCTACTTGCGCTCTTCTTTAGACAGTTCATTTTCTACAGTGAAAGCTGCACTCAGGCACCCCATTCTCTCAAGCAGTTGCTTCAATAGTCATCAAATATAGCAGTTTTATTCAACTTTTAGTTAACAAGGGAACAATTTTTTTTCCTGGATCTTTGCAAGGGTGCTTAAAACAATTTTAACTGACATCTATATTCTGTGTTTCTTTTCCTCTGTTTATAGAAAAAGACATTTGCATGTAAACATGGCCTTAATTGCTTAGTTCTGCTCCCGCTGCTTAATAGTGCTGCTGCTCAATAGCCTAAATCGAGCCCTTGGTTAGCATTCAGCAGAGCTATTTATATGTTAACTGACTTGCTAATTCCTCTCTTCTACATTTTGGTCTGAAGTCCCTCCAAATAAGCCACAGTAGGCATACTTATTCAAATCCTAAGTACGGAAACAGGCAAGGAACAAGAATTCTTATCACCATGTTATTTTGAGTTGATTCCCATATGAAGATCAATGTGCGGGTGTGGAGGGAGGGGGTGGAAACTGACACCTTTTCTGGAGCAGATGTAGAAGCAGCGAGGAGGGATGGGGGGCTCCCACAGCAGATGCCTTCTGCTCTCTAGGGGGGAGGGTAGCAGTCGTTCTGCCCCAGTCCAGGAGAAATCTGGCCTTAGTGGGATGGTGTAAACTGGAACGGGCTATTTGAGGAGGGATCTCCATCAGCCAACCCTTCCCATTACCCGTATTTGGATATTTGCTGCTACTGTATCTGAACCTGGTGTTATCCTTAACCTGTTGTCTTCGGTGTATTATTTATTTGAAGCATCCAGGTGAAGTAGACTGACACCAGATTTTCAATTGGGAGGGGATGCCTGGTTATGTTGCTAACAGTTTTGCCTCCTATTTAATCTGGTTTTGTGTTTCTCAAGTAAACAGGACTCTACTTTCTGCTTAATTTTTTTCCTCCATTTAAAATAATCTGAAATATGATGTTGTTGCACTCCTGAACCCAGGATCAGATCTCTTCTCTATGTCTGAAACAAGGAACTTGTGTTCTAAATTATGGAAGATTGCTTTGTATCGCAGTTCCTTTTTGTGTCAACATCTAAGTGTAGATGTTTAAGGATAGATTGGGGGGGGGACAACCTGATTTAGGTCCATTGGCAGAAATGCTTGGGACAAAATTTCAGCAGATGCTGATAGCTGAGATTCTAGCTATGGTTGAAATGTGAAGATTATTCTCAGAAATGATACATGACTTGACTTTCAGGATTATTTATCCGAGTTAGCAAGTGTTGCAGAAATGCAATGTAGCAGTAGGGAGGGTCAGAAAAAGCAGTGGTTACTAATATTATATCACCTTTTATAGGGCCTCCCCATCTTTATTAAACTTAAAAAAGCATTTTGACTTATACTCGTGTTTATTGTTGCATTCTGCTCTGCTCTTTTTGCATTCCTTTAACTCTGAAATAGCCAAGCAGATCATTTCCCAAGTGGCCTGAAGTACAATCGGCAGACAAGGGTCTTTGGGTGAATATAAAAGATATATTCACCCAAACAACCTTGTCTGCCGATGTCCTGAGACCAACACGGCTACAACTGACACCCCTGAAATATAATATGGAGCTTTTGAGCTGAAAGGATACTTTGTCCGGACAGGAGCAGATAGAGCCAGGGGTCGCCTGCAACCCACGGCTCTCAAGACTTGAACGACGCACAGGGCTGCCGGGGCAAATCATCCTCGATCCAGAAACGGATCTCCTTCGTCCTGCCTCGATTTGCACCCCCTCCTCCCCTTCCCTTTTGCTCACGCACGTAAATGTATCGGACGTTTATTTCTACAGCGGTTGTTTTCTATTAAATTTATTAAAATGTCATTTGTTACTTTCTGTCGCTGTTTAATTTGCTCGGGGGTGGGGGAGGGTTCCGCTCGCTCCTTTATTTCATTTCTGTTTTGAGGGGGCTCCTCGGTAACCGTCCGTTTGCAGACCCCTGCCGCGCCAGGAGCCTAGGTCCGAAGTGGGGGGAGGTTCGCATGGCTCCGGGGAGGGCGGGGGGGTTAGCACCGGAGAGGGGCCGGGGCCGAGCC
>NW_017729000.1:11776218-11779254 GCF_001723915.1 Gavialis gangeticus | reverse complement strand
CTGCCCGCCGCGCGGAATGGCGGCCGCCTAGAGCCCGCGCACCAGCTCGCGGGCCAACGCCGCCGCCGCCGCCATGGGTCGCGAGTCCAGGTGAGACGGCTCCTCCCGCTGGGGCCTTCCCGCCCGCTCCCCTCCGGGCTCAGCCCCAGGGCCGCTGCGGGACCCGCTTCTCCGGCCGGGACAGGCCGCTGTCGGCCCGCAGGGACCGGGCCGGGCCGGGTTGGATCTGAGGGGAAACGACCTGCCCGGGAGCGGGGGGTCATCCTGGGAGGCGTTTTAAGGACACGAAGGTTGGGCACGGCCCCGCGTGGAGCCGAGATGTGTCCTTGCGAGGACCCCTGCCGCCGCCGCCTCCCTGCCACAGCCAAGATGCCCGGGGGCCGGCGGGTGGTCGGAGCGATGCGCGCCATGTGGGGGGGGGCTGCTCCACGCACCAGCGAGTCGGGAGGTGACATCCCTGAGCCGGGCTGGGTCCTCCTCCTCGGGCTGGTTGCGGGTCCGCCGCTTCTTTCGGCGCGAACTGTTGTTGCCACCTTCATGGCACGTACGACGCTTCCCTGGCATCTGTGGAGCTTCCTCTCGGTGCTACCCTGTGAGGCAGATGCACCTTTGTGCTCTCGGTCCATCCAGCCTCTTTAAATAACACTTTGCAGTCATGAACCACAACACACCTTTGTCTTGGTGCTACGCTGAGAGGCAGACACGTGGGCGGGGGATGCTGCCAGGTGTGGGAAGCCCAGCTTTCCAAGGTCCCACACCTTGAGATGGGAATTCGGTTTGAATACTCCCTGCGACCAGAGTGCTAACTGTTCTTTCCCAGCAAAAATGTAGGCAGTTACATGTTGTCTAAATCCATTTGATTTCAGTGCTTTGCTTTTCGCCTTGAACTCCTGCCTAGTATTACAGGCAATCCTCGGACATGATTGGTTCCTGAAAACATGTCTTGAGTCGAAATGTTGTAACTTGGAACTGATTTTTCCGATAGGAAACAATGTAATAAATGGGGGATTGGTTCCTGAACCAAGGCCTGATATCCAATTTTCATCAAAAATAACCCCAAATTTTGTACTTAATCAATTATAGATGAGTAATATGGCTACGTCAATGTAAACAGCAATCGTTGATTTGGAAAGACTTCTTTGAGGTGACTTTGCTGGACTTTTTGAAGGGCTCTTGGCTGGAGCCTCCTCTGGAGTCTTGGCTGCAGGTTTTTGCTTTCTTAAAGAACGTGTCCAAGGAAGTTTGGATAGATGTTCTCCAGGGAGATGTATGACACCACGAACTCGTTCGCTGGCTTGGCGTTGCGTCGGATCGAGCATTGTAAAGTTGAAACGGAGGTCAGAAAGTTGAAACGGGGTCTCAGTTTATAAAGGTTGTAAGTGCAAAATGTTGTAACTCGAAACGTTGTAAGTCGAGGACTGCCTGTACAGTGCTGTTTGCATGTTAGCTATGTCTTCACTTCAGTTGGTGCTCTAGTGTCTGAGCTAACTTTAAGTAACTAGCTAAGGGAGTGATATCAGTTGAATACTCGCCGCTGAATTGGTTGAGTATTCACCTCTTGCATGGGGAGACTGCTGCAGGTACACAAGTTAGTTATCGTGAAGCTAGGTTAGCTGCGTCTCTGCTACACCGTGTTCAAACAGTACAGACACCCCCATGGGTATCTGCATTTCTGCAGTGGGTGCAGTGATTCCTACCTCTGCTCTTGTGTAAGATTATAAAAGCGTGAGCATTTTTGAGTCTTTAGGTAAGAGATGTTTGCCATGGACTGCTCTGCTATGGTTATGTTTCTCTGTTAAGGTTTACGCATTGAAGCAGTCTCTGGTCAGAGTGATTGCTGTTTTATTACAGGGGTCCCAACCCAGATCTGGGCTGTGTTTTATGGAGAGACCGTCCCTATTTTGAAGCATTTAGAATCTAAGCGGGCAAAACCTTGCAGGCGGAGACAGGTGAAGTGACTCGCTCTAGGTCACAGCCTGTCAATAGCTGAGAAAAATACAGCCCGAGTCTGACTCCAGCCCTGTGTTCTGCCCATCAAACCACAGATGCTCTTGCTAGCATATGATATTTTTAACAGAGTTTGATAGCAGCTCTTTGGAACTAAGACTTAAAGTACTTGGATAGAGGTATTTACATAAGCTGAGCATGACTGCCCAAACCTTACAGATCATAGAGAAGTGGGGCTGGAGGGGACCTCCAGAGGTCATCTGGGCCAATCCCCTGCCTGAGGCAGGATCATCCCTATCCAAACTATCCTATACAAATCTATTGTCTAACCTCTTTGCAAAACTACACAGTCAACCCTGACACAAGAGGCATGATTATGTGCGATTTTAATCTTTGATATACCAAAATGGATGGACCACCAGTAAATGCTTCTTGGGACTCTGCTGCAATTAGGAGCTGTGCTCTGCCAATGCCATCTCATTAGAACTCTTTCAAGGGAATCCAGTCATGTCCATCACTTCAGAGGAGTATGTGTGTTCATTAGTTCAGTTTTGCAGGAGCAATAAAGGCTTTTTTTAAATTGGTTCTTTCCCTAGAGAAGACCCGGTTCTAAATGCAACAAATGCCTCTAACTTGTTCTCCTGTGAATCTTGACTTGATTTTGTGTACTTACCACAACATAGGCACTATCGGAAGCGCTCCGCTTCACGGGGACGTTCTGGCAGCCGCTCCAGAAGTCGTTCTCCATCCGACAAAAGAGCAAAACGCGGAGAAGACAGACGTTCTAGAAGCAGAGATCGAGAACGTCGGCGTGAGAGGTCACGCAGCAGGGACAAGAGGAGATCAAGGTCACGGGAGAGGAAGCGCCCAAGGTACATGTCACAGTACATGTCTTTAAGAAAGTGAATTGAAGTATCTGCTCTTCTGTGAGGGATGTTCTACCTGTGATGTTCTGCTTGCTGTGGTTACTTGTCATGGCTGCCTCTGGCAGGTGTGAAATTAGGTAAAGCGCTAGGTAGTAAGTTTCTCTTAGGTTAAGTTTATCTATGTTTCCACCCGGTGGAAATGGTACTGTAGCTGGATTTTGTA
>NW_017729000.1:11736335-11771218 GCF_001723915.1 Gavialis gangeticus | reverse complement strand
AGGAGATCAAGGTCACGGGAGAGGAAGCGCCCAAGGTACATGTCACAGTACATGTCTTTAAGAAAGTGAATTGAAGTATCTGCTCTTCTGTGAGGGATGTTCTACCTGTGATGTTCTGCTTGCTGTGGTTACTTGTCATGGCTGCCTCTGGCAGGTGTGAAATTAGGTAAAGCGCTAGGTAGTAAGTTTCTCTTAGGTTAAGTTTATCTATGTTTCCACCCGGTGGAAATGGTACTGTAGCTGGATTTTGTAACTCTGTTTCTGGCCTTCATGGTTCTTAGCTTTCTTTGGCAGGGCACTGCTGAAAATGATCTTTCTTTCCCCTCACTTCTTAACAGGCCAATTTATGTCACGTTTTCCCCAACACAAGTATGTTTTTATTTTTAAAAAAATTACAACCATATGTATGGAATGCTAAATAAAACATTTTTTCTCCTGTGGCAGACGGTCCAGAAGCAGAGAGCGAGAACGGAGCAGAGAGAGGAGAAGAACACGGAGTCGGGATAGGAGACGATCCAGAAGCAGAAGTAGAGGTAGACGGTCCCGATCCCCCAGTCCTGGCAAGAACAAGAAAACAGAAAACAGGTACAAGCATTCACTGCTATAACTGCTGTCCCAGTAACAAGGCATGGTGAAAACTTATTGTAATCTGTGTTTCTGCAGGTCCTGGCTATAGTTGCCAGATAGAGGATTTAGCTAATATTAAATGAGTTTGCCTCTTCCTGTAATTATTCTTTTAGTCAGGAAACTTTTTTTTACTGTTACAATGGCATGCAAAGGTGTTTTCCCAGGAGAGATCTCGTTTCCTTATGTGTAAGTTTGCAAAATGACACTGAGTCTTTAATCTAAGTGACTGACAGCCCCTTTGTATGTTGCATAGTTATATTTGTTTTACAAATCCATGACCTCATCAGCTTCTTAAGCTATTGGCAGCTGTTAGAGGATCTTCCTAGATAATTAACTGTCACTGGTCCAGCAGTGTACTCAGAAAGCCCATGCAGAGGGCTAGTTCATGCATTAGGTTAATCTTTCAGCTGCAGAAACTGAAATGGACTCATTTCTCTTCTGTGGACATTGGTCCTCAGTAACGAGAGAGAGAATCCAGTGGAAACCCTCCACATTTGTTGGAGAATAAAATAGGCCATCTGGAAAGATTTAACACATTTTGGCAAAAAAGGTAATATTATTTAATACCTGCCATTATTGTATTTTGTGGATATGACGCATCTTTACCAGGGGCAGCAAGCTTCTAATGAGGACGTATTTGCTCCCTGCCAGTTGCTGACTTCATCTGGGATGTGGGCTGTATTCCTGGCTCTATTGTCAACTTAGTGTGTCCCCTCTGAAAAGTCAGTTGAACTCTGTTTTTTATAATATTAAAATTCAAAAGATTTTGTGAAAAGTAATTGGTAATCATAAATTCTTGGGGTGAATTATGTGACAGATCAAATGCCAATCATCCAGGTACTGGTTTCCCACTTATAAATTGTATGACTCCTTTTTCCCACTGTTCTCTGGCAGATGAATTATTTATTTTGGAGATGTATGTATTTTTCTTTTAATAACAGAACGAGAGTCATTCATAGCAATGGATTCAGAATAGTAATGAAAGAAGAGGCAGGGTTTCTCACACTGTTGTTATGTGTGCCAGTAGTGATACCTGAGCTTGACATTCCAGCAATTTTTTGAGAAGGTGGTATGTGAACCAGTAGTATTTGAGAGCTGCTTTTCTGTGGTATCCATGCCAATAGATAAGTCTGTGGTATAACACTTTGGAGAAATAGGCTAGGACCAAACTTGTACATGTTTCTTAACTGTTTGTTGAACACTGCCTGTGTGCTCAGCACCAAGTAGAACAGGGGTGCCACAGATGGCATGGGCAGCCTGTATCTGTGGCACACTGGACCAGGGAGGGGACAGGCAACACAGTGGCAGGGAAGGCAGGAAGCAGAAGACATAGCAGCATATTGGGCAGAAGAATGGGATCAGAGAGACATGTGTGAAGGATGTGGGGCTAATTTGTGGCATGCCTGCCATAAAGGTTGGCCCCCACTGATTTAGAACATGAATTAGACAAGGGCCCTACCATTGGGAGTTTACATTCAAATGAACTGACTGCTAAATAGTCATAGTGAAGTGGTGAAGTTTGATCTCTTTTTACACTGGGTTAGAAATAAAGTAAAACCTAACTTCAGGTCATGTGCCATTTTAAATAACTTCTTATTGGAATTTACAGTATAATTGCAAAGAGTCAAGTTGTATTGTAAAATAATTTAAAAGTATGTAAACTGTTACGCTGATGTTTATATAGAATAAGCAGGATGATGACAATCCAGTATTTTAATCATGAAATCACAAGAATTACACTTGGAGAAGTTGGAATGACATAAAAATGTCTTGTAAAATAAGCATATGGTTTGCATTAAAATAGCCCAGTGGGCTATGAAACAGCTTAATAAGATTTAATTGAGTAAAAGGAATTTTACATTTATTATTCTGAGTTTAGATGTTTAGATTGGAGACATCTACTTTTTATTGGGAGGAGGTAGGCACAGTAACATTTGTGATAAATGGATTTAATATCAAATGCATGTCTGCCTGTTGCATTCAATTTATAGGTAGCCTTTCCTGGAGGGGAGGTGTTTTTATGTCTTTCAGGCAGTAGCCTATCCTCAGGGGGAACTTGCATTTCTAGGGCAAAGTGCTAGATCACTTTGCCATTAGAAGTGTAACAGGCAAGAATTTCTGAGTATCTGTGTTCTAACTGCTGTATTCAAAGAGGTGTAAAATAAACTGTGGAGCCACTAGAGTATCAACTGTACGTGTTTGGAAACAAAGCCTGAAACTTCCTCTGAGAAATAAATGAGGAGAACAGAACCAGAGTGTGTATGAATCAGTGGGTCCTAATAGAGTCTACGTATCTGTCAGTTGTGGGACTTATTTCCATGAAATGGAGAGATTTGCTGTGAAGTGATACATACTCTCAAAAGCATTTAAAAAGCATAAGCCTATGCATAGTGTTAATGGCAGTGATTCTGTCCAGCATGTGAAACCTCCAAAGAAAAGCTGGAACAGTTTGTGAAAGTCTGTCATACATCTTTGATTTCCCCTTTCAGATCAAGATCTAAAGAAAAGACAGAAGGTGTAGAAGTTACCAAGGAAAAGAAAAAAGAGAAAGAGGACAAAGAAGAAGAAAAGGATAAAGAGGTTAATGTATGTATAAATCTGCCACCAAGAGAGAAACGTGTACGAGTTAAACGGGAGCTTTCATAAATGCTGTAGCATTAGAATACATTTAGATAGGATTTATTGTAATTAAAAAGAAAAACAACTTTAGATAATCCCCTTTTAGGTCTGGGCAATGTCCTTGTGAGTGTGAGGGGGTTAATTGCTGTACCTTGGGAAGTAGGATGGACTCCTACTATTTGACATAAACGTTTTCTCCTTAAGGCTGATCACCTCAGCTTACTGGATGCAAACGTACCAGCTGGTTGTGAACTCATTATGTCACTTCCTTGTGATTGACTGAGGAGCTGAAAAATAACCCGGAAAGAGACCAGGGAAGAAGAGGAAGAAGCTCAATCCACCGCTGTTATTTTCCCAAGCCTAGAGCTCCTCTCCAGTTATGGACACTGCTCCTTTCCAGGGGAAAGAAACAGTGTCTCAAGGGCAACCCTCTATCTTTGTATTTGTTAGCACTGGAGCCCTAAAACCAGAATCCCCACCCAACCCATTCTACAGCATGTGCTTCCTCCACCAGCACTCTGACATCAGGCTCCCTCTATCCATAAACCACTCAGAGTTGCTTTATTTAATTCAAAGGATTATGGAAAATAGTGGATGGTAAGAGAACTCTTTTGGCCTTTTACTGGCTCACAAACCAAAAAGAAAAAAGGTTGAACTGTTGCTGTAGTGTACTTTTCCTAAAAGATTGAGCAACTGGTTCAGGAGTATTGGTTTGGAAAGATCTATCCATAGGACCATCTGGCACTGGATGTGTGATGTTTTATATTCAGGTGTTACAGTTAACATCAGTATTTTCTTTCCTTCTATAATAAGTTTAACTTCTGTTGGTATAGGTTTTATGGAGGCCAGACTTGCAACCCATATTTCCAGTAAAACTGCCACTGATCTGATGGCGAGTTGTATGAAGAAGTGCAGGATCAGAGCAATAATCTTTGAGTTGGTTGTTTTTTTCTCACAGAACTTTGATCAGAACAAACTGGAGGAGGAAATGAGAAAACGAAAAGAGAGAGTAGAGAAATGGAGGGAAGAACAGCGCAAGAAGGCTATGGAAAACATAGGAGAATTGAAAAAAGAAATTGAAGAAATGAAACAGGGGAAAAAATGGAGCTTAGAAGATGATGATGGTATTTTAAAATTTTGATTTTACATAATAATTCAACAAATTCAGCTTTTACCCCTAACAATAAAACCTAGCTTTGTATTTTCATTTGATTTTAAAATTTCTCAGCTGCTTTTGTCAAATGTGTTGTAGTGAAATAGTTTTGTTCATGGACACAAACAGTTTAGGAAACAATAAATGAGACCAGCAAGCTCTGGTTTTGGGAATGGAAGAGAGGACAGAGTGAACCCACCAATTATTGGGCAGCTATACAAGTTAGTTATGTGACATAACGAGCAGTTCCGTGACACATGTGGATATATTTTTTTTCTTTTTCCCCTTATTCCTCTCCCAGTTAAAAAAAAAAACAAAAAAAAAAACAACAACTTCAAATGTTGTGGTTTCAGCACTTGTTTGTGGACTGACAATTGCTACTTTTTTAACCACACTAAATTTGCAGCTAAATGGACCAGGTACTGATGACCTCCTGTCTTAGCACAGCAAATTTCATCCTCTGCCACGTGTCATTTTCAGGCCCAGGAGAATCTTCCCACTTGCATATCGCCAGGGGAGGAATATACATTGCTCTAAATGTTGATTTCTGGATTTAGAGTTCTGGCTTCTGGGGTCGTGGAGGCATGTTGGCTATGCTGGCACCCCAGGTGTGGTGTTTATTCCTCTGGAACATGTTTTGCCACGGAGAGGAGTCCATGTGTAGTATCTGTGGTGAGCTGTGGCTCAGTATTTTGGGGTTCCTGCAACTGGTGTCCAAGTCCTTGGATGGCATAAGGAAGAATCCTTTTCCTGCGCTGATCTTTGGCCCACAGTTCCTTTTTTACCTCCCAATCAGACTGACCTTTGAGAGAGATTGTTCACCTATCCTCATGGTATTCTGCTGTGCATTATACCTTTTACAATAAATGCTTCCCAGTTGTTGAGCTTCACCTTTATTAATATTCCATAGATCTGCATTATACTAAACCGTAACAAAATCCCCACAAAACATCCAATTGGAAAACAATATTTCTCTCCCTCTAACTAGATGATGAGGAGGAAACGGCAGAAGGAGAAAAAGAAGGCATGGAGGTGGAAGATGAAGAATTAGACCCTCTAGATGCTTACATGGAAGAAGTTAAAGAAGAAGTCAAAAAGTTCAATATGAGAAGTGTGAAGGGTGGAGGTGGGAGCGAAAAGGTAAAATAGGTTCATAAGATTGTCTTGTGTTTCAGTCTTCTCGAGCATAGTGTTAGCATTACGATGTAGGCAAATGCTGTTGAAGAATATATTTCAGGGGAAAAAAAAACATTCCAGCAAGTAAAAGCTAAATAATGGTACCTGCTCACCTTAACCGTAGTCTCCACAAATCAGATTTTTACTATTAACCCTATTGAAGTTTCATCTGAAGAACTAGGAGCAAAGTCTGGCTTATGCATTTGGAAGTGTACAGAATCGATATATTTTGCACAGCATATTTCTGTGGTACGTGTGGTAATATAATGGTTTTCTCTAACTATTTTGCTAGAAATCTGGACCAACTGTTACCAAAGTAGTGACTGTGGTGACAACCAAAAAGGCAGCTGTAGAATCAGAAAAGAAGAAAGGGGAGCTGATGGAGAATGACCAAGATGCAATGGAGGTAACTGGAAAGTGTTTTGTGTATACTGGGAAAAGGGGTATTTGTCTTAGAAAAAGAAGTCTCAGTATATTAGATATGTGGATAGTCTTGCTGACTTGGTTGGACTGCCCGAAGCTAGGCAGAATATACCTGACCATATATAAGATCCATCAGTGCTGTAGTTTAAAAATAACAAAAAGAACCACGCTTGCATGTTCTTATGCAGAGACAAAGTTGTTTGAAAGCTTTGGGTTGTTTAGTGTGCCGACTGTTTGATATAATTGGGAGTTGAGATATGCATGTGAGTGAACTTAGCTGACTTAACACATAGCTAATAAGATGTGTGTATGAGGGTAATTTGACTTGTGAATGGTAGTTGTACATCTGACTGGTAATTTATCTATGTTGCTGTTTTGTCTGGGTGTTCAGTTAGGACCACTAGGAGTGTAGCTGTCGCAGCTCAGAACTCAGCAAGATATGTAAGGTCTACTTGTTAGGCTGGGTAAGTACTCTGGGCAGTTAGCCTGTGCTGAACTCTGCTATGGCAGAGTGGACACGTGTGTAGCTTAGAGCTGGCTTCTATATGCCTTCATGAATTGCAGTCAGCCCAGGGATTACAGCAGGGACATAAATTTGTCAGCTGTGGCTGGTCTGTAGAGCTTGAAAAGCCAACGCTCCTAGCTGGGTTTGAGAGAAAAGTAACCTTCTCTTACTGTGTCAGTGAGCTAAATATATGCTTCTAGCTGGTTTTTACTAAATAAATTGCTATATGATTTAAAATGTATTCTTCAGTATTCTTCAGAAGAGGAAGAAGTTGATCTTCAGACTGCCTTGACGGGCTATCAGACCAAACAGAGGAAGCTGCTAGAACCAGTGGATCATGGAAAGATAGAGTATGAGCCCTTCAGGAAAAATTTCTACGTTGAAGTTCCAGAGCTTGCTAAAATGACCCCAGAAGGTAATGACAGATAATAATGGAGCATTTTAAGCTATTTGCAATGAAAGAAAATGTCTGCCAAACATTGTTGTGTAAGGCACCGGTGAATTCTCTAGGTCTTACCCTTTCCACGTAAAGCAAAAATTTAGTGAACCCTTGGGAAATGATCTACAGACAGTAATCTGAGAATAGCTGGCTTCATAGCAACCCAGTTATGGGCTACATTGAATTGAAGGATAAAAGGGAGATCCTGGAGACTGATCTGGCAGGGAGGGAGTGAAGTTGAAACAACTGAGATCGGTAATTGTTATGGATTATTTCATGATGTTATGTTTGTGGGCTGCCCGTTGTCAGTGTAATACAGTTTCTTGTACAGACCCGCATCTGTGTCTCTGGCAGGCTAAATTTTATTTCTATGCTGCAAAAAAAACTCACCTTTTTTAGACTGCACGTTTCAAGCAGACTGAGAAGGATATTGAGAAATGCTTAGAACAGTGGTTCTCAACTGTGGTGCTGCAAGAACCTGCCAGAGGTACTGCAACACTGGGGAGGAACTGCCCTGTGTGCCTAGACATGTCACAGCTAAACCAGGAAGAGCTGCACAGTAAGGCAAGACTGTCTGCATTGCATTAGGCAGACGTGCTGTTTCTCCTGCAGCTTTTCCTGGTTTGGCTTTCCGAAAAACTGAGATGCATGGCAGTTCTACCTGGTGGCAGCAGCATCTGTCTCCAGGCTGCTGCCACCATGGGGAGAAACTGCCCTGGTGCCTTGGTTTGCAGGAAGCAGGTCAGAGCTGCACTGGGAAGAGCCACAGGAGAAGCAGGGTGCCTGCCTGATGCAGTACAGGCAGGTGCATTTCTGTTGCAGCCAGTTCTTAGTTTGGTCTAAATGTGCCTCCTGAAAACTGAGGTGCACTGCATGGTGTCACCCCACAGCAGTGGTAGTGTCAGTGCCATGGCATGCCCTGGTGTTCCCACTCTACCCTCACGTATCCTATTGTCTACCCCCTGCTACTCCCACCACCTCAGCGCTCTCCATGTGCTGCATGTGTAGCCCAGTGTCTTGTACTGCTGGCTGTGTCCCCAGACTCTCTCTGTTAGGGCTGGAGTTCAGGGCAGGTTGCGGTGGGGATCTAAAGGGAGAACTTGCCCCACTGGTTCCTGATTCTCATCAGTGACTTGGAGCCATATGTGGGGAGTCCACTGCTGTTCTGGGAGCAAGCACGCACTAGGCCAGGCAGAGCTAGTGGGGCGTTCCCTGCCACCAGCCGATGGGATGAACATAATAAAAAGCAGTTAACAGCATATTGATTTATTATTGAATGCAAATGTTTATATTGTAATATCCATAATATGTTAGTTTCTAAAATGGTGTGCTGCTACATTCTGAAAAGTTCTGGGGTGGGGGCTGCTTTGAGTGTAAAAATCCCACTTGCTTAGAGTTTGTTTAATTGTATTTCAGAGGTGAATGTGTACAGGCTGGAAATGGAGGGAATTACAGTCAAGGGGAAAGGCTGCCCCAAACCAATCAAAACCTGGGTACAATGTGGTATTTCTATGAAAATTCTCAATTCCCTCAAAAAGTAAGTGAGGAATGTATCAACAAAAAATATCTATGTTCTTTTGTGTCTACCAGGAATGAGGTCTTCAGGCCAAGGTGTTACAGTTTGACTCTCTTTTTTTCTCATTATACATTAACCCTTAGGAGGTATTTAAAAATTGTTTGATAGGTGCTTACTCAGGATCGGTGTATTGGACAGTTATTAGGAACTAGTCTTTCCCATTGATTATGGAACACATTTCTAAGTTCTCTATTTTTGTGCTGTATTTTTGCATGCCACTGAGACTTCTGCTTAAGTAGAACATAGAAATCTTTCCAGCAAAACTATATGTGATTTATATCATTCACAACATTCTTTTGTTCTAACCGTGCTTTGTTTTTCTCTCTTTAAGACATGGCTATGAAAAGCCCACGCCCATCCAAGCCCAGGCTATTCCAGCAATTATGAATGGACGTGACCTGATTGGCATTGCTAAAACAGGAAGTGGAAAGACCATTGCATTTCTTTTGCCTATGTTCAGGCATATTATGGATCAGAGGTCGTTAGAAGAAGGAGAAGGTCCAATAGGTACAGATCTTTTGTTTTCAGATAGTGACAGATTTATGCTTTTTTTTAAAGTTAGGTATATTGATGTTTAAAAAACTGCATTGGGCTAATTCAGTAATGAAATCTGTGTGTATTGTAAATAATCTAGTTATGGTTAAGAAATACCGCGACCAATAAAAACGTATTCAGGAGTTTTAAATGCCATTTACCAATGTGGAATCTGGGGGCTATGTTCTGTTTTCCACGGATAGTGAGAATCTTCAGAGTTCTAGAAGAACCACCCAAAAATATCTTTTCTCTCAGTACAGCTCAGTGTTTAAACTATTCTGAGCTGGCAGGTGAAATTACTGTGCACCTGTCTCTGTTCCTCTCCCCCTCCCCACCCCCTTTTCAACATATACCTTACTTATAACAGCTTAACATGAGGAGTGAAAGGGAAATTTGCTGCTTTACCTTTTTTCACTGGATGTGGGACCGGGGCTGACTTATGATTAAGTCAGCTTTGGTCTCTCGCTTGGTTGCAGGAGATGAAGTACCGAATTCTTGATCTGCTTTGTCAGATATTTTTTGCACACTTAGCAAGGTCTTAAGACAGGTCTTCACTTCCTCTCTTGGAGATTTATTTCACAACTATCTGCTAGCCCTGAGAGAAGTTTCCTTGCTTGTAACCATTGAAGATTCTGTCATTTCAGCAAGCCACTTACTACTTTTGCGGTGTGATTTATGTATTAGGAACATTTGCATTAGTGTCGACAGTGTGTTTCCATAAGTTGGAGAGGAAGAATTTTCTTTCATGTTACTGGAGATCTGGTCATGTTTTTTTTCTTTCCTCCATCACAGGCTCAACTACTGCAGTGCTCTTGAAATAAGGGTTTTAAACTGGACACAAGTAAATTGCACTAAAATTGTATTACTGTACTGGGGGTGGTTAAAACTTCACTATAAAATATTTTTTTTTACTGTGTCATTAATAGCATCAATTACATTTCTTGTTCTGTGGGTTCTAATATTTTTATTTTTCAGCTGTTATCATGACCCCGACTCGAGAGTTGGCTTTGCAAATTACCAAGGAGTGTAAGAAGTTCTCAAAGACTCTGGGACTTAGAGTTGTGTGTGTCTATGGAGGAACAGGAATCAGTGAGCAGGTACACACTATTTTATTTATAAACATTTCTTGGCACTCATCAGTTAACATCCTTTCATACAAATCCAGTATTGGTCTGAGCTCTCCTTTTTGATTTCTATTAGGTATCAGTATCTTAGAAGTAAATAGCCATCCTTGAAAGTCTAGTTTTAACAATCCCTTGCTTCGTCATGTGCATATAACTGTGTTCTACAAGCCAGTTTGCTTTAAGTCTCATATATATTTCCCAGAGTTGCAGAATATTTTTATATGCGAAGTTGGGCAGTACTTAAAGCATTTGTGCAATGTAACAATTAGAAATACCATCTTAAGGGCTTCTATGGTTTTACCTCCAGAAGTTCCCTAATTTTTATTAATGCCTCGAACACCTCCCCTAGATTCTCTTAGTTCTTGTTGTCTTTAGCAAGCATTTTTGTAAAGCTTGATAGTTTAATTTTCAAGCCAGTTTTTTGCCATAGAAATAGGAGCCTGGTAATACTTGCAGGATTTGGTAGGTTGCATGTGGCATCCTGAACTGCTGACCCCTCTGTGCTGCACACGCACCACCGGATTTGGCCCATACATCAGATGCAGCATGTGGGGCTGGTCTAGTGAACCATGAGCCAGATCCGGCCCACAGGTCATATGTTTGATATCCTTGCTGTAGAGTTTCTAAGGTCCCTACATAAAATAGCATACATGGGGTACTTGTTGTGTATAGGATTCATATGGCTATCATATGCTTTTGTAGCAACTATGGATCTACTTCTGGTAAGAAGTTAAAGAAATTTCCAAGTAAAAACTTTAAATAAATGACAAATACATAAAACCATTAGTGGGCTATTGTAGTGCTGCATGTATAGTTAATTATGGTGACTGAAAAGATTGCATGTATCATTCACTCTCTTATTTATAGGGTCACAGTTCTAAAAGTAACTCAAATGGCTTGTTAAATTAAATTTACTGTGTTTTTAAAATCAGATAGCAGAACTGAAAAGAGGTGCTGAAATTATTGTTTGCACACCTGGACGTATGATTGACATGTTAGCAGCTAACAATGGTGAGTAGAAATCTTTTTCCTTTGCACATTTTTAAAAATATTTTTAAAAATATTTGTGTAATTCAAATAAAGAAATTCAAGAGATCATATGTTTTGATAAATGGTCTTCTGGAATTTATTTATATTTCTTGAAGCTGTGTTATTCATTTTACCATGTCAGACAGTACACTAGTACAAATGACACTTTACTCATTTGCTGATTTTGAAAAACAGTAATTGTAGTATGTTTGAAATTTTTGTAAGGATTTTTGTGCCCCAAATTGGGATTAATTTAGGTAAAGGGAGACTTACCTAAATTTCACTTATTTTTACGTAATTCCTCCACAATGCTAATTAATATTAGCATAATTTAACAGCTGACTTTTACCTAAAAAGGGGCATGCCCAATAGAAGTTTCAACCTTTATCTCTTGATAAAAAAAACAAAAAGAATTACTGAATATGATTTTGGTTGTAATTAAAACTACTATCTTCCTCAGCTGAATATGTAGGTAGGATATGCTGGGATACCACAGCTTTAAGAGGTTTTGTTTTAGCATAATCATTGCATGCTTGTTAGACAAAGTTTGATTATTAAAATATTCCACATCAAAACCTCTACTAAACTGTTGACATTATTTAACTTCTGTGGAAAAAGTACCTTCAAGACTTATAGAACTGGGCTTCCAAGACTTAATCCGTCAAAGGTAGGTACATTAATGCTGTTCCCAAGTAATTTTGCAGAGTTATTATTTGGAGATGCAAATATTAGCATTAAGTATAGATGTAGATTTTTAGAAAAGTTTATTTTGGTAACTTAGTGTGAATTCAACATCTACAAATTCTGTATCACTCCTTAAAAAAGAATAGTTTGAGGATTCAAGGCAGTTATAATCTTGCTTAATTTAAGATGATAAATATTCGCATAGTGTGATAAAGCTGCCAGCTTGAATAAAGAATGTTTCTGGAATACGAAAATCATAATTCCAATCTGAGAACTCTCAACAGAGTGTCACTACATTATTGCTTGAAATCTGACATAATCCTGTGTCAGTGCTTTTTAGAAAAAACTTGCTTTAATTGCATTTGTGAAAAATCCCTTTGTATTTTACGCATACTTGTTAAAAGGTGCCCGTGTACTTGTTTGGGAAGGGTTTTGACTTGTTTATGCAAGACTGCTCCGAAGTGAGCTGTGAGTAATAGCTTACAACTGTTCATCTTGCTTCCACTTGTCCCAAAGACTGGGGTCTTTTAAGTCAATGGATTTGCTAGACAGGTTGGAAAATGTTGCTTATACTGTATTATGCATATTATTAGCAGTTTGTTAGAAATAGTTATGAATACCTAAAAATCATTATTTCTGAATGCCAAGAAGGCATTATATATTATATTATAAAAATAATCTTTTTTTCTGAGGCTGCATCAGTTAGCACTGAACTTTGCCTTCCACACATGCGCTGTAATCTCTAATATGTTTTTTTCTAGGTGGCGCTGTCAGATTATGGCTGATGTGGCTCGTTGCTTCATCTCAGTCTTAGTTTTATGATGTGTTTTGGCGAGGGCTGTTTTCTGAATTTTACAGGTTCTTCTGGCCCTTTGATGGTATGCAAGAGAAGAGTTTGACAAAATAAAGGGCCTTGTGCATACTTACACATTTTTCAGAATATATATAGATAGATATAATGCCATTAGAACAAGAAGTTTAAAACTCACTTTTAGTGATATTAAAAAAAAAAATTAAAATGCTGTTTAACTTTTTATATGTTGGTTAGAAGCTAGTCAGAATACTTATCACTTTACTTAAAATTATTCCTGAGGGGAAAACAAATTTCAGTTTGATTTTGTTTCCCCATGTTTTTTCCCCTCTCCTTTTCATAGGACGGGTGACAAACCTTCGCAGGGTTACATACGTTGTACTTGATGAAGCGGACAGAATGTTTGACATGGGTTTTGAACCACAGGTAATGAATGGCATAATGGATTTTAAGCAGTGAGAGTAATGGTGAGGGGGGAGGGGTGGTTTTCTTGTGACACAGTATAAATGATTTAGTTTAGTTTGGGGCCTGAGGACTTCCCAGACTATCCCGAGGCGCTTTTTCTCTCTCAAAATTAGGAAAGTTTTTTTCTTTTTCTCCCTACTAGAAGGTTTGTGTTGTACCCCTTAAAGGATCAGCACAAAATTCTAGCACTGTTTTGTTTGTGATGTTCCAACTGAGCCCACCGAATGTTGCTTCTCTGGCAGGGATGGCTCATGGTCTCCAGACGATGTAACTTGCAGAAAGCTGTTTGTGTTTTGTGGAATCCAATTATTTCTTAGCTTTAAAAATGACAGGGGGCTTATGTGAGCATGTATGTGTGTAAAGTTTGTTGCTAGAGCACTTCAATGTTAATCAGGATTTTACTGTTAAACCAGGTCATGCGCATTGTAGACAACATCAGGCCTGATCGTCAGACGGTCATGTTCTCTGCTACTTTCCCCAGAGCCATGGAGGCTTTAGCTCGTCGAATTCTGAATAAACCTATTGAGGTTCAAGTTGGGGGAAGAAGCGTGGTCTGTTCTGATGTGGAGCAACATGTAGTGAGTATTGCATAATTGCATCTTTTGTTTCTGTAGCAAGAAATCATTTCTGAAAGAATATTTAATGAAACATTGACATGGAGAAACAGTAGCTTATATTTCATTTGTATGTGTTGGAATAGATAGAGAAAATCAGCAATTTTTATTAAGTCTAGTCCTATCATGTCAGTTTAGTTTATTTTCCTTGCATGAATGGCATTAATTCCTTTAGAATTCCTTGTGAGGCCCTTCCATCCCTCCTTTGCTATGATCCTATGGCAAGGAGACACAATTTTCTAGTTTGATATAAAGAATGTTTTGGGAGATGCGGAGAGAGAGGAGATTTTCAGAAATGTTTTCTAGTGTTTTTAAAGACAGCATAACCTAATTACTTACACAATGGGGAACTCCCTACTTGAGAGCACGGAGGCAGAAAGAGATCTTGGAGTCATTATTGACTCCAAGATGAACATGGGCCAACAATGCGAGGTCATGGTTGGCAGGGCTAACCGGACCTTGTCGTGCATCCACAGGTGCATCTCGAGTAGAGCCAAGGAGGTGATCCTCCCCCTCTACGCGACGCTGGTCAGGCCACAGCTGGAGTATTGTGTCCAGTTCTGTGCGCCCCATTTCAAGAGGGATGTGGACAACATGGAGAGGGTCCAGAGGAGGGCCACCCGCATGATCCGGGGACAACAGGGCAGACCCTACAGTGAGAGACTGCGGGACCTGAACCTATTCAGCCTCCACAAGAGAAGGCTGAGGGGGGACCTGGTGACCGTCTATAGACTCACTAGGGGGGACCAGAAGGGTTTGGGGGAGACGCTGTTTCCCCTAGCGCCCGCTGGCATAACAAGGAGTAATGGGCACAAGTTGATGGAGAGGAGGTATAGATTGGACATCCGCAAAAACTACTTCACAGTTAGGGCGGCTAGGAGCTGGAACCAACTTCCAAGGGAAGTGGTGCTGGCCCCTACCCTGGGGGTCTTTAAGAAGAGGCTGGATGCCTACCTGGCTGGACTCATTTGAGTCCCGTTTCTTGTTTTGGGGTTTTGTTGTTCTCCCGCCCTGGCGGGGGGTTGGGCTAGAAGATCTACTAGGTCCCTTCCGACCCTAAATCTATGAAACTATGAAACTAATTGGTTTAACACAGCAGTAGGAAAGTTCTCATAGACATGCAACCCTCTCTGTGAGTAAAATATGACAGGTATTTTAAAGTAGTCATTTGCAGTTAAAAGTGGCATTTTTGAGCAGCCATCTTGTTTTTTCTGCGAAGTTGTTTGTCTAATGGGAACCAGAAATTCTCACTGTAATGAATGATGCTTGAAAATATATTCCAGTCGGTTCATGATGCTGGTCTTACATGGTGAATGTTTAGTCTGTTCGAATTGGCAGATTTGCGCCGTTGTTCATTCTAATTTTCAAGCACTCTGGTGATCTTCTACTATTTTGTAGTTTGTCATTTTGATCCTTGTAGTTTCTTTTTGATACAGTTGTGGGTTATAGGAAAAAAAGACATGCTTGTAATTGTTGCCTTTTTTGCACTTATGTCTATAAAAAATTATGATGGAATACTGAAATAAAAGTGAATTACCCTGACCTAGCTGATGGCTGCAGAGCTCTGAATGTGGGAACAAGTATATCGCAGTATCATTGCATAATTGTACACTTATATTTTAGAGTCACTTTGGCTTGCCTAATGCCTATGTTGCTGTCCTGGTCTGGAGAATTTTTTTTCTGTGGCCACTTTTCATTTGAATATTGCCTCTTCAGTGTAAACATTGGGTATATTAGTAGTCACTAAAACACTCAAAAAGCCCCTTCATTTGCAGATAGTAATATATCTAGTTTTTTTTACTGTTTCATATAGGTTACCTTACTGTCAGCTTTAGCACTTCCATTTCTGTCTGTGCATATGGCCTGAAGAATTTCTCTCTCTCTCGCCTTCTCCTGGCTCAGTTGAAACTCAAAAGCTGATCAAAGTCTAATCAAAGACAGATGGTGTGAAGTTTATGTTGTTAGCGTCTTCAGAGTTTTGTGTTTGAAGATGTAATCTCTGTTCTTTCTACTTCTGTTTTTCTGTTTTGCTTTTTTTAGATTGTTATAGAAGAAGAGAACAAATTCTTGAAGTTACTTGAACTGCTGGGACATTATCAGGAGAAAGGATCTGTTATCATATTTGTTGATAAACAGGAACATGCTGATGGGTTGTTGAAAGATTTAATGAGAGCTTCTTATCCCTGCATGTCACTTCATGGAGGTAATGTGCAGTCTTAAGGACATATTACTTTAAACTGGATCAATGGGGTAAAATAATTAAAAAGAAAAATGTTTTTATATGTTTCTTTATAATGTCACTGTAGACATTTAGAATATTTCTGCAGTTCACATAACTTTTCTTCACATTTTGAGTGGAAGTGCAATTGACTTGGCATTTTTCTTTATTACGTTAACTTATAAAGCACCATCATGTGCCAAAATATCACTTTATGCAACACGGTTATGAACCGAGAGTAATACATCTCTGGGAATATTATTAACTAATTGCTATTGCAGAGCCTGGAGGGCAGGCAAAAAACCCCATTTTTGTAGCTTTTGAGAAGCTAGTAGCTGTTGTTTCCCTTCTGTCATGAAGTAGTTATTTAAAAAGTAGAGCAGAAAAATCTCTCACTCAAACACCTGCCATCCCCAAGTGTTTTAAAAACTATGTAGAGTGATGTTGGTATACAGCAGCCAGCCCATGCATATCACATTCTCTAACTTTGGTAACAATGCCAGGGAAAATTTAGCCAAGGACATAGGAAAAATCCAGGTCTTAATGAAAAATGTCTTGCGCTTTTTGGTGCACTTGCAAAGTGGACAAAGCCTTCAGAAAAATTCAGTTGTAACAGGTCAAATTAACTTGTTTATTGAGATCGTTTTCTTTAAAAGAATGTTTGGAAGAGTTGGGTGGGACAGTCTTTGTAGAGAATTACTCTTCTGCTGAGACTGCCTGGTTTTGTTCAGAGTTCAACTGTTGTCTATTGAAATGGGTGAGTTGATGGAAATGCACAACAACCTGGTGCTGGGGGTTCTTTCAGCTTAGCTGAAACATTTTTTATTATTGAAAACCAAGACAGTAGATACAAAGAAGTAAATACAAACTTAGATGTATGGTGTTGTGTTGCTTCCTTGCAGGAATTGATCAGTATGACAGAGACAGCATAATTAATGATTTTAAGAATGGAGCGTGCAAACTTCTTGTGGCCACATCAGTAGCAGCAAGAGGCCTGGATGTAAAGCAGCTGATGCTGGTAGTCAATTACAGTTGTCCCAACCATTATGAGGATTATGTACACAGAGCAGGCCGAACTGGACGAGCCGGCAATAAAGTATGTAAAAGTAATTTTTCTTAGTAAAAAGTGGTTTTTATTTTTAATTAATTGATAACCCTGCCTTGTATATTGATTAATGTTGTAATGGGAATGGGAAATAAAAATATTTTATTTGTATTTGATAAGAGGAGGGGAGATGCTTTTTAGAGAAATGGGGAAATTTCAAACCACGGCTTCGTGTTTTGCCTTGCATCTCTGTGGAATGTAGATAATGCTTTTCTGGAGTAAGACTTTCTCTATGAATTTGGCTCTTGATGTTTGTGCTGGAAATGAGCATGAGTGGCCTTGTTTCAAACTCACCACCAGAGCCAGACCTAAATGAAAAGCTTTTAATTTTACAGTGAGTTTGTCAGTTGCCATGTTAACTGCATTTATTTATACTCTCCATTTCTATTAAAAAAAAATAGTTTTCCAATGCAGTACCCTTGCTAAGATCAACGAAAGAATGAAATGGTGTATTTAACAAGTACTAGGCTTACACTTGTGTATTAATGTTAAATAGGGATTTGCATACACTTTTATTACGGAAGATCAAGCACGGTATGCTGGCGATATCATTAAGGCTTTGGAATTGTCAGGGAATCCAGTTCCTGCTGAACTGGAGAAGCTCTGGGCTGACTTCAAAGATCAGCAGAAAGCTGTAAGTAATCTTTTCTTTTCGGTGTGTGGTGTTTATGTTGTGTTGCTTACATATTTGGGTACAAATTTTGCATGCGAATAACGTTGTGCACGTGAGTTGTTTCACTGACCCTCTGAAAACACTCATGGAAAGCAGTTGGATTGTTCTGGGGAATTTAACTGTGGTAGCTGGCTGTGTAGTTGGAAGAGGAACCGCTGAGCCTGCCTTGGGACCTGATGTTATCAGGGTTCATCTAAAAGACAGTGAAGTCTCTTGTAATATTTATATATTGTCTAAAATGGAGGTGTCAAAGATGTGGCCCACAGGCCAGATCCAGCCCACGAAGGTGCTTTGTCTAGCCCACCAACCTACTGGTGGCCAACTAGAAACTGGGCATGGCCAGATCAGGGGACCTGCTGCAGAATCCAGGGCCTGCAAGGCCCCAGTGAATGTGATGATCATTGGCAGGGCAGTGAGTGAGGGCTGATGCAGCCTTGGTCACTATTCAAGCACTTCTCCCATTGCTGCTGTCGCAGCCCTACCACCTCAGCTGTCAGCCCTGCCATCACTCCATGCTAGAGCTGCTGCCACTGCATGCCCCATGCCAGAGCTGCCACTGTGGCTGCATGTTTAATGCTGGAACTGCTACTGCAACCACGTGCCCTGGGCTGAATGTGCCTACAGGGAGCCATGTAGTCTGTATCTGGTCCAGGGTATGAGGTGAGTTTGATACCCTGATCTAAAAAGTTAACACCACGTCACATGGCCCAGGTATTTAGTATGAAGAGTTTCTTGTGTTCTAACAGATATTTCTCTTCACCTCAAGGGGCATTTTACTTCTTCACTCAAAACCCAAAATGGCTTACTTGTTCTTATGGAATTGATACAAAATTGTGTGTAAGCTTTTTGTTATAACTTACTTCTTTCGTGGTTTGGAAGAAGTTCTAAGTACCCTAATTTTTACCTTTGTTAATACATAACCATTTAAAATCAATAGTAACAGTAAATCAGTAGTAATAATAATCAAGACTAGTCTGTATTTTACTCCTGCTGGAAGTGTCTCTTAAAATTTGTGTTTGAATCTCTTTTGAAATATAATTATTCTTGCTTTGTAGGAAGGGAAGATTATCAAAAAGAGTAGTGGCTTCTCTGGCAAAGGATTTAAGTTCGATGAAACAGAACAGGCTTTGGCGAATGAACGCAAGAAACTACAAAAAGCTGCTCTTGGCTTGCAGGATTCAGATGATGAAGATACAGCTGTTGATGTAAGTACAAATAAGCTAGTAATTTACATTATAAGGGATTTTAGTTTGTTCACATAACACCTAATAGCACAAATTCAGTACAGTAGCAAATTGCAAAATATTTATTTTGTTATATTGTACTCTAGTTTACTAAATACATCTTGTGTGTTGCTCTGTGCTTTCTGTAATTCATGAAATCTCTCTCATGCGGAGCTGAAAATCATCCACCTGTGACTTACTGGTATTTTATAAGTAGATTAAGAATGGATGATATTATTTCATGCAGAGGACTCAAATATTTTTCAAACTTGTACAGTTAATTTAGTCTTATACCAAATGGAATGAGTGGTTACCTCATTCACAAAAAGCTTGTAGTTACAGGGCTTTAAAGAAGCACCTGGCAGCTTTCTCCTTGTCTAAATCCATATCAGATACTATTACTTAATGTTTGATACCGTTTCAGCGACCTGGAAAGTTATTCCATTGACTGCTGATAAAAGAGCAGTTGAAGAACTCCTCTTTCCTCACACCCCAGTTGTGTAGTTTTTGTGATACAAATGCCTTTTTCCCAGTCTGCAGTGTGTGATTATTAAGGGAACTTGCTGTTTCAGTTCACCCTGAAGTAGCACTTTTCATGCAGTGAGCTCAGAGTTCAATGTGAAACTGGAGGATAGTGTATGCACCTTACCCAGGGTCCGACAGTAACTTGTAGTGCAGGCTGAATTAGAACTCCAGTCTTCTCATCCCCAATCCTGTTTCTGACTACAAGACCCTTTCTCTTTGTTCTGCCATAGTTCTTGACTGGCACTGTAGCATTCATTGGTTGCCAGATCAAAAAAATTAATAAAGCAGTTGCACCTAGTGTTTCCTTCCACAATGTTGATAAGAACAGCATAATAGTAGTACCGATGTTGTCCTTTCCTTTAGATTGACGAACAAATTGAGAGCATGTTCAATTCAAAGAAGAGAGTGAAAGACATGGCAGCACCAGGAACATCTAATGCTCCTACTCCCACAGCTGGTAACGCAGAAAAACTGGAAATTGCCAAAAGATTGGCATTGAGAATCAATGCCCAGAAGAATCTTGGTGCAGAGGCACAAGTGTTTGTCCCTTTCCACTTCAAGGTCATGCTCTCTATCATGCAGATATTAATAAATGTTTAATATAATGTATTTAATTTTGTTTTACAGCTATGTTAACAGGTTGATCTCTGTGGTTCTGTCACATGATGCTGTTATGATTGGTCTGTATCCTCCAAATAGGGCTAACTGAGTGAGGGTGGGAAATTATATTAATATTTTGACTACTAGATTTGTAATTTTTTGGCGTGACAAAATGCATTAGTATAACAGCAGGGAGCTCTTCATCTGCCCTGACACACAGGCATTAATTATGTCTGATTTCACCAAGCATGACTACAGAACTTGCTAATTTTATCACAGTAGCAGAATGTCCTTTTTGGTTGAAATATATAATATATTATTGGAGGTTATGCTGTTTAAGTTAAAGTGAAAAATGGGGGTGTACATTAACAACATTTTGAGAGAACAATGGGTTATACTTGAAGGTGACACCAAGTTGCAGGGAGTAGTAGATACACTGGAGGGTAGGGCTAGGAGTGACCTAGACAACTTGGAGGATTGGGCCAAAAGAAATATCATGAGGTTCAACAAGGACAAGTACAAGGATATGCATTTAGGCTGGAAGAATCCCATGCACCGCTACAGCCTGGGGGCTGACTGGCTGGGCTGTGTGTCAGTGCTGTAGAACTGGGTGGGAGTTTTCCAAACAAATGATTTTTGGTTTATTGGAAAATGTGAATTCCTTTAAACCAAACTATTTTGAATAAATCTTAAGTTCCATGAACAGGCATTTCCAGCCTATTTACCTGGTGGGCTGCTGGGGAGTCTGAATTACCAATCTTAGTGGTTCTGGGCTTGCATTACCATGCAACAGCCTTGGGGCTGCTGCTGAGTTGAGAGCTTGGCAACCCTGGGAGTTCTAGCTCTAATAGGGGCTTTCTGGGATGCCAGGCTCCCGGCTGTGTGGCGGAGAGCCTGGGAGCCCTTACTAGAGAACTGAGGATTCTCTTTCCCCCCGTGTGTGGCAGGGAAGTTGCCAGCAGCTGAGGCAGATGGCCAGGCTGGTTCATGTCAGAAAAACTGAACTGAAGTGTTTTCATGTTTCCTAAACACTTGTTAAAATTTCCTTTCTGCCAGAAATTCCAATTCAGGATCTTATAATTTCTCACAGAGTTATAATTCCAAGGTTAAGCCAGCTCGATTGACTAGTACCATTGGGGTTTTATATCCATCATGGGGAGGGATGGCATCCTTGTTTGGCTTGGTACTTGGACAAGGAGTGAGTGTGGGGATGCAGGGATAGGGAAGGGATTATAGCCAATATTATCCTTGGCATGTTGGGATGAAACAAGGCTTTCTATTGCTGAGAGAGGAAGGAAAGGAAAGGAAGGTTTTCAGATTGTCCATATTGATGTGTGTAGAAACTTTCTAAAGCAACTCTGGTTCTAAAAAGGCCAGGTTTTTAGGGTGCTGCTGCCTCTGGCTACCTCATTTTGAATACAGACCTCTTTTACTACAGGATGTGATGCAGCAGGCAACAAACGCTATCTTGAGAGGAGGCACAATTCAGGCTCCTACTGTATCTGCCAAAACCATTGCAGAGCAGCTGGCTGAAAAGATCAATGCTAAGCTCAATTATGTACCTATAGAGAAACAGGAGGAAGAGAAACAGGAGGGAGGACAAAATGAATCCTTTAAGAGATATGAGGAGGAACTGGAGATCAATGACTTCCCACAGGCAAGTAACTGATTTTTGTTGAATCATATTTTAATAACTATCACTTAACACTGTTTTAGTTGGGACTGTGCAGATTTATAACGTGATCTTGCATTAGAAGGGATTTCTGGGCCTCTCAGATCTTCCTCTGCCACATCCTCTTGACATGTAACTGTGGTAATAAGTACCATCTACCTATTGGCTTTGTTCCTCCGTTCAGAGGTGCACAGTGCTTGAGATTCATTCCAAAATGCTTCCCAAGGAAGTTATTAGCATGTAAATCTAGGAAAAAAAATAGTTTATTTTTCCACCATCTCTTCTGGCCTTCTTTTTGTTTGGCTCACTCACCTATTCATCTCATAATTCCAGAGGCACCAGCTATACCACCCACCCCTACCAGTGGGAACGAAGTGCCTCAATGCCCCTTATGCCTCCGACAAAGGGACAGTGCCACTGCTCAACCTAACAAAACTGAGAAACTCCCCAGGGGGCAACTCATTGTCTTTTCCTGATAGGAGTCAAGTTACATACGTATAAATACAGTATGAGATGCAACCTGTTCCTGCCTTTCAACACTGAATGTAGTTGATATAGTTACAACTAGTTGATATACAAGACAATGCAGTTTGTCTCTGAAAAAAAACACATTATATGCTGATATTTTCTACTGAAATCTCATCATCTCTTTCCACACATTAGTATCTGAGCTTTTAAAAGTAGGCATGCAGAGATGCATGTTTATAATAGCATTTAATTTTGTTCCTTAGAAGAATTGCTTTCAACAAAGACTTGCACCCCTAAAGAGCTTTCTGAAAAACATAATGCTGATGATGAGAATTAGCAGAAAACTTGTCTTGGAAGTCGATTCCCATGAAAGGCTTGGTAAATGGTATTCTCGGCAGAGTGCTGCTGGGTAAAAGCATAACAAGAACAATTATTACTTTTTTGACTTCCCAGGAAACAAAATGGAGAACCTTGAGAGCTCTCCCTCCAGTGGTCCTGCAGATCCATCCTTTTTTTCCTCCCATTTATTTCCCTGACATAATTGATGGCAGTGGTAACATGGATTTTATTGCATATGTTCTTTTGGAACTGGGCAATTGCCTCATTGTTTGAAACCAAAATTCCACTTAAGACATTTCTGTTAAATAGTGGATCTCACCAGGTAATGTTGTTGCTGAAGTGCAAATATCTTTCTAATCTTTCGTGTTCAGACTGCCAGGTGGAAAGTTACATCTAAGGAAGCTCTGCAGAGAATCAGTGAATATTCTGAAGCTGCTATTACAATCAGAGGAACATATTTCCCTCCAGGCAAAGAGCCTAAAGAAGGCGAACGAAAAATTTATTTGGCTATAGAGAGTAAGTATTATGGGTATTTTTTAATTAGAGATGTTTTCCTTGTGCTATAGGTAGGCATTTGATTCTTTGTGGCATACATCTTTGGATCTTCACTCCCAGATATTCTTGAGTTATCTTGGGAATAAGTGTGGGTACCCACTCATTTGTCTCGATACTTTTTGCCAAATGGTTCCTGGAGTTGTAGGAACATTGATCCTGGGAAAACTTTGTGCGTCTGTCCATAATGAGGAGACTTATATGATGTCCCTGTATGAAAATATTTAAAAGAGAGTAACAGTAATTCATTTGGTACTAAAAATGAGGACAAATATAAAGATCTTGTTTGAGTCGATATGGAAAAAGAAAATAGCGTGCTGTTCCCCTGCAATTTCCGGCAGGGGTCGTATAACTGATCAAATCTATTATGTGTAACCCAGTGAATCTCATGGTTATTTTGACATGCTCCATTGCTAATGTTAGTTTGTCTGTAAAGAAACTTGTTCCAGGATGTTACTGAAGGCTGTAAACAGGGATTAAAGTTTTTAAGTAGGTTACTCCTTTTTTAAAAAAAAAAAAAGCAGTGCTGGTAGTCTACATTTATTACAGTTCAACAGCAAACCATTGAAACATTTTGATTGCCTTGACAGTAAACCTGCAACATTTACTCTTTACACATAGTATATAGAAGAGATTCTAACATTTGTTTTCTGCTCTCCAGGTGCCAACGAGCTGGCTGTGCAGAAAGCAAAGGCTGAAATCACGAGACTTATAAAGGAAGAACTAATCAGATTAGTAAGTGAAATGCATTAGATTTCAAAAGAGCATGTATGGCTTTGTTAAGATTTGCAGGAATGTTTAAACATGACCTACAAGATAAGTCGCTGTTAATATGTGGGACTATGTATCGGAAAATGTAGAAAATGGTGTAGCAGCGAACAGCAAGGAAAATACATTTCTCCACGTGTTATGGGTATTATGAACAGCCAGCAGATGGAGACAGGACACTAACTAAATTTTGTGATCTCAGACTCCTGGAAGAGTTGTTTTTCTATTCAATTTTTGTCTCTGGCTCCATAAGGCAGAGCTGCATTTTAACAGATTGGTTTTTAACCCTCCTGGTATTTAGTACCATTTGTGTCATGGTTTGTTTTTCTTTCTTTACCTTGCTGTGGACAGTACACCATGGTGTGGTAGCCTTCTGTGTTCTGCTTTCTGTTTTCAAAGGAAATTGAAATTGTCATGAGAAATGGAATTCTGAGACCTTCAGTATTAAAATCCTTGTTGGGGGGGGTGGGGGAAGCAATCACCAGTAGTATCGTAGGCTCTGCCTTTCTCTTCTGCGTACCTGCCAGTGGCCTTTCAGCTCAACAGTCTGGAGGTTATGTTGCTCTTGCTGTCTGTTTTTGGAACTAATTTTGATGCATTTTTCAAATTGTTGAAATCTGCATAAAAATTCCTTGCAAATTGCAAAGAGTGCATCACTACTGAGAAACTCAGTAATTATTTTTAATATCCACTTATTGCTGAGCAGTTTTTACAAATGGTTATTCATCTGTTCTGGCAAGCCATTGTGATTGACTTCTTTTTCTTCTTTCATTGCAGCAAAATTCATACCAACCAACCAACAAAGGAAGATACAAAGTTTTATAAATATTTGGAGCAACCATCTGCCAGTGGCTGGTGTGTGAAACTTCGTGGCTTCTCTTGTTTTTGCTGTTTACACTGCTTCTTGTAAATTAAGAATTTTTTATTTTGTCTTGTGGACATTTTTTAACACAAAATGAATATTTGCTGAGACATCTTCATTCTATCCGCTAAGGTTAGAAATCTTAAAGCAGACCAATTTTGGAAGGGTATGATTTAATTTAAAAGTGTAGTTTATATACATTTCACCTTAAAATGCTGAATAAAATGGATTTTAATTTTCCTGACAGACTCTAGTGTAATGTAAATTAAGCAGATTTGGGCTTTGCATTGGAAGTTAGTAAATAGTACTTACAGCTTCACACCCTGGGGGCAGTTCACACTTTATAACATATAGTGGAATTAGTGATTCAACACCAAAATAAGGGCAGAATTTTCCTTCCTGATCTGTATTCGCTCACGAACCTGTTCAGCCTCCATAACCTGTGCAAAACGCACAGTAATGGCATTTAGAGCCCCGTACTGATCAGAGTAGAAATTCTGTCCTAGAACAATTAGAAGTTTATTCTAAGGTTCTTTTTTTTCATTGTTCTGTCTCTTCCCTTGTTATAATTAATTCTTTGGGTGTTTTTGTAAAAAAAACAAAAAACAAAAAAAAACAAAAACAAAAAAACAAAAGATGCTTTGTAGTAGGAAAAGTGGTTTCAGCTTTTTTTCTAAACGTCAGGATTTTAGGATTTGTTTTTCCCCCATTCTTCAACCTGAGTTATAAACCTATTTAGTAAAAAAAACAAAAAAACCCAAGCAAACAAAAAAAAGAAACAGAATCAGCAAAATGAGAAACATCTTTTGTAATGCAGTATAAAGTTTGTCACTTTTTATAGTGGTGTATATATATATGTGTGTGTGTATATATACATATATACACATATATGTGTGTGTGTGTGTGTATGTATATATATATATATATATGCATTTAATGTGATATTTTCAGGAATGTTGTTATTGCTGTTAGAAAGCTGCTTTTGGCAAATAGTATTTGTAGGTCAGCCCTCCAAAGTTGACCACTATTGCATTGGAATGTGGGAGTTTACTGGGATAGTTGAAACTTAGTTTAGCTCTTCCTTTTGCTCCTGAAACTTAACGTTCATAGTGGTGATTTTTCTTTTTTAATATCCAAAAGATCTTGATTTAATTTTTTTTTACCTCTTGTCTGTAATGTAAGAGGAGGCATTAGAATTTTTGAGTCATGAAAAATTTTGAAGAGGATGAAAACCACAGGACTTTCTGATTTTTTTTTTCTTTTTTTTTTTCTTTTCCTTATCTGAATGTTGAAAATAAAGTTTTAAAATGCCTGTATGTAAGCATTAACCCTGTGAAGACAGATTCTATAATCTGCATCATGGTTATAAATTCACAGTTTCTATTTACAGAATTCAAGTAATTTAAATAATCATTTCCAGTTTGAGATCCTATAAATTTTTCTGGTTTTTTTTGTGTCATAGTAACCTTATTCTTGAGATACAAAAAATAACAGCTGCACACTTTCACTCTCTCCCTGAACAAAATGCCCTGAATACAGTAGTTGGCATGGTTAAAAAAATTAACCTGAATAGACTCAGAAGAAAGATTCATAAGGAAATATTTAAGGTTCTGTATCAACTCTCAAGCAAATTTTCAAACTTCAGTTCCTTTAAATGTTCAGGCCCCCTTTTGTTAAGATTGTTTTCTGAGAATGTTTCACATGGCTCCTGTGCTGATCTTTGTCTGACTTTCTCGCAGTACTGTAAATTACCATGTTTCTCAAGCTGTGGCAGGTTTTGATGCGTTTGGTGTGGTGTCCATTCAGGTTCAGACTTTGACTTCTTTTTTTTTTAAAAATGCCTTGGTTTGAAATGTTCTTGTTGGTATCTATTGACCAAAGCCACACAGAGATGTTTGTTATTTCCACATTCACACAATAGAGTTATCAGAAAGATCAGACAGTGTACAGTCTTTAACTTCCAGGGGATTTTAAAAGCAATGTCAATATTCCTATGTTTTTTAAATTACACCAAAAATAAAAATAATTTCAATGTGTGTTTTTTCAAAAACACTCTTTTTGAATAACTTATCAATGTTCTGCACTATGCTTTCGTCTGTTCACTTGTTTCTGCTGCAGCTAACTCTATACCAACCAATGGCAGCTATTCCTTTAAATGTAAGAAATGTCTACTCCCTGTGTATATATTAGGATCATTCTCTACAAGGAATATAATGAGATGTAGCGGGTCAGATACCAGTCAGTGAGGATCTGCTGCAAAAGAAGCATCACTGAATGTGTTCAGGTACTTGAAGTAGAGGGCAAGTTAGAGAGAAATGAGGCAAACGCAAATTAATAGAAAAGAAAGGCAAAAGAAAAAGAAAGGACCATAAAAGAAAAAATAAAAAAAATAGTGGTAACAAGGTAAGAATTAAGAGAGTTGGAGGTGGGGAGGGGGACAAGCAAGCTAGGAAAAGTTCATCTTTGTAACTGTTCTTGCACAGTAAAAGCCACCCCTCCTGCTAAGCTTCACAGGTCTGGGGCTTCCCTGGGCCTGTTTCCTGTCCCGTATGTTGGGAAAAAGGAACAATGCTTAAAAAAAAAAGTAGATATCCTATTTATTCTGTTGTTTACCCAAGACAATATATTCCCAGCTTTCCGTATTTTTCTTTTGCTTTTGATGCTTGGGTAGGTAGGTGATGCTGGGTCATGGATGAATATCCATTTATTTACATTTTACTGTAATTAAATGTTGCTGATAGCCTGTGGGTTGCAGTGGGTAGTCCTTGGGCATCTCTTTTGTGGTTGGTGATAGAACCTCTGTGCTCCAAATACCTCCTGCCTATTCCAGGGTGTGCTGGGTAGAATGCAGCTGTGTCACACTTGAGCATGCACTCATTTCAGGGTCAGGTTGTGATTTTGAGTGTGTGTTGGTGCAAGGGAGTGAAGGAACAGTAAAAATGCCCCTTATGTTACCTGTACCCTGGGTCCAGTGCAGGGGGCACCCAGCAACAGAGCTTGGCATGGGACTCCGTTTTTAATTCTGCATCTGTCTTGCCTCATAAGAAACCCTTTTCACTCCCTCTTTTTTTCCCTTACATTCTATCCTGTCCTTACCTACAGAAACTTCAGTCATACTCATTCATGTACCATGAATAGACATTTTTAATAAATGAAAAATTTTCTCTCCATCCAATTTTGGTCACACTAAAATATGCTTTTCCCATTAGCATGGAGGCTGGTGCTAGAGGTATCCTGCTCCCATTGTAGTGTACCATTTACCTCTTGCATCTCCTCCGCTAGCTATTAAAATGGACAAATGGCAGAGCTTTGCTCTATCTTCTGCCCAGGACAATAGAGTTGGGATGGTGAGTTTTCTGACTTGCTTCTGGTATAGGGCACACTTGATCTTAGCTCACAAGAGGCCCACCCCTAGGTAAAGAGGACCATGCCCCAGAGGCATTTGAGTTGAATCTCTCCCTTGGGTAACTTGTATGAGTGGTCTACATGATGCATTACTCATTACCTATGACTGTCCCTATTACTGCATTGCAGTAGCACTTTGGAGCCCCAGGTACGGATCAGGTTACCATTTTTCTAGCCCTACAAAAAGATGGTCCAAAGTCACACTTAAGCACTAAGCTTGTAGGCTCTTTGTCATGAACACTGACTGGTTTCATCCACCAAAGCAGTGTTTTCAACCTGTTTAGACTCCAGGCATCCCTCAGAAAATGCCGGCTCTTAGTTTTCACTCATTTTATGACTACATAAAAATAGGGCAATTTTTCTGGTGCAAACAGCTCAGGACTACAACAGGTCGGAATCTTTTTAACACTACTGGATTCCTAATCTCTGGGTTTATATTGTGAAGCATGCTTGCACATCTAACAGAGCTAACATTGTTTGGCACCCTTTGTTACCCTTGAAAGGATCTCCATGTACCCCAGGGTGCCAGGGCATCCTGACTGAGAATTGCTGCACCAAAGATTTCACAGTAGTGGAGTTATTTAAATGCATCAGGATGGTGTATAACAGTAAAATGAGCACTGGGCCCCAAGACCACAACTCTGTGGAGCTCATCCCCTCTACATGCAACTTGTCAGCACAGCAGTATAAAAGCACTGTCTTTGCCTGCCTTCTGAGCTGCGGTTGTAGCTTCATTAGCACAGCAGCATGATGGACATGTGAAAAGAGTGACTGAATATTTTCATGCTACTGTAGGTTGCAGGGAATATACTTTGTACAAAGCCTATTCCCCAAAGATCTTACAATCTCATGGCACTCAAGATTCACCAAAGTGTGGAAGTTTGGGGAAGGGGTCAAAATGGGATGGAAAGATTGATAGGTAGAGATGCTCTTTATGTCACCTTTGCATGTATGGGAGGGGAGGGTGATATAGGTGTCAGGGAGGCAATTAAAACAGAAAATAGCAGGAGCCAGTACAAGCGTGCTCTGGAGAGAGAAAAGCAAAACTTCTTAGAAGGGAGGCTTAGTATTCTGCTGCTTCAAGGCCCCTTTGCAATTGTCCTAGGACAAAATACATTGTTCATGTGTAGTTGTTAATGTTAAGAGTTATCCAGTTATTTCAAAATTAATAATTCTGTCAGTTCTACAAGAATATTTTTTTGCATTTTCAGCACTCCAGTAAGCGGCTTTTTTACCAGTCTTTAAGTATTATGCTTCTGAGCTGCTGAGGGACAGGACAGAAAACCTTAAAACACATTTGGTCTTTTTGGGGGTGGGGGGTGGAACTAAGAATCTATGACACTGCTGAGATAGAGAATGTGGCCTGTCAGGTGGCAATGAAATTATATGTATATTTGGACTCAGGCAGATATTAAAGAACCAGCAGAAACATCAGCATTTCCCAGGAGTTCCTCTATGCAACGTGTGCATGAAAAACTTCCTCAGAGAAGTCTGTTGGTGAAGTCAGTGGATTTGGGGGAGGAGGATGGTCTAGGTTTTGTTTCTTGCTTGGCTGCAAGCATTCTGAATGATTTGGGACAAGTCAGTAACCTCTGTGCCACCATTCATTCCCCATCTATAAAATACACAGAATACTTGCGTACTTCTCATGGGATTCTGAAGGTAAATTGATCGTGCCATGCTCTCATAGTATGATGATGAAGCCAAATGTGGACTAAGACAATGTAGTGTAGCATCCAGAATTGTCTAGGCCGTGCTGTTGCTACACACCAAGCAGCTTTTACAGAAGCTTAAAAGCAAAACACTTGCTTTACATTTCTCTGCTTTCCCCAAAAATTGTATATACATTTGTTAGCTCAAGCTATTCTTTCCATCTCAGATGCTCCTAGTGTTAATTTAACTCAATTAGCTAAAATGTGCTTTACACAACAGCTGTTGTGTTTCATCACTAAAATGCCTGAAATGGGACAATGATGGCAGGTGCCCAGGTTTGTAATTCAGAGAGCTTGGTTTTGATTTAACAGGTGATAATTTCAAAAACTGCACACTGAGCACATTCAATTCACTGACAATTGACTTGTGCTGCCCAAGTGTGTAATTGCACAATTATTGGTCAAGGAACTTAAAAGCCAGAAAAGAGCAAAATTTATTTTCTCTGTAAAATAAAGGGAATGGCATTCAGAAGACTGTCAGTACAACGTGGACGTTGCTGAGGAAGAATCCATTAAAAGACGAAATAAATGCATCAATGTTCCATTAAATTGGCTGTCCTGCACCTTGTTTCATCGTGTTTGTGGGTAAACGTAGCTCAAAGCTGTTGTCAGAATATAACAGACGTGTAGCATGACCTGGCTATTGGAACCTGACCTGCTCATTCCCATGACTGCTTGATATTTTGATTGTAGTAGGATATTTATTGTGTATATAGCTGCTGATTAAATAAAAGGTTGAGAGGATGACAAAAGGAGTATTGCTAGCTCAAGGAGCAGTTTCCCCTAAAGAATTCAAGAAACAACAATTCTGTTTTCAAACAAAACTGCTGCTTTTGACTAACCTTTTGTATCGGAGACCAAGATGAAATGAATGATCATGGCTGGATCCAAGAACTTAATGAGATGCTGTGGGGAAAAAAAGACCCGAGTTGCTGGGAAGCGAGAGAGTTCAGGGCACTGATCCTTCAGGCTCACAGGTATTTAACTTGCAGGATGTGAGAAGTGACACTAGCAGTATTCGTGTGCTTAAAGTTTGGCACGTACATATTTAGAGGACTGGACCCTGCCCAGGTAGCAGGAGCTGTCTGTTGGGTTGTCTGTACAAATAGTATAGTATACTATTTATGGTCTACGTACTTCAATGCTCCATTTTTTTTCCAAAACTGCATGACTCCTTACAAATAAGCCAGTAAAAAGAGGCTCTAAGAATCTGAATCTGTGTGTCAAGCCAGTTCCCCACCCTGTCCACCCCCTGCACCAAACCTGCGCCCTGTCATTTCTATGAGAGCTGTGTCTAGTCTGCTTCAGCTGATGCTAAGGAGGTGGCCGGGGGGAGGGAGTGTGCAAATGGGTTTCTGTGCTTCTGCTCCAGTCACATGACTGAAGAGGAATGTGCTTTCCTTTTGATTATTTTTCTTGACCCAGATCTCTTCCAAATATGGCATTGGCTTAAATAAGTTTGTGTTCTTAAAGCTCAGGCATTTGCAGAAGAAATTCTGACTTCCAGTTACCCAGGGTGATATTAGGAAGGGGAAAGGAAAAGCAACTTCTGCCCGGAATGCCCTCTACAAATATGAAGACAAAAGGGACGTGGTTGGGCCCAAAATGAACATTTTGTAAAGTTGTTTATAAATGTCTCCCAAGAGACTAGGTTTTGGGGGTGGGGTGTAGGTCCGGTGGAGACAAATGTTTTTCAGTAAATGACCATTGTCCCGCAGTGTGGTTACTACCCAAATATTGCTTTGCTGAGAATTTTCATTTGAAATGGACTTAACTGCTTATTTATTATTCAGTTTAAGGAAAAATGCACAATGTAAATGACCAACATAAGCAAGGGGGAAAGAAATTGAGTTTTAGAAATGTGTTTGTTTATGATGTTCAAAGCAGCTATGAGCCACATAGTGCAGAGAGAGCATATGATTTTTATCCTGACAGTATTCCTTTCCATAAAGGTGTAGGCCAGGCGTTCTAGCACAGCGTTCATCACGACTGCTTGACACCTTTCCGCGAGCAGTAGAAGCAACCTCTGTTCTGAAACGAAACTCCTCAGCAGGAAGCTGTTACATTAACTTCATCTTCCCTGCAGCCTTGTTGTATATGTGTTGGCAACCCTGGAGTGAGTTTCTAGAAATGATTGGTTTAATGATGGATTATTTAACAGGCACAAATACACAGCTGGAGCATCCCAGGAATCTGATCCTGGGCAAGAGTAACTGAGCAGCACGAATACACCTGCACATGGCTTGCAAGAGTTCGTGAAACATCTTTTTGCACTCTGCCATGTGTAATCCAAACTTCACGTGTAGAGAAGATTGGTTTACAGCTTGTTTGCAGGGAGAGAGAAGAGGAAAACATTTGCCTTCTTCCTCTTTCTCACAAATTTAAAGCTGCCCTTTTTGAACTATAAGCTGCATTACTAGGTAGGGCGACTGTACTGCAAGTAAAGAGGCAGGACTTCTTGCTGAGAATAAAGGAAGGGGAACATTTCATTGTTGCCATGCAGATGGTTACTTTAATTAATTGTATAGTGCTTCAGTGCTATATATGTGATGTTTTAGAAACGGACAGTCTAAATAATGGTCAGATTTGGCAGCTCTTGGAGAGGTTTCAGAAAATGAAATGGTTGTAGGGACGTGTTAGCTTTTGGTTGTTTTCAGTTTTTATTGAAACAGGCCGTGGACTAGAAAAACAGGCCCTGCTCAGTAATATGGGCACCAGAGTTGCTTTGGTGATCATCTGGAATTAATTTGCCTACAGCAGAACACAGAACAGTCAGATAGACATAGTACAGACACAAATCCATTTCCAGCGTGAAGGTCAAATGTTTAGATTTTGCTCCATCAGTCTTCCAGGGATAGCTTTAACAATAGGCTAACTTAGGTTTCCCTGTTTATGGAAGTGGAACCTTTGAGCACTTGGAAACGCTACTGAAGTTCAGCATGTGTATTCTTTGGCTAACTCTAGATTCTGCTGAGATCAGCGAGGAGGACTGCTTGCAGGGAAATAAAGAAATGGAGCCGGTCAGGACTTTATCTGTTTTCTAGGAACAGGAGCGGGTTTTAAAATGAGGAGATGTTAAAGGTAGGTGGCAAGGAAGCACCTGAACCCTAACACTGATTGCAAACTGCTTCTCAGTTCTGGTCTGGGAGGTACCTATGATGCTGGAATTGAAAACAGTAAGAGAGAAAAATCAGTCACGTCACCATCTTAACCAAGCAATTTCTCAGAGATGAAAATTGTTTTGAATAAAACTCTTCCATTCCTAAATTCAGAGCTTGAGAATTCTCCAAACCCTGGCAATCCAGGCAGAGATGCAATTTAAGCTACCTCTCACTTTTTCCTCTGAATTTAGTGGACAACATGGATCATGGTGCTGCAAAGGTAGGCTTGCAGCCCTGTGCACAGTGCATCAATGATGATTCATGGCGTGATCCTAGGAGGTGCTGAGAAACTTCCGCTCCTTGTGATGGTAGGCCCTAAATTAACCGATTTGCCTTTTAAAACTCCTTCAAAATATCATGTGGAATTTGCAGTACCTACTCTAAAGAGGCTGAGATTAATGTGCTGAATCCTGTTTATAGACAGAGTACCTGCAGGGAAGAGATGCTGCTGGAACGGTGCTCTCAGGCTATACTTGATGCAAACACCGATAGAAGAAATACGGTAAATTAAAATTTATCAGCTGGCGGTGCTGCAAAACTCTGCTGCCTTTCCTGCGGATGGACCCAGCCATGTATGGAGAAAAATGGCAGCCCTGTTGCAATGGCAGCAATAATAGAGAAATAGCAGTCCCCTTCCAATGAATTATTTTAACACAGTCTTAAAGCTTGACTCTGCCGTAAGGGATTGCAATATCTTTCGAAGAAGATATTATCAGGCTTCTCAATACTCCATTCCCCCTCCCACGTGGCTGCTTTTTTTATTGTCCTTCATTGTAGAGACCTGCTACATGGACTGTGTGGGAACTGGAGTGGTGGGACAGAAAGGATAACGAGATGTGTCTCCGAGAGGATGGGAACTAAAAGAAATGCATTAAAAAGGCCTGCAGATGCTATGATAAATCCAATGACAACATTGGATGAAGTGAGCTCTAGTTATGTTCTAGGTATATTTTCTTAGTCTATAAGGTGCATAGCTTAACCTGCCTTCTGCTTGGCTTCAGGTGAACGTGGCTAACTACCTCCCTGTGACAATGGGGTTGTGTACAGCCAAAGACAGATGCAGTAGAAAGGCTGGGTGCAAGCATGATCTCATGGAGTCCAACACGTGCGTGCCAGCCAGTATCAAGGCAGGTGTTTTGGGGGGGACCCACCATGCGCTGGGCTTGGGCCCTCCCTGTTTACTATCTAAAAGGTGGTGCTGGAGGGGCACAGATTGCTCTGGGTATTTCTCTGGTGCCTGCCCCGTCCTGCAAGCCTCTCCCCTTGCCTGATCTGGATCTAGTGGCTTCTAGTCCCCTCTGTCACGAGAATGGGAAATAATATAATATAATAGTAATGCTGCCTTTTTTCTCCTCCCCCTCAATATAACCATAGTAATAGTGTAACAGCAGCAGCAACAATATAACAAGAACAATAATAATGATTATAATCATTTTATAATGAGCAGCCCCCCCCCAGTGGGCCCCCCTCAGGCCCCAGGGGAGGCGCACCTAGGCCAAGGGTCAGCGGGGACCTAGTCAGGGAACTTCTGGAGGGACTGAATGTATTTAAATCAGCTGGTCCAGACGATCTCTACCCCTGAGTGCTGAGGGAATTGGCTGCAGTCATTGCGGGACCCCGGCACGGCTTTACGAGCACTCGTGGTGCTCTGGTGTGGTGCCAGAGGACTGGAAGAGGGCCAACGTGGTTCTCATCTTCAAAAAAGGGAGGAAGGAGGACCTGGGGAACTATAGGCCAGTTAGTCTTACCTCGATCCTGGGTAAGCTTTTTGAGAGAATTATTCTGGCACGTGTCCGTGAGGGGCCAGCAGGGGAGATTATG
>NW_017729000.1:11721255-11726199 GCF_001723915.1 Gavialis gangeticus | reverse complement strand
AGAAAAGATTCAGCCAATTAGGAGATTTAATCATAGACTAAACAGGCAGCTGACAGCTGCATCCAGTTAGGGGACGGCGGGGGCAGTGGGAAGCCGGGGACGCTCCCCGCCGAGGGGCGCTACGGCCGGGCTGGGACGTCGCTGGGGACGGTCGGAGGGGAGCAGCGCTTCTCAGCCCCGGGGGTTGCGACACGAAAGGGGGTCACGGGGATGTGGGAACAAACTTTAAACGTGGGTTTCTCCTTTAAAAGGTGGGGAATGGGCCTTTTCCCTTGCAGGCCCCTGCCCCGCGCGTGCGGGCGGGCAGTAAGGGGGGCGCCAGGCTGTCTTCTACTTAAACTATTGATTGGGTCTGGGCTGGCCGTCGATCCATACAAACGGGCCTTGGTACAAAAAAGGTTGAGAACCGCCGGACTGGACCTCCCAAAGTCCCTCGTTGTCCACGATTATTTTGCTTTGCATCGTTCTTCGGAAAAGAAAGGAGAAGTGTTGGGTGTTCACGAGGTATTCAGAAAAAAGAAGTGCCTGTTACTGTTGCTCTGCAGGTCACGAAGGTTGGATGTTGTGCTGTTGCTGGTCTGATTTTTTTTTTTTTTTTTTTTTTTTTTAATGCATTTCAGCTCTGGGCTGTGGTTTTAACAGGGATGGTTTTTGCATAAGGATCTAAAGCGGTAATTGGACGTGTCTAACGAGGGGGCCCTGAGCTGCTCGATGTCTGACGTGCTGTTGTAGGTGAACTGCAGTATCGTGCAATCAAAGGGCCGGAGGGACCTGCAAATCCTGTCCCCTGCTGTGGGCAGGAAGTTGTTGGGCTCAGACGAGCTCGACACAGTGCTTGTCCAGCCTCATCTCGAACTCCTCCAAGGATGGCGACTGCACCACTTCTGCTGGGAGCGTGTTCCCGATTCTGGTGACCCTTACAGAAAAGAAGTTTTTTCTTGTGTCCAGCCTGAATTTACCCTCTATTAGCTTGTTTGGTTCAGTGATAAGTCTCTATTTGCTTGTGCAGTAGCTGTGTTGCGTTCAGCGATTCTAGTCTGCAAATTCAATGACAACAATTTAATGAAAGTGTGTTTGAAGAGCATAGTGCTCAACTTGGGGTAAGGGCTGAGAATGGGAGGGATGAGTAAGAGTCTCTGGGAAGGGGTGGCTAGGAAATCTCACCCCCTGAGATGAATGGGATGGCTCATACCTCTCTAGCTATTGTTTCTCCAGCAGAAGGCATCCATCCTCAGGGCAGGCGCTCACTTCAAAAAGCACCTTGACACCCAACTTGCTCGGGTCATCTGACCCTTAGCAGTCTTTCCTACCCAGATGTAGGGGGGCTGGACCCAGTGATCTTGTAAGGTCCCTTCCAGCCCCTAACGACTATGAAACTTAGCTGTGAATTGTGGTGAAGGGTCTTTTTCGCACCTTGCTAAACCTTGACTCTTCTGTGGGAAGTCCCTCTCTGAAAGTTGACTTTTGCATGGGAAGTGCTCTAAAATCTCACATATATGTCACATACTGGTTGAAGATGGCAAGGAGCAACTTTGTGTGCTGGTAGTGTATTGAGGTGGGGAGTGCATGAGAAGTGGTGGCAGAGTAGGGCTGCCTGTTTTGGGACCAGCGGAAGGAATGACACACCAGTCTTCTTCCCTCACGTGCTTAAACCCGTTATAACCTATCATGTAGGAAGACTGTCAAGATTTGGGGACATAAACCATATCTGTGATTTCTTTTACTGGCCATGTTTGCAGCTACACAGTCTTAGTTTCTCAAAGCACTACAAGAAAGTGCATAGGAGCCAGGGAAGAGTGGGTGGGAATTGCACAGCAACCTTTACGAAATCATGGTAGTGTCTCAACTGAAACCTGCGTGATGACAACTGCCAGTAACTGATCACTAACTCTTGCAAGTACACTTCTTTCTGTTGAAAAAAAAGGGTGGGGGGGGCATGGCATTTTGTACTACAGTATAGAGGCAAGCTTGACTGGTTTTATCTTGTGCCATTGCAATCTGGTTAGGGCCCCAAAACAAACTCCCAGAAACTGGGAAATTAAGAATGGATGTACCTATATTTAGATGAGTTGCAAAGGGACAGCAGCTGTTAGATTCTAACTGTTTTATCTATGAACAAGCTAGAAATGTTGTATATGTAATGAAACTGCTTCAGCTTTAACAGTGCTTCACCCAGGGTTAAAGTTAGAGTAGTTTTGCTATTCCCAGCATATCCACAAGTAACAATTAGAGGTAATAGTTACTGCACTTTTGAAATGACTCCAAATGTACGTGTGTCCATATCCCTCAACTCTGCCCTCTTTGTATGGTGCTTCAAGATGTCTGTAACATGTGAACTCTGTCTGTACTGTACTGTGCAGGTTCTTCCTACACCTGTCCCGCAGTCAAGCACTTAGTTGGTCCCACAGAAAGAGCACATCTTCTGAATTTTACGACATCTTCAGCCTCTTGCACACTGCCATTGATTATCCATTATTAAATTCACAGTCCATGCTTAGCTTCCACTTGACTGCTGACAGTTTTAGCATGGCAAGGAAACGTCTTTGCTTTTGCTCTTGATACAGTCTGTATAGCACATTGGTGAAATAACGCCTGATGGACCTCTCAAGGCACATACCCATTTTCTATACACCAGAAGAGCAGGGCTACCTTGTATGCTCACTCGTATGGACAGAAGCAAGGTGGGGGGAGTCCCACAGACCTTAAAATGTGTACTGGGGAGGGAGAGAAGGCCTCAGTCTTCCCTTCACCCAAAATGCCTAACCTCCCTCCCTGACTCCATAGCCCCCATTATAGCTCCCAGATTAGAGGGGAGGGGCAGAGTTGACATTCATCTACATAAAGAGGGGACTTATGGGTCATTTGGAGGAGCAGAAGAGGACTCCAGGGAGTCTCAGTAAGTAGAGTACCCCTGATGCTAGCACAGAAAAGAGAATGTGGTCCTGATTGTCCTTCCAGCCTCCAGTTCTTCCAGCCACAGCCCCAGAGCTTTCTTGCCCTGTCTGTTCTGCTCCATCCCGTAATACCTCCTGTGTGCACTGGGTGTGCAGTTTTTCTTTTTGAAAATAGTTTGGGCATCTTCTAACCTTTCTGCTGTATTCAAATAATGCCTTGCCTGCAAAAGCAAAACAGCCAGCCCTCAACAGAATCAGATTATAATGAGATTTCTTTCCTTTTCTTTATTTTTTTTTAAAGATGTCTATCATGGATCAGATTCAAGGTAAATCTGCATGTGGGTTAAATTCTGGTCACTGCAAGTCCCACCCAGTTTATTTGAAAGCTTGTAGGACAGAAAGCCATTTGGTTGCTGTGTCTATGCAGGCACAGTGTAATCTGTTTAGTTTTTGTGAGTTAGGTTTATTGCAGTTTAGAGAGCTCAACTCTTCTAATACAAGTTTTAATATTGCTTTAATGTGCACAGAAGTGGTGCACAACTTCACCATGAAAGGAAAGAAAGAAATTGGTAGAATATGTCAACCTTTAGGGAAGTTGTTTTTTAGGCATGGTGCCAGATACCAGAAACTCTTGGCTCAAATCTGTTTGATTCTTCGTAGTGCCTCTAAGATGCACGCCAGATTGCATGGTGATCAAGTAAGCATGTGGATTTTGGAGCACTGTGTTGATCTTTTAAGCTCAAGAACCTTTTCACTTAAACTATAGCAGAATTGCTACTTTGTTATGTTGCGTAGTTCTTCCATTAACTGCAGTCAGTGAAAGGACTTGTGTGAAGGTGTTATTCATTCTTGCAGAAGCAGATCTTGTGTCATTGAACCAGGGACTGAAGTTGTAATTTTGGTGGCACTGTTGACTAGGAGTTCCTGAATTATTTCATAGTGTTTCTTAGCATTCAGCACTGCACATGCTATCCTTTCTTCCCCTGTAAGAGCATTCCTATGGCAGCTACAGCAGTTCCTTACATGGAAAGGTAAAATTGAAATTTAATATTTTGTTGCTGTTTTTAAGATAAATTAGCAGTTTAGATTAAGGAGTAGTGACCATGTGGTGTAACTGTGGGTCCTTAGGAACTGCTTCATGATCAAAGTTGGGAAACTTTTACTTGTCTTCAGAAGTAGACCATGTTTAGTGTGTAGGTTTAGATATTCTGGTTTATGTTGTAACAGGACCATATATATATTTTGCTGAAGGTGGAGGTTGAGATTAACAGGTAGCTCATGCATATTATAAATAGTTAGAAAATCCTAGGGAGAGAAAGCCCCACTTAATTTATATGAGTACTTAGGATAGGCGATTGTTTCTTTGCATCAGGATGTCCTGTTCAGGGGTTTAGTTGTATGTTGCAGATGAAGTAGAAGAGTTCAGAAAACATGGTTAATGTAGACACAAATTTGTACTTGAACAGCTTTTTTAGCAGGGTCCTAGAACATTCACTGTCTATGCCAAGACCATATTATAAAAATCTCAAATGTTTGTAAGCATTGGTGAAGTTTCTGTTTACAGTCTGGAAAGCCATAGGGTCGATGGTCTGCCAGGTATTGTTTTAACTTTTAACTCCTGTTTAGAATGGGTCTTATCAACATTTAAAAACATTGGCTTTAAGTCAGCAAAAAGACTTCAAATATTGCTACCAGTAGTGGAAGTGAATTGGCAGTTTCCCAAACCTTGTTATAGTGCGGACAGGACTATAGAGCAGTTCCCTTTCTTGCTTCCTGTATTAATGATTGTCCCGTTGAGCCACTTGCATGGTCTGTGAAATAATGATTAACTACTTATTTTCAGTGAGAAACAAGAAGAATTTCTTTGGGTGAGTTTGAGATTTCAGACGAGCTTCAGGACACAAGGTGGACCCTTCCTCAGGTTTGGGAAAGAAGCAGATCTAGATTGAGCTAAGTGTTTTCAGTGGTCATTTACAGTTTCCCATCTCTGGTGTTGAATGTATTTTGGTTTTGCCCCAGCAGCAATGAAACCTGACTAAGGAAGAAGAAG
>NW_017729000.1:11710851-11716255 GCF_001723915.1 Gavialis gangeticus | reverse complement strand
TGAGAAACAAGAAGAATTTCTTTGGGTGAGTTTGAGATTTCAGACGAGCTTCAGGACACAAGGTGGACCCTTCCTCAGGTTTGGGAAAGAAGCAGATCTAGATTGAGCTAAGTGTTTTCAGTGGTCATTTACAGTTTCCCATCTCTGGTGTTGAATGTATTTTGGTTTTGCCCCAGCAGCAATGAAACCTGACTAAGGAAGAAGAAGGCACAGTGTTTTATTACTGTTATCAGACATTTTCCTATGGTTTGCCTGTGTTACATGGTCCAGGTGGCATTATTCTTAAAATCCCTGTCTGTGCTGAATAGAGGAACTGATTTCAGCATGATTTTTCAACATATTTTCAGCCAGTGTGTGGGCTGGCCCATAGTGGTGAAAGGGAGTCCTGAAGTATATTAGTACCTTTAAAGCAATCTTATGCACACAGGTATTTGGGAAGTTAATCTGTTTTACCATTGCTGAGGTTCTTGTTAAGCTTTTACTTTGCCCTGGTAGTTCATGTTTTGCCACCTCTAGTACATAGGTTGGGAGCTGTTACTATGCCTGCCATTCATAGCTGTCTCGCCTTGTCAGGGAAAGTACACAAGCCTAGGGAAGATGGTCCAGTTCCCTCCCTCCTTCATTGAGCTTCCCTTTGCCACCAGGGAGGAGGCTTTAGGGCCACCCATTCTCTTTTCCAAACTCCCTACCAAGAAAATCACTTCCACTTGATAGACAGGCACATACAACACTTGGTAGTCTCGTAATCTCTAGTGTAAAGTCAGCTGCTGACTCTGACCTCAGTAGAAGTATGATGGAGATTGTTATGACAGAACAATTAAGGTTGCATTAAAGGACTTCAGTAGGAGTTGCAAACTAAAATATAGAATGTAAACTTTGCATACTGCATGCCGTTTTCACAGTGTGATTAAAAAATTGATTGATGTGTGAGAATAACAAGCATTCAAAAAACATTCCTGTTGGCAGTTTCTCAGTTGATTGTCTCATCTTTTTTGGATCCCCCTTCTGCAAGAAATCTGAAACACTCTGTGAGCTGTGCTTTCCTTCTCATGTACCAGTTGGAACAGTATCAGCTGGTGTCAGGTGCAGGCTATACAAATATCAGCCAGGCTTTGTTGTACAGACAGCATTTTCTACAGAACATCTTATCACTTTGCAGTAATGAAGGCAAATATGTGGGAGAAGAAGAAACTGCAGCATTTAGTATATGTTCATGACTGAGAACTACCTGTAGTTGTTCCAGAAAGAAGGTGGATGTTGGAATCCATGACAAGATTGCCTCTTGTAGACATCCTAGAGGAGGGATGCATGGCAGAGAAGAAAGTGATGCTGGGAATTTGTCATTAACATTTCCCGGGAGGTGACCCCCATGAATGACTCCTCAGGCCATAATTCTCTCTGATTGGTTTCATTTCCTGTATGATGTTGCTAAGTGGAGCTGAGCTTTCTGTGTGACCAGAAGCAGGGCCTTTGAGACAGGCAGGAGATCTCTGAATCATGCTGTGGGCTGGAGCCTGTATTGTTCAGTTTTTAAATCAGAAATTGAAAGAAATGTTGTTACTCTAAATCTCAGATATCTCCACGTATACAATTACATATGCATGTACTATGTTAAACAAGTAAGGAAGGGTTGATGTAGGTATTAGGAAGTAGGAAGTGCCCCAGCTGGAGCTGATTACAGCTACTGTAAATGGATGAAGGACTGCTGGGGAGAGATGGTCCTTGGAGAGAAGACTGTCTGTACTTTTCTGAACTTGCTTGCTGCCAAGGCGGAGAGGCATTCCTGGCCAGCCAAGTAGACCCAGTAATCGATTGTATGATTGAAGTTTGGCTGCACTAAGCTGCTTATATTTCTCTTTTGCCTAGGTTTAACATGAAGGAGGACTGGCTTAGTCTGCTGTGCCTTTTCTATGCTACAGAAATGTGCTGTATTTAAGGACTGTGCTCTTCATGTCCACATAAAAGCCAAGTGGTGTGTGTGTGTGTAAGACATAAATATCTGACTATATACCTTTACTTTAGCTTTGCCTTCTGTAGGGTGAAATATTGCCTTGATTTGAGCTGTTTCAGCATACACAAGCTTAGTGCCAGAGTGGATGGTGCTCAAACAGATGTAATCACATTGTCTTCCTGCTGCAGTCATAGACTGCACAAATGGCCCTTTCAGATCTCTCAAGAATCATTGTACCTGCCAGTATCTGTGTAGTAGATACCTAGGGGTTATTAAAGCTGAAAAGATTTAGAAAACTGTTAATGTGGAACTGAGGAAAAATTGCAATAATTCAAAATAGTGTTATGTGGCTAAGGTAAGCAGAGTGGACAGTTTGTGCTGAAATCAGGTATGTCCAGTTAAATTAGAAATAGTTATTTTTTAAACTGTAAACATGGCCTTTAGTAGCTAAGAAACAGACGCTCCATTTGGAACATCAGAGACCAGTGCACTGTTTTATGGACATGAATTAGAGTGAACTTCAGTGGCATGCAGACAGAAGTGCTAGTGCATCTTTGGGGATTTTTACCCTTTGCATCTCCCCTAGAAGTCTCGCTTTGTTTCTGCTTTATTACCTTTTAAAAACGAGAAAAGAAAAGCTTTGAAAATGTAAGGGCCTTTTTCTTTTAGTACGTGAATTATTAACATGAAATCTGAAATTGTTACAGTTAATCATAGAAATACAGGCTATTAGAAGATTATTGACATAAACTACAGTTGCTCTGCAGTATTGATGGGGATTTGTGGTAATATGCACAAAACTGTAAAATTTGTTTTTCTTTGGTCTCATACATTTAAAAACCAATAAAACCAATTTTAAAGGTTAGGCATCAGTTGGCACTCTTTGGTTGCAGTCTTGCATGCCATGTTTGCCGCTGATTTATAAACTGCTGAAAACTGGGTTTTATAATGGAAACAATGAATAATTTATTAAGCAAATATTTTTGTAGCATTCAGCTAGCTGTATAACTGGTTAAATAGTATACTGCTCAGAATATTTTTAGGCTAGCTCTAATGTTGTATTTTAATTTTCAAACTGTATTCAAAATAAAGTTGATTGTCATTAGAGTTAAATGCTGTACGGTGTGCACAGTATGCAGAGGCAAGGTTGTGGGTTTTGTGATTCAGCGACAGCATGGGTATTTTTTACTCTAACTTTTAGACTCCTACTTGAGCGTGATAGGTACTGGATACATTTTTCACGACCTGTCTATACAACTTGCCATCACAGATTATGCCTTTGAATCTACAAGCTTACTGAGATTATTTTTCAGGTGATGGTCTCTCCGGGTCAAGGATAAAGTAGTGAAAGGGAAATATGCATTGTGAGAACACATACTGTACCTGCCTTGTTTTCAAAGAGATGGTTTTCAGTGCTGTCAGATGCAGTACTGGAACATAATATGGATACTGAGTAGATACATGTCTCTGGTAGTTGTGGGTAGGTTTAAAAAAAAAAAAAAAAGCCCATTCCATTATTGTACTCCCAAGTTGAGGCCCAGTGTGTTTACTTTGGGGCATCAGGTAATTAGAAAAATGAGTCCAGTTGAAGGAAGATGAGATGAAAGCAGTACACGTAACAACCGCCCTCAGAAATGAAAACAATGAGATGTGTTCAGTCTAGAGGATGAGGAAACAAGGTGGATAACTGTCTACATATACCTAAAGGGATGTGTTAAAGACTGCAGGAGTTAGTTATTCTCATTAGGTAGAACAAGAAGGGATGGGATGCAGCAGGGAATATTTTTAAAAGGAAAAATTACCATATGCAGCATTTGGCAATGGAAGGCTGCCAAGGCAGCATTTGGATTTGGCACCACTAGAGATGGTCAAAGCTAGACCTGGCATTCGTTTAAAAGAAACATTACTCTCTGCTCATCTGCAAAGGAAATGTAAAAGTTCTATTAAAATCGGCGCTGTTCTCCAAGACTTCTGGGTTCCATTTGGGTCTTTTGCAGGACCTGGACCTCTGGTAGTACATATTTTCAAAACAATTTATTGGGATCATATAAAGAAATGATTGTGGACCAGGCCTATGGTTGTAGCTGAAAAAAACATAGTACTGTATAGCCTGTATGCAGACATGACCTTTGCAGTTCATCCTTGTCTCCTGATCATGAGACTGCTGTGCATTGGTCTGGTCCTTAGTAGAGGTGCCCCAATACATCGGTCCCACATTGGATTGGTACCAATATAAGGAAAATTGACAGTATCGGTGAATGGCTTTTTTTGGCTGCTGTGGCTGATAAATGCCCCGTGCATACATCCAGCCGCAGCCCAGCACACAGGTGGCTAGGACTGCAGCCCAGCAGCTGGGTCTGACTGGTAAGTCTGTGAGGGAAGGTGTGGCGGAGGGAAGGGGCGCGGGGAAGCAGATCAAAGGGAGGGAGGGAGCAGGGCTGGGGAAGGGACAGCTGGAGCGGGGCATGGGACAGAGCCGCAAGAAGCTTGTCTAGAGGGAGGGTGGCTCCCGCCACTGCACGCACCCCGGTAGGGCACAGGACCATGTGTGCCTGGATGAATCTGTGCGAGGGGTGAGGGTGGGCTGCTGCTGCGGGCTGGGGCTGGGGTGGTGCTGGGCTCTTCCTGGTTGGGGGCTGGGCCGGGCTGCACTCAGGGTGGGCGGCAGTGCTTGGAGGGGAGGCTGCAGGGGGGCTACGGCAAATTTTGGGGTGGCTGCAATGCCCTCGCAGTGCTGCCACCAGCTCTGAGCACAGCTGAGCTTGGCCTGGCCCAGGCCTGACCGGAAAGAGCCTAGCGCTGCCCCAGCCCCAGTTTGCAGAGGCAGCCTGCCCTCGCCCCATGTGCACATTTAGGGGCACGCGCCTCCCCCCCTCCAATGCCCTCCTAGGGTGCATGTAGTGGTGGGAGCCACTCCATTCCCCCTGCACCCCTCAGATGAGCCACTTGTGGCTCCATCCCGTGCCTTGCCCCAATTTAGCTGGGCAGCACCTGCCCTAGCCCCATTCCCTACTCACTGCATGGGCCCCCCCATGCCTCTTCCCTTCTCCCACCCCTTCCCCCACAACAAACTTATCTTCCCATTGCTGCTGTCCATGCTGCAGGGCTGCATATTGGCAGTTGGATCTATTGGCTGATATGGCTCATTAAAAATCAGCTGTATTGGCTCAAAAACTCTCTATCCGTGCACCCCTAGTCCTTAGGCATAATTTTAAAGCCAGTTAAGGTTTGCTCACAACAAGTCAAAGTTAACAACTGGTAATCAGTGAAGAGTAAAGGTGTCCAAGCCTACTCCTAATGTCAGATTCCAGAGGCGGGAGGATAGATGGTTGGTGCAGGACCTGCTGTTCCTTCTCCACCGTAGCAAGGTGATCTTTCTGTGCTAGTTATACTAGCTCTATTTTCATATTTGCTCTTGGTGTGATGCTGGCAGATCTGATGCCGTGTCTTCAG
>NW_017729000.1:11699114-11705851 GCF_001723915.1 Gavialis gangeticus | reverse complement strand
ATAGATGGTTGGTGCAGGACCTGCTGTTCCTTCTCCACCGTAGCAAGGTGATCTTTCTGTGCTAGTTATACTAGCTCTATTTTCATATTTGCTCTTGGTGTGATGCTGGCAGATCTGATCCCGTGTCTTCAGGTAAATACAAAATGTTATTTCACACAAGTGTAATAAGGCATGTGGAAGGATGGCACACAAGATAGGATATATCAGCAGGTTCCCTGAGCCATGGACACTCTTTAATTATTATGGATAATCTTCTCCCTTTGCTGCATACAAATTTATTAATGTCAGTGCAAGTCCATGCACCTCACACAAATGTGCCTGAGGTGCAATAAGAAAATTACACACTTTAACTCACCTATACCTTATCTATACCTTTTTCATAGTAAAAAGTTGGTAGGTTTGTTTCTGGGAGTTTTCTGAATCTTCATGTGTTTTGTGTTTCATTTGTTGTGATTCTGAATTTGGGCATGAGAATTTGATGTCTGGTAGCACGTATTTTCCCTCTGCTTAGCTCTGAAAGTGCAAGTTTCATTGATTTCTCATGTGCTGACATTTTTCTTGGTAAGTAACTTAAGATGTGCTTGTAGATGGAAAATGCACTGGTAGTAACTGATGTGATTCTTTTTGTAAAAGTGCTGACCACCCATTGCTTCCGCTGCCTTATTGCAAAGACTATCCTAAGAGCATGATCACAATCTTTTAAAGTAGACTAACATAAACCACAGCTACGAAAAAGCTGAGAGCCCTCCTGATTCAGCAAAAGGTTGTTTGCTTCAGCTAGTGGGTATCTGATAACTTTGAAGTTGAGTCCTGTCACTGAACCGAGAGAAAGCAAGCTTTTTCTTGCTTTGGTTCTTTTCAGTCCTAGTCTGCAACCTGGTTAGGTTTGGGGGAGAGTGGGGTGGGGAAGAAATGAAGTAAAATCACTGCTTAATCCTCAGTCTTTGTATTGGGGAAGTTCTTCCGGCGAATAGCTTCGGTATCTGCTTGTGCTGAGGTTTCAAAGCTTTGGAGTGGAACTGTGTGGGCTGGCTCTTGACTATTTTCAGCATTGCTCACAAGGCTCTAGGCAGTAGCAATAAACCTGATCAGCTTGTTGATTTTCCTCTCCTGCTGTAGAGAGCTGTCAGCTGAATGGCTCTGCTCTTTCTATCTGCTGAATCAGGAAGATACGACTATGGTGGTTTTTGCTTGGTTTGTGTTGAACAGCTTACTGTTGTGACCATAATAGCTAGAATTTAGATGAGTTTCCCCCTGGAGAAATATCAAAATTACTGTCTGTGTGATATTTCAAGCCCTGATCATTGAACTTCTGTTGTTGATTTCTTTAATGTGTTTTTTGCATTGTTTGTTTAAATAAGGATTTTTTTCTGGGTTTATTTGAAGTCTGTGCACAGAGGCTGAGATGCAAAGCCCACCCCCCCAGCAAACTTGTTTGGCACCCTTTGCTTTTTGGAATTTGAAGGATGTCTTGTTGTGACTAAGTGTTTGGCATTCAAGCCAATTCCAACTAATTTTGGGGAGCCTGTATCTCTATTGGAAACGTGATTGCTTTCCTGTTGAATGTTATATTTATACATGTTTGTCTTGTTTATTTTGGTAGAAAATGATGCATCCTGTTGCCAGCAGTAATACAGCTTTCTGTGGGACTGGCAAGAGTTCTTGCCTTAATGAAGACAACGTGAGAGCCACTGACCAGTTTGATTTATATTCCACACAGCAAAGCAAATACAGCCACGCAGTCAGCCACAAACCAATTGCATGCCAGAGACAAGACACGTTAAATGAGTCGCACTTGCAGACCGCAAGTGGCAGGAATATAGAGACAAAAGATGAACTAAAGAAAAAGAAAAACCTTAACCGGTCTGGCAAACGCGGAAGGCCTTCGGGGACCACAAAATCAGCAGGGTACCGAACCAGCACAGGTCGACCCCTTGGGACCACCAAAGCAGCTGGATTTAAGACAAGTCCAGGCAGACCCTTGGGTACAACTAAAGCTGCAGGATACAAAGTCAGCCCAGGGAGACCTCCAGGTAGCATTAAAGCTCTATCACGGCTTGCAAATCTAAGTTATACTTGTGGCAGTGCAGCTTTTCCCTATCCTATGGTGCGTAACATAGGAATGCATGTTGCTGGTGATGAAACTAGCAGCAAAACCAAACAACCCAATGAGTGAAAGAAAGGAGTTAGGTAGCAGTTCCTCATTAACCCATTTCTAAAATGAGTCTTGACATGTTTTTCATTTTTAATGTAATATTTCCATGACTTCGGCTTTCCAAATTTTATTTTTTTTTCTGTTCGGTGTCCACAGATGCAAACCAATAATTTTAAAGGTAACTTTGAAAGGGCATTGGTATAATTTTGTGGGGGTTTTTTTACATAGGTTTTTAAGAAAACTCCTAAATGATGCCCTTGTGTGTTTATTTAAAGTAATGCTTATGTCCTGAATTTTACCTTTTACTCTCAGACAAATATAATTGTGTGGTTATGCATAAGCAATTGAAATGAGGAGGAAAGCATTATCTGACCATTGGCTCATGAAGTAAGCCTTGGCCACAGTAAAGAACTTATCCAGAAGAGTTTATAACTGCTGAAGCAAAAGAACTTGATTCAGGACTACTTTACCAGTAATGACTCTGTGGAAGTTTTGCAGTTCCCGCGTGTTTTTTATAGGAAGGAATAGAGAGCAAACTAAATTTTCCACTTTTGCTGGATCTTACACAGACCTCAAATGTTTATAGATATTTTGAAACTTTTAAAAACTATTTTTTTTAAAAGTGCTGATTTCAGGCAGTTTTTATTTGCTGAGTTGTAGCAGTAAGTCTGTTTTCACTAATTTTCCAAAAATGTATTTTGAAAATACTAAATAACAACATGGAGTATTTATACAGCGCTTTACATCTTTGCAGCGCCTTACGAACATGAAGTAACTTGCCTTTAGGCAATGGCTGATCTTTTAGTTATACTCCTTACAGGATTCCACTGTATAATTTTAAAATGCCTAAGAGTGCATATACCAAAACTCAAATGCTTCAATATAAATCTGTAATATTTTATAAGAAACTACAAAATAAGTACTGTTCATCCTGATAATACTCTTAATTACAAATTATGTTCTGACATCTGTAAATACCTATTTAATCTGCTTTTTTTTAAAATTGTATTAATTTAGGATGTTTACAAATTACACTTTTTATGTAGACACTGTTGCCAAGTTGTCAGATTTAGTGTTGGCAGATATTCCAGGAATATAGCTGTCCCATTATTTAACATTTATACTCTGTTTAAATTATGGGAGCTTATAATTCTACCAAAGGACACCATTTTCACGATTCATAATATCCAGCTTTATGGTTGGTACAAACAGTATGTAGTTTACTGCATTGCTAGGCCTCAGATGCAAAGCGGTCTGTAGGAATTCATCTATGCATGCAAGCTGAAAAAGTATGTCATTGGTTAACTATAAATACCTTTCCTGGCACAAGCTGAGACCGTTCCTGCTTCCAAAAGAAATGTTCCATTTTCAGCTGAGTGTCTTTTATTAAAAAAGTGTGTGTGTATGTGTGCACACGGGTGTGTATTTTTTTATATACATAATATATATATATAATATATATATATGCACATACCTGCCTATACTTGGAAAATAACATTCCTCAATATTGCATATTGTCTGGAAGGAAGTTTACGTAACATTTCAAATATAGTTTAAATTATAATACATTTTTAGCTTCAAATGCCCATGGGGGGGAATATGTTATGTTTGCAGATTTGGGGGAACAGAGAGATTTCAGGTTAATTAAAGCTTGTGCTGAAATTCTCTACTATTAATTTCCTGTTAAGTTAAATGCTATTCTGGCCTGCTGTCATTTTGTTGAAAACTCTGATTTCAGTAATGACAACTTAAGAAACAGATGTCATGTTTCATACCTTTTTTATCAGGAAAAAAGCAGCAAGCCTTCAGGTGTTCCAGTGATGCCTAACACATAATGAGCTGGACTTTATGCTGTACTTTACAATAGGTGTGTTGCATTTTTTGGGGGACTGTGTATGCACTGGCAACTAAGACAATGAACCTCAACAGTACTGGATGGCTTCTTAGTCAATGTGTAAATTAATGGCAGCGAAACTGCTACTAAAATATAGTTTCTCCACGCTGAAGCTATGAAATCAGTCGTACATTCTGTTTCTCAACAAACTCAAAAGTATGAGACTCTTAGTAATTTTTCTGAGAATGGTTTAACTTCTGACACACAAAATGCTAACATGAGCTAATCACCCTCAGGATATGTGTTGTATTGGCTGTTTATCAGATGATTTTTTTTTTTCAACAAAAGGCTGCTTTAAACCCTTTCCTGAACTCTTCTTGGAAAGCAGTCCTCTTCAGCTGAATGTAATAACTACAGAAGTGTCATGCCATGCTGGCAAGAAACATGTTGCATGTCACTAATGTATCTTCAAGTAACTCCACTACTTACCTTCTGTTTATCCTGTTCACCTGTTTCATTTTGCACTTGTGCATCTACTCAATGGTGCTGTGCTGTGTGTCAGGAGATAATGCAGGTGTATTATTCTTCTTCTAGTATAATGAATTTTGTATTCAAGTATGCTGATGAAATAATGAAATTGTCTAAGCAATTTATGTTCATTACAGTGTTTATTAATTATATCAGATGAAATATAATCCCAGTAAAAATGATGAACATTGTCAGTTTTCGTGAAAGGATGAACGTAAGCTAGAAAACTGTGTTCACAGAGTCTGGAAAGGGCCTCTTGGCACCCTGGATTTTAAGACCAGAAGTACACTGCTGGGCATTTCCTGATTCTGGTTTATTTTATATTTGAGTATAGTTTTTGTGCCATGCTGTGAGGGGAAAAAGAAGTCAAGAAGTCAAAGTGAAATATGAATGGAATCTTCAGATATTTTTGCTTTGCCTATATATAACTTGTGCTTTTTATTTTTCCTTTTTCTTTTCTTTTAACCCTGTCTCTTGTCATGACAAACACTGAAACAGCATGTTTAATGCCTAAATTTTGCTGTTATCAATGGGAAAACTGGCCTTTTTCCCCATATTATGAAAACATTATTTGCAAAGTAAATGGCTAATTTTATACTATGTACCATAATTCTGTTCTTCATAAACTAGAATTACTGTTATGTATTAACACTGTTCAGAAAATGATCTGTACGTCATGTTTGTGTGTTAATGATTTCTTTTAAGTATCAGATTTCTACTATGTCTTATTTATACATACGTGAAACCATTACCATCATTAAGGAGTAACAGCAAGCTAATACAAAAGCCACTGTTTAAAGTGCATACAGTAACTTCTATTCGATTTCTGATTGCATTTAAACTCTAGAACCAAATAATTTTGCTACTGTTTTAAGTCTTGCACTGGACATTTTCAGAATACTAGCAGCACGGTTTGGCAGGAAAAAGAAAGATGGCTGCCATCAGAAGGTAGCTAACTTTTAAACCTATGGTGGTATTTTTCAACATCAGCAGTTGGCTTGGTCATTTGAGCAACAGTCTTTACATGTTACATTTACTTCAAATTAATCAAAGAAAACATCAAAACCCATTGAACATCTCTTTTCTGAAGTGTGCTTTCGTTTCGCCAGAGATTTTTCTTAAGCGTTCAGTCAAGACCCTACCAAACCAAGTAATTAAGAAGTGATGTGTCTGAGAAAAGAATCACTTTGATCTAAAATACGTAAAGTAATTCTGATCAGAACTTCACTTTTTTTTCCATTTTGAAGAGCTTTAAAAGGCAGAGCAGTTTAAGGTTATTTGTCTATTGGTTTCATTAGTTATGACTCTGCTTTTTTGTTACTATATGTACAGTAATGTTTCATACTATCCCTATAGACCATTACAAATAAAACAATCGCAGTTGTAAAGACTTTGAAATGCAAACATTGTTTCTGACCACAAGATAAGTTTGTTCCTCTTTTATTATAATGCATATATTTTAACGTTGCTTAAATATATTTATGAACTCTAGTTAGAGACTAGAGCTTTTTCTTTGCATTTTTTTCCAAGTAGGTAAATTTTTTTTATGAAAAATATGATGATGGTATGATCATTTTTTAGGAACGTTATGCTCATTGCTTGGTAATTTGGACCACTTTGATTCTTTATCTTTTACAATTTGCTTTTCCACAGGTTCATTTTGGAGGAAACAATTATCCATTAAGTAACTTAGATCAGCACCCTGCCCTCTGCTGTAAAAAGCCTGATTAGATACTGTGTATGTTTTTATGTCCATGAACTTGAGCTACTCGTGTGCAGTTATGTGTATGGGAATGGAGTAGTGTTCATGATCTGTATTTACATCATCATATGGATGTATATTTATTAATAAAGTCAGTACTTTAAAACCAAACATTTTGTTATCTGAACTTGTTTGTTTTCATTTTCAAGATGGAGCAAAAAGATTGTGAATCACTTTTCAGTAAGACTTAGCTTTAACTCTCCTGTGAATACAGTGATTTTGCTTGCATGCCTGCTGCATGACAAAGCATCTGAAGACTAAAAACAAAACCAAAAAACCCTCTTAATGGCATCTGTTTCTCGCCCTCCTTTCCATGTGTGTGGTGGAGGTGGCACTATAGGACTTTTTATTTTCTCAGTAGAGAATAAGTTAAATGGATTCTTACACTTGTAATTGGTAAATTGCCAGGTATGGGGAATGTTTGGCTTGTTTCATGAGTGCCAGAAGATCTGCAATTT
>NW_017729000.1:11690893-11698977 GCF_001723915.1 Gavialis gangeticus | reverse complement strand
AACCAACCCCCCCCCCCCCCACACACACTTATTGCAAGTCTTCAGCAAATAGAAATATCGTGTAACTCTTTTATTACTGACTTGAAAATATGTCCGGTGGAATTTCCTTAAGGTGTTCTTATGTTGATGGTGAAATTTGCCAACACTGGGCGTCTTATAAATACACTGATGTACCAAAAGCTCCATTTGTACCGGATGTAAAATGATCTAGTGAACTCTTGGTATCCTTTTTTTAATTCCCTTTCCTCCACTACAGATGGACACTGGCTTGTTTTTGTGGGGTTTGTCATCAGAATGAGGCTGGACGTTTTAGCTTTTTGTGGGTTTAGGGCTTCTGAAACTGAACTGAAAAAATAACTGCTAAAACCAGAGCACTGAAATGTCTGTCTGCTAGTTTAAATAAACAATACATTGCATGGTCTTCAAAGATACAAAGGAAGGGGAAGGAATAGCATGTGATGGGTGAAGCAACTTACCTAGCTTCTCTTTCAGAGTACTGAAAAATTAATTTGAAAGTCAAATGTAAGGAGAAAGACTTGGATTATCTGTAGGCAGACGATATCTTTCAGTCTGAAGAATAGCTATAGAATTAGATAGGTAAAGTCATCTTCTCTGTGTGAGATACAACACTTGCATCCTGTGCTTGCCTTTATAAAATCTTACACGTGTTTCTAGAAGTGCCATGTGCGTTCCTGTGACCTGGCTATGTTCCTATCTAATTTCATTGATAGGAAACCTCTAAAAGTAGCTTATACCAAATCCCCTTTGTGTTGCCCCTATGGTTTTTGTTCATTATGGGGCAAGAGGGTCCGTACTTAGTTATGAAACTGCTGTTTGGACTTCCAAGACCAAAACAGATCTTTTCAGAAGCTATAGCCCAAGTTTCTGCGTGAAGAACTATAACAGCTTTCACTCCCTTCCCCCACCTCCCCTAAAAAACAAAAAACAAAACAAAACAAAAAAAAACCCTTATGCAATGCCAGGTTTTATTGACTTAACCTGGTCTGGTGTAAGTGCTCTGGCTTTCAAAGCATTTGGATATATTTAGAACAGGTGAATTAGACGATAGGCTGTCCACCACATATTCTATGGATCTGTTCTCAGATGTACTTAAGGGAAAATAGGTTACTCTTTATTTTCCATGAAACCTTTAAGAACCCAATAAGAAGTCATTCATAAATTATATCATATCACAATACTGGCTTTTAAGCTGAGCTGGGAGCTACTTTGCTACTTGTGTGGCTATTGTGTTGTCTGTGCCACATAATGAATTGAACAATAAGAATTGCAAAGCAATCTGCTCCTTCAGGATGCAGGCAGTGTACAGTGCCAGGTGCAGAGCTGCTGATGACAGAACCACACTATGATTTATTCATGGTGAGAGACTCCAGGATTGTCAGCTTTTTGCCACTGCTCAGAGCAATGTTGGAATATCTGCTAAGCGATCAGGACATCTTGGCGGAGTTATCTAGGTGGCGATTGTCCCTTTTTCTTTAAGAATGTATTTTGGTGTGTGATGAGATATCAAAGTTGTCTTTGGGTCAGAGCTTCTTTTTGTTACGCTTCTGGTCAGCACCTAACCCCGATCCCTGTCTGGGGCCACAGCAATACAAAAATTACAGTGAATCTATGGAAATAATAAATGTTATCAATGCTTTGATGGCTGGGCAGAGCAGCCGTATACACAGACAAACAAATTAAGAATGTTCCCATGGTCAGTATTGAAATTGTATCGTTAGAAACAAAGGCATGACTTGGAGAGCTTGCATTGCTTTGTTTGTCATTTCCACTAGGATAGTTGTCTGTGGTTCCATGTATTTGTTTTTTTTCCTATTTGAGAGGGGTGTGTGATTTGACAGGAAACTCCTGACTTCTGAACCTGACTCTCGTCTCTTCTGTGGCCTTGAGACAATTCTGCCTCGGTTTTTCCTTCCATAAGTGAGGTAAAAATATATGTCTACCTTGCAGGAGCATTGAAAGAACTTTGAAGCATTTTTTAAAAGTTTAACGAGTTGACAATTTAGAAAACTGTACAGTGTTATGCTGAAATTGTTAAAATGATCCAAAGCAGATCTTATGATGCACTATGCAAGTGGGTGGTCTCTGCTTCAAGTATTTTTATTAAGTGTGCATAGTTCACCTATCCTAAAAGAACATGAAGGTTGTGAAGTCGAGCATTCAGACTGACGGCCATGCAAACACAGTTGAGTGCCCCTGTGCATGTAAGTCTTTAGTTACATGATTGTACATTTTTCCCCTCACAGGGACCCTGGCATCATTTATCATATAGGATTGCCCGGCATTAGAATAAATCTAGGTTCGATAGTGAGGGAAGTTTTTGTTTATAGGGGGCCTGCCTCACTTGTTGCAGAAGTTGGAGTGTACCTAGTGAAGACTGCAGGAAGGGGTAGGGTAAGGTGATCAAATGCTATCCAGAATAATTGGATTCTGTCCCTCCTCCTGCCACAGCTTTGTTTTGATGCTACGTAAGTCACTTAGACTGCATGCCTCCCTCTCAACCTGTCTCTCATCTTTTCCCCAGAGCTGGCTCTTTATCCTAGTCCCATTGTTTTACCTGTCCAGTCCTATTCTTTACTTCTTGAAGAATCTGTTGGATGTGGAAAGAGTAAAGGTGGGAAGACAGTTGGCCCCTAGCTTCTCATCTCAATCTCCTTCCCTAGCAAGTCCAAGTTTCAGCCCTTTAGAGTCCATGCTAGTGCTAGTTTCTGATTCCTGTCCCTCAGCTTGTCCTCCAATCTCTCTCCTTACACATGGTCTCCTGCCAACACCACAGGTTCCCATTCCCCACTGCTTTCCAGTTCCCTCCTGAACTCTGTCCAGCCCAGTGACTTCTTCCTGCTGGATTTCTGTGTCCAGTCTAGGTGCCCTAGGCAATGCCAGGGCACCTAGACTCTTCACTAGATCTGTTTTCTCCACCTCATTTTTCCTCCCGTCTGAGTCCAAGTCCCTGTCTCCTTGCCTAGCTGGCTTCAGTCCCTCTGCTACCTCTGGTCCTTGTCCTATCTCCGTTCCCTTCTCCTTAGTCTACTGGTTCCCCATCTCACTTCCCTTACCCAGACAGTCCCAGACCTACTTTCCTTCCTCTGCTTGCCGAACTCCAGTCCCAGTCTCCTCTTACCAAGGCTCCTTGTCTCTGTCTATTCTCCCTTCTGTTCCCTTCTCCATTGCTTGTCCCATCTATGGTTTACTTCCTCCTTTATTTTGGGAAGAGGCACCAAGGCAATGAGACAGCTTGGATCCTGGAACCTGGCATGGCCCACAAGAGCCCAGAGCTGTCATTGCTGGATGAATTCTGCTCAGCCCATGCCAGGAACACGCACACAATGAGCAGAGCCTTGAGGGAGTTTAGCTCTTAAAATATCAGTAGCATATACGTGTGCCAACTGCAATTTTTCCAACTTGCAACTGAGCTACATTTTCACAGATATTCAGGGGTGTGGCAAAAAGCTCACACTTATTTTTCACCTCCTTGTCCTTGTCAGATTTTAAACCCCTTCTCTAAACTACAGGCAAGTAAATACTTCTGAGAGAGAAAGGTCTTTGAGATTTTTACTATGGGCTAAACAAGTTATTTTAGGAAATGGACATGTCTTTTTTTTTTTTTTTTGGCTGAAATTTTCCAAAAATTTCAGTCTTCGACTGACACCACAGATGGAAAATTTCAGGCCAGGTGGCTAAAGTTTGGTAAAGCTATAAACAGCATGAAACAATGGAATGTCAGGCAGTCTTTATAATACGCAGTGCTACAAGACTTGCCTATAATATGCCAGCACAGGGGCAGTAGATCTCTTCTGACTTGTTTAGATATGCTATGAGTACCAACAACTTTTGGAATGTGTTGTTTGGTTTCTTAATGCAGATTCCCTTATGTAATGTGAATGCATTTAAATTCACATATATGCGTAACCTCTGAGCCTTCCCTTGGGATGGAGGAATATTCAACTAGGTTAAAGCCCACTAAAATGTCTTTTTGGCAACATGTCAAGGCATCTGTTGTATTGAGGGATTGAAATATCAATTCAACACTATCCAGTACAGCAGTTACTGAAAGAATCTGGTCTCTGGTGGCAAGGCAGCCAGGTACAGGAGGGAAGGAAGTAGCTCTGAGGATGAACATTGTATTCACCTTGTCCAAGTTTGCAAAGGTAGTAAGGGAAAAAGGATCATTTCCTGAATAACCCAGGTTCAGGCTGGATTTGTTACTTGTGCATCTCTTTCAGCATTAGGGCAAGGAGAGGAAAATTTTCCAAACCCAAGGAGTGTCTCTAGGAGTCGCAAGCTAGGCAAGAGGTTATTTACGTTCTTTGCATATATATCCAATATCTTGCCTGCTTTTCTAGGCTTTACGTAGCTTATTTTCTTCTAACTGTATCATGTATGGTCTTTAAAATTACCAAACCTCATTTACCTGCCTTGTGTATGCTGGTAATGATTTCAAGGAATATTGACAATGATGATACAAAAGGGAGGACTGCAGTCAAAAATGCTACCCTGTTGTGCAAGAAGTCTAGCATAATTGACCATTATGCTTTGGTTTCACATTCAAAGGGTTTTTTCTAGGGCAGAAGGAATGCTAACTTATTGGCTAAGAAAAGCAACAAGGTGGTTAGCTTTGTTAATCTGAAGTCAGTCCGAAGCCAGGGTTACACGTGCACCTTTATAGACTACATAAGATGTATTGAGAGAGCACGTGCACATCTGAGGGGGTGAACTGGGGTTCATGAAAGCTTGTCCTCTCTATGTTTCGCATTTAGTATATGAAGGTGCATCTCTATCCTGCCTTCTAAGAAAACCTAAGCCACTAGATTTCTCTTTACTGTCAGCTTGAGGGTCTGCAGCATAGTGGATATGGATTGCCTTGCTGAATTTGGAGAGTGCTTGTCTGTGTCCTTTCATAGAAGTTTAAAAAATAGGACTCTATATAGTTGGCTCACTGCTTTTAAGCTATTGTTTAGAGATCAGGAAGGTACATGAAACTATGCAGCTGTTCTGCTGAAACCAGCATATACCAGAGTTTGAAGACCAGAAGCCACAGAGGTTTGAGTCGTCTTAGTTAAAGGGTTTATAATGGGCCGGAAAATTAATAAATGCTTTCCCTAGTATTTAAACTCATCACATCTGGAATCAAGTACTATGATACTGAGCTATAATGAAACAAGCTTTTGGAATACATTACATATTGTTTGTATTAATTACCACACAATCATGACATCCTATCATTCTCAGAATGACCTTTCTCTTGGTGCAGGAATTTGGGCCTTATCTAATTAAGTCAATAGTAAGATGCCTCTTGGCCTCAGAGCAGCAGCAGAGCCACATACAGCAAGTGCTTATACTTCTCATTAGTGTAGCATGTGCTCTGGTACATGCTGTATTAAATGATTGTTGGTGGTTCTGGCCCCTAATTGTGTGTAAACATAATGCAAATAAACTAATGCAATTGTTATTTTTGCATGCTGACATAGAAATTAGGGGATTTTCAAGCTAGATTCAAAGCTACCTCACAGAAAGCTTTGGTACCAAGGAAGAGATTTTCTGTTATATTTTTGTTCACTTTGCAATGTCTGGGAGCTAAGAATTGAATGCTAGGGGTTTACCTGCCATGTTCTGTGTCATTAGGCAAGTTGTTATACTTGCCAGGAGGGATTTTATGATACTTTAATATTTGAAAACTAAAATTACTATGGGTGATAACTTCATTAATATGTTGATTAGCTCAGATTGTGTTACCTTCCTCTTTCTGCTGTGAAATTATAATCCTGCATCTTGCTGTTGAAATGAAAATTGCAAATATAGGATCGTAGGAAAGTAGGGCTAGAAGGGACCTCCCAAGGTCATCTATACAACATTCATTTAACATCATATGTATGGATGTGACAAAGATGACTTTGCTTCAAAGAGGGCACATGTACATGAGATGCTGACTGTGCAGTAGCTGAATAATATTGTTCAGTAGCGTGTCACAGCACTAACATCGCTACTATGCTACAGTGCAGTATTATTAGGCTACCGTGCGGTAGCGTCACTTAAAAGGCATTTGCCAGCACTACTGCACAGTAACTCCAGTTACTGCACATTTATTTAGTACTTGATTATACAAATACTAAATGAAAGCACAGTAACCACTGCGCAGTAGTGTCTTGTGTAGACATTCCCAGAAAGTGATTCACGTCTAGTCCCTATTTAGAAACAATACTCCTTGCATGCCTGTGCCCACTTATCTTGAGGCAATAGCATTGAGACCTACAGATTATAGACCAGTATGCTTCTCTGTGCAGCATGTGTTTATAAGATAGTTTAAGGCCATCATGTGTTTCAATGAAAATAACATTAGTTTATAAAAGAATTCTGTATGTTCTGAAATGGCCCCTTGCACTTAATTTACAACAGGTGAGATTTTAGCGAAAGTTCAACTAAAATAACTGTGTGGGCATGTTATTTAAGTAGTCTTCTGATTTGGTTTATGAGAGAATACTTGCAGGAATCAAAAGTTCCCCTGAGCCATGGCCTGAGCCCAAGACCACCTCAGTTCTACAGCCTCCCTGAGCCCCAAGGTAAGTAATTTGCCTTGCTTCTTTTTCCCCCATCTGTAAAATGGGGTCAATGTGACCTATTTCTCCGATGCCTGAGAGGATTCATTGGAGAACGTCTCCAAAGTATTGTGATAATAAAAACACTGTATTTGAGGAAGATCGACTCCTAGTTCTTTGAGGAGTCTGGCACCTGCTGGCTGGAACGGTGCATACGAGCAGGTAAGCGGAGCTGCTGTGGTCTGCAGGCTGAGCCCAGGCCGGGGGTCTTTAAAAGGGACACTTTTTGGAGATGTCACAGCACTCCCTTAGAACACCTGCTGGTTTATACCCAAGCCTTCAAGACTGTGACAACTACTAGCACAGATCAGTTGCATCTGACAACTCTGAGATGGTGGTTTTCAACCTGTGGTCCATGGACCCCTGGGGGCATGCAGACTGTCTAAGGGGTCTGGAAAAGTGGACTATGATCAATCAAAAGTACATGAATACTCACACTTGCAAGTCAAAGGGGTCTGTACCTCCAGTTGAAATTTTTTAGGGGTCCACAAATGAAAAAAGATTGAAAACCACTGCTCTAAGGAATAGGGTTTACTTTTTTTCCCCCACTCAGCCTTCGCGGCCTGCTATTTCATGGGACCCAACCATAAAACTCCTGCATTGCAAATCTTGTGGCGTATAATGCTTGACTATAGGGTCACAGCGTAATTTGTAGCTGGAAACATTTTGCCTTGTTAGACCTTGAAGTTATTCAGGCATGTTTTTTCTCTTAGCGTTGCTGCACCTGACCTCTACGTGGCCTGGTGCCTAGTGGGAGGCTTAGCTCCGAGTGGTACCCAGGCTTCCCACGATGGGGATGGAGAACGTGGAGCGGATGGCAGTTATCCTGAGACGCTGGAACGCTGAGGGGAAAGTCACTTAAGTCAAGGAGGAGCAAAATGCTGGGGAACTTGAGCGTCAGCAGCTAAAGCCTCCGTGACAGTCTGCAAGAGAAGAAACCAGATGGATGAAAACTTCAGAAGTTGGAACAGGCAATGATGTGTCAAACATTAAGTGAAGTGACGATGATGATGATGACAAAAGGTTATTAAAAAAAATCAAATCTTCTGCAGTGGGTTGAAGTAATCCGTCATGGTTCCCGCACGGTGGAGCAGGTGGTCCATAGCACTGGGCTGGGGCTGCTCCTTCCCTTCGGCCCCACAGCCGAGGACCAGCTGAGGGAGCCAGGGATGCTTAAAGGGGGTGAGTGGGGCTGCGCAGTCCACCCGGGGCCTTACACTCTTCCGCCCGGACCGAAGATGGCGGCGAGAACCATTGCCCACAGCCTATGCGGGGTCGCGCCCCGGAAGCGGAAGCGAGCGCGCTGCCCCGGAAGCGGCGGTTGTCCGTGGAGACCAGGCCGCGAGGATGTTGCTGTGGGCGGCCTGGCTGGGCGCGGGGCTGCGGCTCCTGGCGGCGACGGCGGCGGAGGCCGAGGAGCCGCCGCGCTACAAGACGGCGGAGATGGCGGACGCGATGCTGGGCGGCGCCGCG
>NW_017729000.1:11686868-11690883 GCF_001723915.1 Gavialis gangeticus | reverse complement strand
GGCACGGACGGCGGCCGGGCGCCCAAGGTGGCCTGCGAGGAGCGCAGCGGCCCCGGCCCGCGGGGCTCCGCGCTACACGTCCTCAACGTCTCCCAGGTGGGCCGCGGGCCTCCCCCCACCTCGCCCCGTCCCGCTCCGCCCCTCATTGGGGGGGGGGGTACCCGTGAGAGCATCTCCATTCCCCCGTTGAGACTCACTGGGCTGCGGTGTAGCGCTCCACCTGACTGTGTCGGGGATCCGGGCAGTAGCCATGTTGGGCTAGAGGAAAAAGCAGTGGGGACTCGTAGTAGAGGTGATATCTTTTATTAGAGCAACAACATTTTGACAAAAAAAAGTCTTTAATTGCAAGCTTTCGGGCACAGACACCCTTCATCGGGCATCAGAGAAAAGGCTGTAGGAGTCCTTGAACGAACAAATGAATTTCTACCCACATGTGGGCAGCTGGTCCCTCCCAGGTGGGGCAGGGGGTGGGTCCCCCAGTGATGGAACAGGAGCTGAGTGGCAAAACCAGAAGTGCATTTCCACTGGCACTTCTGGTCTTGCCGGTGGTGCACCCCCTGCATGTTGCCAATGTTCGTTCATTCAGGGGTGTAGGTTGTAGCAATGTTGGTCTAAGGATGTGAGCAGACAAGGCTCTTTGGGTGAATCTGATTTCTTTTATTAGACAAACTTAAATAGTTGGAAAAATATTTTCTTAGCCAAAAGCTTGTTAAGAAACTATTTAATTTGCCAGGTTAAGAAACTTGCTAAGAAACTATTTAAGAGAAACCCAGAAGCTTGCTGAGAATTTTTTTCCCCCAACTATTTAAGTTGGTCTAATAAAAGATATTGGATTCACCCAAAGAACCTTGTCTGTCATTCATTCATTCCTTCATTTCTACGTAGGAGAACTTTTATAGTCTTTTCTCTGATGCTGACAAAGGGTGTTTATGCCTGAAAGCCTGCAGTTAAAGACATTTTTTTGCAAATATCTTGTTGGTCTAATAAAAGATATCACCTCTTTCCACAAGCTCTGATTGCTTGACCCAAATGCGTGACATTTCCATTCCTTCCAGCTTTTCTGCTCCCCCCCCCGGGCTTCCTTAAAACTTTAACATTACAAATCTCGTTCAATTTTAAAGTGTTAGCTGTGGCAATGGTTGAAATCTGAATGATTGGTTTGTTTCTGAGAAGCTCTACTAAGATATCGGTGGAATTTGAAACACTAGGCATGTGTGTAGGACATCTGTGAAGCAATCTGGCTAAAACCTTTTCATCGTGGGAGTATCTCCTTAAGCTGTTCCTGTTTGCAGGAGGTTACAGGAAGAGTTGTTCCCGTTAGATCACAAGGATGAGTGCTAACTAACTGTTTAAATATTTGGGATGTTAAACCCTCAGCCCACCCCAAAAGTGGTAGAACTTGTTAGGGTCTGTCTCATCCCCCAAATGCGAGGGCAAGGGATGGGCTTGGAAGAGAACATGAACCTGTTCACTAGAATGCCTTTGGTTTACCAAGGTAGACAAGGTTCTTTGGGTGAATCCGATATCTTTTATTAACACAACTTAAATAGTTGGAATGTTTTTTCTTAGCAAGCTTTCCGGTTTAAAAACCCTTTCTCAGGCTGAGGACGCATCTGCAGTTGGTGTGTGCTCTTCCTGGGTGGAAGTTTTACTTTGGTTTACCAAGTACCTCCTTGTTTACTCCCAGCCTGCTTGCCTTCTGCATTGCTCTGTGATTCTCCAGTGAACACCTCCCTGTTCTGCTCTGTCCTCAAATTTCCCTTTATCTTCTCGCTCTTTTGCTTCCCCTGCATTGCACAGGCTTTTGTCATCTTGGAGCTTTTCCTTTTGGTTGTTTCTTCTTCCATTTGTCTATAAAATGAACAACTCTGCTTCCTTTTCCTCTCCCACATTAGCTCCCTGTCCATGCCAGGGCCTGGATTTTCCCCTTCTGGGGAAGGCAAGAGGTAGTTGAGCCCCACTTTGACGAACAAAATTTGGTTTATCAAAAGCCAGCAAGCACAGCCCCTTAGGGAAGGGAGCAAGGAAAATAACTACTGCATTTGTTTTATAATGATAACCCCAAAGTATTACTTGATTTCCAAGGAGAGTCCTAACTGAGAAATGGGGTTAAAAGGAAGGGAACCACATTCTGTTTATCAGAATTGTTAAAATGCTACTGAAAAGCCTGTTCAGACTTGCTCCTAGTGGTACTGCCTCATCCTCCTGAATGTTACTAGATTATGCACTGATGGAGAATAAAATCCTGTTCCATGTTTAATTGGCCCTTCTTTTTTCTAATCTGCTTTCTTCTTCTCCTCTCATAGGACCTGATGGAGTTTTTAAATCCAAACAGCAGTGACTGTACAATGGTCCTGTTCTACACTCCTTGGTGTCGTTTCTCTGCCAACCTGGCTCCTCATTTTAATTCTTTGCCTCGAGCATTTCCAACTCTTCGTTTCGTGGCACTGGATGCATCTCAGCATAGCAGGTAGCTTCATCTAGAGTCTGAATCAAAAGATGAAAACTGTTTTTCTCAGGAAGTAAATACTACCTATTGTTACCTATTTCTTTCCTTCAGTTTATCAACCCGATTTGGAACTGTGGCTGTTCCTAATATCCTTCTTTTCCAAGGAGCTAAACCTATGGCCAGATTTAATCATACGGATAGGACCCTGGAAACATTGAAGGCATTTATTTTTAATCAAACAGGTACGTAGAGCTGTGAAGGTGAGGGTCAGCTGTAGCCCCAGACTGAAATTGTATTAGGGGACCCATAAAAATGTTTTAGGAAATTTCTTCTTACCGTGAGGGTGATTTCAGGGAGGGGGAGAAGCTAGGAGTCCATCTGTAAAAAGCAGTTCTGGTCGGGGCTATTGTGGGTGGGAGTCAGCTGGAGAATTTGAGAGTAAGCACCTTTAACCATCAAAGCCCTGAGTTTATTGGGAATAAAAGTGGACACACATTAGGAGTATCCTTATTTTTGTTACCCTGCCCAGGAGGGGAGAGAGCCAGATGTCTTAGGGTCCTTTCCCTGATAGGCAGCAGGTTGGGCACACATCGGTCTCAGTTCTTGTGTTGGGGGCAGGAGGAGGATGAGAACAATGGGCCCTTGGCCCTTTTCCTGTTGTTGGGAAGTGCCTGTCTGGGCTCTAATCTTACTGGGATAAGGCTTCTCTTTTTCTAAGACATGTTGCCCTTCTGAGTGTGGAGGATGATGCACTAGTGACAGACCGATGGTAGTTACTTATTAAAGGAGGGTGGAGGTTCTTTGACCCTTGCTAAGGGTCCTGTGGCTATATCGACTAGAGCTGTGTTAAATCCAGCAGCATATTTGGGAATCTGAATACAGTCCACCCCCAGCTAACTCATCATGAGATTTAAACTTGGCTAAACTATTGATATTAATCAGTGGGTCCTTTTTTCTTGTTCTTTCAGGAATAGAAGCTAAACCTGATGTGGCGGTGACTGAGGAAGACCAAGAGGGCCCCCTACCAAGCATTCTGACAAAAGGAGTAGATTGGCTACTTTTATTTTCTTTGCTGTTTCTGGCTAGTTTTATTATGTATGCCACCATTCGGACTGAGAGCATTCGGTGGTTGATACCAGGACAAGAACTGGAGCATCAGGATTAAGTTCTCAGAATGAAATGAGGGCACTACTTTGTGCCTGTGGATAAAGCAAGAAATCAGTTGAACTGAAATGAAATATATTGACACTGTGAATTTGTTCATTATAATCTCATTGATTCACAAAATAGATGTTTTAGCCAATTACTGGGTGTGCAGAAGTCAGAAACAGATGGTAATTATTGGTGCAATAAATAAACAAATGGAGGTTCAGGAGAAGAGTGTATTTCTGTAGCTTGTGTAGTTCCTTGCTACCAACAAGGAAAAAATGATAAATTTAATATGTTTAAAGCTGGATGGATAATATAACATTTAAGAGTAATTATTCCTTCATTTAATACTGTCATGGTACTTTTAGGAAGGACTGTTTGAGAGAGGGAAAAATAATGGAGAATACAAAAGCCTAT
>NW_017729000.1:11685047-11686788 GCF_001723915.1 Gavialis gangeticus | reverse complement strand
CTATATTTGGCCCTGAAGCTAGGTATTATTTACTATTGTGGGTTTACTATGTTCTGTAAGGATTTGCCATTTTGGTCTAAGGATTATATTATATTTACTTGTATTAAATGTCCTAACTGCTTGTTTTTGTAGAAAAGAATTTACATGCAACTAAAATCATTCATTCTGGCTGGCATGCAATTTTTGAAATATGGCCTCTCACCTAAACTTAGCAGGACTAATCATGAGATGTATTTACATTTCCACAAGTGTTTGTTTTGCTATCTTAGTTGGAAAGCCTCAGGTAAATAGGGGATTAGCTTATTGCTGCTATGACCTGTTGTATTAAATAGGGACCTAGAGTAAGATACGGTTTGTTGCATGTTCTCTGACTACTCATCTGCTTGAGAATGGCTATTATGTACAGCAGACATTTATGATAGAAGGCTGAAATGAAGCTAGGAGAGAAGATGGATAGCCATAACTTGTGTTGCCTCACATGAAGCTTGATATTGCCAGTATGAATTTCCTTATAGTCATGGAGAGTTCAATTAATACTCCTTCTGTACGGGTTTTAAAGAGAGCTGAAATGGGATGGGTCCAAGCTAAAATAACTGAATCTATGACAGAATTGGCGGTTTTGCACAAAACCTTCTACAGAGCCATTTTTTCCTACGTGCATGATGATACATGGTTAGTTTTCCAACAGATCTGTGTAGCTCTGTTGACTTTGGAGCAATGCTGTTTTACATCAGGTAAGGATTTAATAATAAAGGCATAAGAATTGTAATTTACCAGGTCAGACCATAGGTCTACCTTGCCTCAGTATTTAGTCTGTTTACATCTTTGGGCAGTGTCCACCTGTTGGAGGGCCAGTGGGCACTGTCCAGCAGGCTCCACTTAGTGACCCCTCTCAGTGCACTTGTTCTGAACCTCTGACCTTTATTTCTGTCTCTGTTTTGTCATTTATTTGTCCTAAGCAATCAGCAGTGTGCCCTTAGTGGCCCCCCCTCAAGGGGGGCTACAGCTCTACTTGGTGGGCTGGAGTGGCACGAAGGGCCTGTGGTGTGCAGGGGCAGGCTTAACCAGCTTTCAGTTGCCTTTGCAATATTCCTTTGTAAGGGGTGGCAAACCTCCAGCCTGCAGAGCCATGCAACTTTGGGACCCTCTGGCCTGGTGAGACCTGTGGCTTTGGAGCCCCAGCAACACCACGGGAAGAGGCTGGCATTCGTGGTACTTGGGTGCCTTGGTGGGAACAAGCCAGGGTGTGGGTGTTGGCTGCAGCCGACGGTGGGGGGAAAGGGTTCCGTGGGCCCAGTGTGCTGTGCGTCACTCGGCTGGGCAAGTTAGGCATCCCTACGATAAAACCTGCGTGGGCCTCTGCTTGGAGCCCCTGTGCTCTTTGCTGCTGAACTAGGGCGGGTGGTTCCGTGCTGCACAATCTGGGATAAAGCCTGGGTGGTAGGGCTCTGCTTGCAGCTCCTGAGTAGGGGTAGGTAGTTCCGCGCTGCACCCAGCCGCCCAACTGCATCATCAGGCCAGCCACAGCAGCGCCCCTTCCACGTGGCGGCGCTTTGCGCACGCCCGCTCTGACTTCCGGCTTCCCCGGCACCCGCGTGTATCCCATTGGCCGAGCCGGCGGGGCGGCCCGCTACTACTCCCAGGCGGGGGGGCGGGGCCGTACCACTCCCTCACAGGCTGTGGGCGGGGCTCGGCCTGTACCATTCCACTCCCGTGGCGCGGTGGGGGGACATAGCTCCCA
>NW_017729000.1:11683050-11684893 GCF_001723915.1 Gavialis gangeticus | reverse complement strand
AGCGCGGGCGGGACCGGGCCGGGGCGGTCGAGGTGGATGTGAGGGGAGACGTCCGCCCCCGACGGGCGGCGGCGGAGCCTCGTCGCGGGAGGTGCCAGACCCGCGCTTGCCCCTTGCTGAGGTGGTCCTCGCTCCCATGTCACAGATGTGTAAGATCGGAAGGGCCCTCAGTGCATCCCCGAGAAACAGACAGCCCCGCCCGGTGCACGTCCCGTCCCTCTTGAAGACCGCCCGCCCCGTGGAAACCCACTCCACGGGTTTTCCCGTGAGGGCAGTTTTGGCTGCCCTCACCGTGGAGAAGTTCTTCCACCCGTTAAAAAACCCCACAAAACCGACTGTCACGAGATCAGTTCACAACTCCTACGAATTTTTTTAAGTACTGCATTTGGGTCCTTTTCCTTTGCTTTTTGGTCCTGGAGACGTTAGCGTTCGTGTTTCCAGGTTTGCCTCCAAATCCACCCGCTGTGGGCGGCGGGTTGTTGTGACATGTGGCAGCCGATGCTTTCATATCATGAGGCGGCTCTCAAGCATCGGGGGCTGTCAGAGAGGAAGCCGTATGGGTCCCCCTCCTTTTATGCGGGTTCTGGATGGGCCAATTTGCTCTTATGCGATGACCCTTTTTATACCCAATATTTGTTGTCTGCGAGGTCGCTTAGCTGTCTTGCGACAGTGTGGTGGAAGCGTGCAGTCAGGTGCTCTGTGTGGTGCATTGTGGGAGTGACGCGCACCAACATCTGTCCGTGCTCCTCGTTTGTTGTCTGTGACGTGTGTTGCTGTAGTCGCTGTCGCCATTGTGACAGTGCCCTGCGCTTGTGCGCACTGGCTGCTGTTGGTGAGCACCAAAATGGTCTTGTAAAAGTGGTAGGTGTGGGTCTGGGGATCCATACAGTCAAGGTCTTGGAGCGTGTCCCTTTTTGTTACATTGTAAAGTGGGTTCCCTTCGTGCAAATTCGAGTTATGGCCTGCTTTCCAGGAACGCGCGTACAGCATAAAGTGAGGGAAACCAGTAGTGTCAAAAACATTCTGACTTGTTTGGGTCTTTCAGATCTCTCTGCAACAGAAGAATGGCTCTATTATTTTTCATGGTCCAGAAAAGACTGAAAGTTAAGAGCTGGCATTTTCTGAGGAATCAAATTAGGAGTACCTGTGTGATGGGGAAGCCCCCTCTTTCTGAGACAGCCCCAACCCCTCCTTGCAGGCTTGAAATGCAAAGAGCCCCCAGGTTGAATCACTTACACCTAAAGTCTAGTTAGTTGCAGAATAGAAGAAGGCTTGCTGTGCACTTGTGCAATAGGTGCAGGTCGCTCGTGTTTGCACAAGGCAATCTGTTGGGATTCTTATCTCATTATGCAGGTTTACACTTAGCCACTATAAAAACACACATGGAGTCACTTCTCCCTTGCTTCCCTTTGCCTTGGGGTTCCTGTCCGTCAGGGGACCAGCCTCCCCAGGGCGTGGGCAGTTTCAGTTGTATTGGCAGCCCAGCACTGGATGGCTCTAAAGAAGTAAGCATTGTCCTCTTGGGCGAGTTGCCCGAGCTTGCTTTTCATGAGCCAGCCTCATATGAGGAAGCCTTATTCTGAGCAAACCGTGCCCGAGTTTGATTTTCATGAGGAAACTTCATAAGAGGAGGTGTTCTGGCTGCGCCCAGCTTTGGCTGCATGGGGAACTTCCCAGATGGGCTGTCTCCTCACCTGGAAGCAGGGAGATGCCCGAGGCTCCGTGTGGAGCTGGCCACATTGCTTCTGGTTGAGGAGCTAGTGTCACTTGCAAGAGCACACACCAACTGCAGATGTTTCCTCAGCCTGGCGAAGGGTTTCTAACCCTGAAAGCTTGCTAAGAA
>NW_017729000.1:11676467-11678050 GCF_001723915.1 Gavialis gangeticus | reverse complement strand
TTGCTTCTGGTTGAGGAGCTAGTGTCACTTGCAAGAGCACACACCAACTGCAGATGTTTCCTCAGCCTGGCGAAGGGTTTCTAACCCTGAAAGCTTGCTAAGAAAAACTTTTCCAACTATTTAAGTTGGTCTAATAAAAGATATTGGATTCACTCAAAGAATCTTGTCAGCCAGGAAACTAAGTTTATTGAACAGACTTAGCGTTTTCCCTGTTATCCTTCACACAGGTGCCCTTCACACCCAAGCCAGCTGTTCCACCCCTCATTCCCAAAATGCTTATTTGAATGCAGAGTCCTCTACAAGATGCTGCCTTGAAAAACACATTAGGAGTGTATTTGGCAGAGTAGTAAACCCCAAGTGGATATCAGTGGGGGTACCGCGTGGACCCTGAACAAGCACCTCAAGCAGTCGATCATTGAGTTGTCTGTTTAACTTGTACATCTCAGCTTGGTTCCCCGCTCTGTTCTCCCAGGAGGCAAAAGTACCTGGCAGTTCAGGCTTTGTAGGGCATAGCGAGTCTGATTTTTATATCAAGGAGTAGATAGTCATATATGCAAGGTGAGACCTTTACTCTCCCCGCACCCACAAAAAAAACCATTGTAATATATGAGTCTGTTACAGGAGGGTGAATGCTTTTGACTCCGCTCCCTCTCTACCTTCCCTAGACCGCTTTCAAATAAATTTGCTGCTATTTATTAACTAGCTTCAGGGCCCATCTTACGTTGTCAGTAAATCATGGGTTACTTGTCATCATTTTGTAGGCCAAGTCTTATATTTACAGTTTAGTGTCCATGCTGTGTTTGTTTTTGGTGAACTTTTCCACATTTTCAGTGGCGCTGAGCTGTGCTCCATTGCATGATATGACAGATGTATGTGTCTGGAGCCTTGTGCTTCTCTCTTTTGCTTTAAAAATAGGTTAATGTATGCTGCATATGCTTTTTCTGCTGAACTTCTTCAGTCAGTAACAGTTTTATGTGTTGGCATGCACATCTACAGAACTTGGCCTTTACAACTATTATTTATAAACACACTTTATTCAGTGTCAAATGTGGTATTGCTCAGTGAGGACCAAGTTTGTGGCTGACAAAAATCTAGGGTTTTTTTTGTTTTTTGTTTTAAACCTGAATACCAAGGGGCTAATCTGAAGTCACTGGATAGACTCTTTGACTTCAGTGGGGTTTAGATCAGGCCCCAAGAAAGCAACTGACATGTCTTAACTGGTTTAAAAATGACAGTTTCCTCAACAACAACAAAGGGCGAACTCCGTTGTACCCCCGGATCCCCATTTTGTGGTTTGTTGCTTTGAAAACCACTGAACAGAACTTTCTCAAGCTCTTCTTGGGGGGAGGACATGCATGACTAATTTCAGGCCAAAGACTAACTTTTGAGTGATTTATGTGTGTTTTAAAACCAGGTATAAAATACATTCTAATCCAGAAAAGTTGCTATAGCAGCACTAATACTATAATGGGACATTTAATTTTTATATTAAAGCAGAGGAAACACTTTGCAGATTGGAGAGACACAATTAAATTGAAACATTTTTTTTTGGTATTTAAAACTTCTCTGTTAAAAAAAAAAAA
>NW_017729000.1:11663280-11676306 GCF_001723915.1 Gavialis gangeticus | reverse complement strand
AAAAAAAAAAAAAAAAAAAAAAAAGACAAATCCAAACAAATCAAAATAGTTCTACATATAGATGTAGTTAGTACAATTGATTAAACTGTTCTTGTTCCTTTGCTGTCAGTTAAAATGTTTTTCTGCTTGGAGTTAAATAGCAGGTGCTACGTTGATACCTACATCTTTGTCTTGTTTAAGTGATGCACATATTTATTGTAGTTTTCTGTTGTAAGATCGTTTGGAAATAAAGAGCAGGCTTTAAACCTCTTTTGTTTCTTAACCAGAATTAATTGAATTACTTTCTGTTCTGATTTAATATATAGCACCATCTAGTGGTGAAGAGCTAACTTTTTATACCTGAACCAACATACGGCATACACATGTATGTACTGGACTGAATTTGCAAAACGTTGTTTATTGGTTTTACCTATCAGCTTTGCCAAATGAGACCTAAATTCAGTGCGAGATCACAGCAACTGAAGTCTACGCAGGCTGGCACTTCCAGAGTGTTATTACTGCACATTTTAAAATTGTCAAAATAAATAGTTGCACAAATTGCGCATATATATTGTGTGGTGCTCTCAACATAAACGTTCTCTTGCAATGTTTGATAGAAACTATTTCAACTAATGTTAGTAAGATTTCACAAAATTATGTTGATTTAATAATACGACAGCATAAAGGCCACTTGAAGTATATAACTGGGAGTTTCTCCCTGATCTACCATTATATTTCTAATATGAGTGTAGGACAAACCAGTGATCAGAAACAGAGGGTTGGGTGTCTTTGGATCAAGTACAGTATCACATTAATAGCTCTGACCTTCTGGAAGGCAGGGTATTTTATATTTTCATGGAGAAAGTTAGCAAACATTTAAAACAGTCAACTATCCTTCAGGTCTGATTCTAACCTCATGGTAATTTAGGATGTGTATTAGCAAGAAACTTAGGTTTCTATTATGAATGCATTAAACATCTGGGTAGTCTCATTGGCTTCAATAGGACTTCTCATTAGCTCAAAGTTAAATGTGCTTAAGTACATTTCCAAATATGAGACTTTTTCTGAAAACAGGTAACCCTGTTTAATTTAGCTACTCTAGATTTATAGTGATGTGAGAGCACTTACCCTAATGCAGAACTTGTCAGTACTATCAGTGGAATTTTTAATGTAGATTTGAGAAACAATGGGGTATATTTTATTTGGGAGAAATATTTTTAAAAACAATTTAAATTCTTTTCTTCCTAATTTTTTAATTCTTTTTGGGCTTCTTAGGAACTGTAAGATACAATGCTGATAATACATGGCAGGCTCTGGTTGCCATTGTGCTTTCTAATTTAAAATTGATTTATGCTTGCTAACTTTCATTCAGTTTCATGTTTTTGTAAATTTAATTTAGCTTAGTATTTAAATGAGAGAAAATATCAGAACCGAGTTGTCAGGAATTATTTCAAACTTTACATCCTGCGCATAATTATCATAGGCCAAGTACACATGAGACTAAATCATGCTACCTATCGCACGTATGCCTGTGGCCAGTAGTGCATACTTCGTCACAATGCTAGAGTAAATCACTGTCTTAGAGTTAGGTGTGAGTAGATAACTGAATTCACCAAACAGGTAGGTTTCTTGACTCCATTACCTGGGGAGTTATGCTATTCTATAAAACTATAAAGTGCAAGGAAGCCCTATAATAAATTTTCCACTGATGGTAGCCTGAAGGATTACATTTCTATAATGCATAGCTACAATTTAAGCACATGTTTGTTTTTTTTTGTATTGTTTAAGGAAAAGAGATGACATTAACCTTGGTTCTGGAATTTTTTTTCTTTCCCCCTTGATAGTCTTCGCAATCGCACTGGCTGACCACAGAGGAAAGGAATCAAGTTTTACTTGACCTCAAATCTTCAGGATGGTCTGAGTTAGGTGAAAGAGATGCCATCTACAAAGAGTTCAATTTCAAAAATTTTAATCAGGTAACTATTCAAAGGTAAATTGATTGTTTTGCTTTGCATTATGATCTTAGTGGGAAAATATTCATATCCACAAATTTGGGAGTGTTTGCTTGAAGAAAAATCCTTTATCAATAGGAATAGTTTAGATGAAGATTATCGCCACTGCCTATTTTATTTCCCCTTTCCCAGGGGAGGGGGATATTTTTGCAAAAGTGACTTGTTTCTAGCAAGGTGCTCTTTTTCTTCTCCGCCACAATGCCGGAGGATGCTGGGTTGTGCCTACTGGACTTGTAGCATAAGGTATCTATTTATGTTTGTTGACAGTAACTTTGAAGGGCTGCCTAGCATGCTGTTTAGTTCTGTGGCTATGGTATAATCCCGACAAGTCTGTAGGGGACCTTGGTGGTGAAATGTGACAATGATGGTGTGCAGTGCTAGCAAACTTTTTGTTCTGTTTCAAATACATTATTTGTCATAAAGGGGACATAAAGGAAATCGGCAGCATCATTCCATGTCATACAGAACAGGTATAGCAGCACTGCCGTAAGGGTGCGTGCGTGAAGACACGATTCCATTTTTCCTGAGTTGCACTTTCAGTCTGAAAGTTAATAATGGAGCAAAACAGCTTCAGATCAAGCAAACTATGGGGCAACAAAGGAGGGAAAAAAACCAGGCCAGAGTGCATGTGAGACCTAGATGAGCTTCAGGGGAAGGGTGGGAGAATTAGAGAGCCAAAGGCAATGAGACATCGGCTCGGGGGCAAGCTGTGCTGCAAGTTTCGAGGTCTGAGTATTCGTGTTTGGAGCATTTCAGACCCCAGTGTAATTAGAGAGCCTGTTGGCTGAGCACAAGTGGGAGTGCTTTTATTAAAGTTAGTATAAAATAGCCTTTGTAGACTGTAAGTAAGTTTAAATAAATCATTTGAATCAGACAGCTTTAAGGAACAGACCTGAAAAAATATGGACCAGAGAGACTGGAACACACACAGTCCAGCAACAGAAATCTGGAAAATCCACCCTATTAGATCAGTGAAGGATACCAGGAGGGATTAAATTATAGACTTTTTTTATAGGATTTATCCTCAGAATGTTACAGGGTAAAAATTAGCTATTCATAAAGCTGCAATTTGGAGAAATGAACGAACCAGGGTGCGGAGTCAGAATATGTATGTTATAGAGTACATTAAGCCTAAGACTGGGAGCAGTGTGGAGCAGAATATCTTGTTAGGTGCCCCTTCCTATGTATCATCTTAAATATGGTCCTTTTTTGGAGTCAACTGCTCCAGGTGGCTGGAAGGGGTTGGTTGGAGTTCTTGCCATTTTTGTAGTCCTTACAAGTATTAGGTCTGTATAAAACTGAATGCTGTTACCGTTGCGAGAAGGGCTGAAAATTGACTTCAGGATTCAGAACTTCCAGGTGGTGGCACATGGCACTTTCAGCTATGCCTTCCACTGAAGAAACACACAGGGGCCAAATTCTTTCTCCAGCTCTTATTGCAGTTTGGGGGGTTATGTGCATGTATCTGAGAGCTGAATTTCACCCATGAACATCTAAAAAAAAAAAAAAATTGAGGCAGCTGCAGGGTACAACACCTTCCATTTGAAATTCCAAACTGGAGAAACTGGTGATCTCCCAGCCATGGGGAATGACTTAGTGTGGGATTTCTGGCTAGAACACGCATGAATGTTTGCAGCTGGATTTAGAGAGCAAATGTTTATCTCCTGGGAAGCTGGTACAGAGGGCAAATTAAAAGTGTACCTGTTAGTTCATCTACTAGTCCAGCACCTATATTTACTAATGTCCTCATGCAGTACTTAGCAGGACTTCTCTAAAGCACTAAATACATATCACAGCTCTGGGAAACAAAGTGCTAAAATGGAGCTATATGGCTGCTTTGTAGTATGAGAGTTTTTCAGGCCTTTAATAAAAATGGACTTCTAGGTACAAGTTCTTTTATTTCTTGTAATAAATCTTCTGTTTACAGTACTTAAAGTATGAGTATTTAGTAAAAGTCAGAGAGCCGAGAAATATAATTTCCTCAGTGATCTTCATCTTGCCCTTTTACAGATGGCATAAAATCAGGTGTGTAAAAAATCAAGTAGTTGAGCTGACATGAAAGGTATTTCAGATTTATGTTTTGCAGATGATATTGGTATGATTAATATATTCATTGCCTTTTTTATTGCTTCTCACAGATAATGCGCACGATGCATGGAAAATTCTGTGGCTTTAAAATCTCTGCCAGGTTTACAAAGTCTATGTATGTCAACAGATGTTAAAAATATAAACACAACTTTTATTATAAAGTCGTGCAAATGTGTAGACATGAACTTGGTTTATGTATATTATTTTCAGCATGAGCATGAAATGAAACTTCTGTGAAATGAGAGTTATTTAGATTCCTGAAGCTTTCAGACTGAGATTAACTTGGTTAAAAGCTATCAGAAATAGGCTGCCTTTTAAGTCACTGACAAACTAATGACACTTCTGGCTTGTAGAATTCTTTTATAACACCAGGCTTCATTTTAAACCCTCTATGGTGTTTGTTATTTTGAAGTTAAATTTTCTAAAAATGGGCCTTTGGGGTCCCCCCCCCAAAATCAGTGGAAAAACGCTAGAAATATTCATAAAGTATGCTAATGAACATACTTTCTTTTGCCAACTATTTTTTCTTTTGTAGTTGCTCAATGCACCCTCAATGTCCATATCCTGGTTTGGACAGTGTTGATGTTCATAGTGTTCTAGACTTCTTCATCCAATCCTGAAGGAAAAGCACGTAATGTCCAGCACGGCTTGTTCCTCAGTCCTCAGCTGAGTAACAGCTTTATCTTAAATATCAGTTGCTCACCGTGCCTTTGATTGTGTTCACTTACTGCCCAGGTTATAAAAAAAACACCAGCCAGATGCAGACAGCCACATTTTCTTCTTTAGTCTCTAGGGTGATGGTGAGATGCTTTAAAAGTCCCTTTTTTAAAGACTTTCCTGGACCCCACGCCTCAATATAGCTGCTCTAAAATGGTGATTGTGCTCTATCACCAGCACCTTTCAATTAATCCTTGGTTGTAACACTCACCAAACAAATACTATAATGAAATTTCGGTTCTATATGTCTGCGCTGCCACCTAACCTAGAATTTGTGAGCTTCTGTCTTCAGATATGCAGGCCTCTGTGTGCTGAGTTGAAGGACTCCACTAAATTAGTCAGTACAAGAAATTGAGACCACATTTTGCTATGCGTTGTCCAGTCACAGGCAAAGATGTCCCTCTCTGGAGAGCTGGAACCTCAAAACCTGACTCCTACCACTTTCATCCCCATGCACAAATCCTTCTACCACACTGAGATCCTTCTCAACCTTTTTGGGGGATCCTTCCTAGTGAAAGGTTCTGACTCTGGGACTGAAGCATAAGAAATTTTAGTACCAAACTATTTAACAGTGACTCTCAAAGTCCTGTAACAGCTCTAGAAGCAGATTGCCCACCATGTGCCCTCACATGAATGAAGTAACAGCAGCAGTGCAGCCTGCTGCACTGTTTCTTACTGGGTTCACAGATATATTTTCTACAAATAAAGTTCTTTGTTAGCTGACAAGACAACAAACCCAAGGTTGTGACTCCTTGTCTGCCTGTGGCATCCCTCTGTTCTACCTGTGTCCTCTTTGCGTGAATTGACAGGGTACAGATGGTAGTAAGAACCTTACCTAAGAGGGGTGAACGGAGGCTTATTAGAAAGATGAATAAGGAAGAAATGAAGTCATGTGGCTTTCAATGCATTCTGTATTAGGAAGAGAGAGTGTGGCTCAAAACCTGTTAATGAGTCAGAAATTTCTGTGCAACAGATACCAAAACAAAATGTTCCTTGCTCACGTATAGAGCAGCCAACCTGTTTCCACTCGCCAAAGCAAAACCTGGAGGTGAAGAGAGTTATGGAAGTAGGCTCAATGATGCAGGGGCTGAGTAGTGATGTTAGTTAATATACATTTTCATTTGCAGAAATTTCTGGCAAGAATTTTGAAAAGTTGGTGGTCTAGAGAAGGTAATATCTGCCAGTTCTCTTGGAATTCCTGTCCTCTGAAGTGTTTGAGGAACTAATCGCACAAAACAGTGGTCACATAACTGCAGTCTTCCTGAGAAATATGTAACCTACTGTTTCTGTGAACAACATCTAGAATTAGTAAGAATTAAAAGAGACTTGAGGGGATATGTTTAGGTTTGTTTTGTGTACAGCCATTTTCACTCATTTCTTGTTTATTTGGTATATTTCCTTCTTTTTTGTGGTTTCACTGAATAGCAAAATCGGGGTGGGAGGGAGGTGAGATTTAGAAGGATGTGGTTGAAAATCACCAGGGTTGTCATGGCCACTCTGGTGTCAGGTTTAATGCTTATAGCTACTTTTTTTTATTCTCATTTTTAAAATTTCTTTCTATTTTAATTTCAAGATGATGGTGTTCCTTAAACTTGATAGGACAGTTTTTAATCCAGCATATTGTTTCTGCAGAGGTGAAGTATATGCTTCTGCTCATAAGAAGACTGACAATAGATTTATGTGCTTTACAAGAGGCTTTTTTTTAATAATCATGTCTTAAATACAGAGCGCTCTATTTAAAAAACAATTAAGTCTGATGGAGAAGACATGCCTAACAGCACTTTGGGGCTCATGGATAGCAAGCAAAGTAGCAAATTTGTTTTGCTGATAGTGCAAAATCTTGTCTTTTTGAGCAGTTGTTTAAAGGAGACTTGCAGAGCTTCTGAAGAGTTATTTCATAGGAAATTAAATCATTCAAGTTCTTTCACTGCATTTTTCTATTTGCCAACTCTCCTCCTCCAGACCTGTAATAACATGACAAAAAACTCAGAGAGTGTCTACTGGAGCAGACTGTTTTCTCGGTTACATATGTCCCATATGAATTTCCAGTTACTTTGCTTTAGCTATGGTACAACATATTCACTTTAGTCTTTTATAACTGATTGTCCCTGTTATACATGGAGTACCAGTGGCTTATATATCAAAACTAACTTACTAGGATTTGTGGTGAATGGTCTTTATTTGTTTTAATCTTCTTACTTGGTGACAATCCCTTGGCATGAATCCTTTTTTGTAGGTACATTCACCTTGATTAATGACCATGAAGAACTTCACAAACTTTTCAAATCCCTTGAAACTGGGATAGGTGGGACATACTCTTTGTGAATTAGTGCTGTTTTGGTTGTTGCAGTCACTTCAGCTTAGTTTAACTCATTGCATAGCAGGGCCAAATGCTCCTGAACTTAATTCGTGTCAATGCTTCCTTCCCCCCCAACAATTTCTCGGCACATCATTTTGTCTTCTGTATTGATCAAAGGTTGGGAAATTTGTTTTTATGTTCATTGCCAGAGTCTTTCATAGCTGTTTTACGTACTTAATCTTTTGGCTGTTTGGCTGAAATACGTCCACGCCTTTTATGTATTGAAAACATAATATCCTTTAACTTACAATCTGTAGGGTTAAAATTAATTTTACGTAAAATATTCAGTTGTGGACCACATCTCCAGCTTTTTATATGCCACAATGGTCTTGTTTTTTTTCCCCTTCCATTGTCTGATAGTGAGGTCATTTTCAGTCCTCTGAGAAACTTTATTCCCAGCCAGATGCGGCCCATATATTAAAAGTAGCACCTGTGGCTAATATCACAGCAGCTTACCATAAATTTACATGGTAACTAGGATTATATCTGTCAAGACTGTTAAAAAATGTCTAGATTTAATTTGATTTCCAGTATTGAAGGAGCTCTCCAACATTTTGCTTCATAACTATATTTTAAAAGTTAAAATCACTCCATTGTTAAGTTTTATAGCACTCCCAGTGCCCATTAAGTTGATTTGTTAAATGGAGGTCAGAGTAAAGCAACTTGGCTACATTAGGATCGGAAACCAACCCATTTGTGACAAATTTAGTCCTCGCGTGTGAATCTTCTCAAAGCCTCAGCACTGATTGGTTTCAGGTGTAGCTCATGTCAGTTGTGTTTAACCTCAAAGAATGAGCAATGTGAGTCCATTATTGTCAGTTTTGCTAATCAGAAGACAAACCAATTTTCATTTATTTGGTGGGTTAACTATTTTAATGCATAACTCTTGACTGCTTGCCTCTCTGTTGGACTTTTGCTTTCGATTGCCTCTTGAAAGAGAAGAATGGGTTTTATATCCACATAGGTAGGTGCTGTTTTTCATATAGTCTTTCCCAAACCGCTTCATTTCCCATTATCCTTTTGAGTCCTCTCCCATATGCTATGATTTGTGCACCTGCAAAGTTATGAAAGTATTTCTTTTGGTAGTTACGTTGTTCACTAACTTCCCTGCATTTATGAATACAATAGCTGATTTACTATAAATCAGAATTATTTATGAGTGGCTTTACAGAGTTGAGAAAAATCTTTGTATTTGAAAATAAAGCATGGATATTGAATTGCGGGTCTATCTGCCTGTTGACATTTTTCTTTATTAGAAACTGATAGTAACATTTTCAGGACTCGCGGAGATTAATTCACAGGCCAAAATTGTTTGAGTGAACTGATTCAACGGTTTCAAAACTTAGCATAGTAAAAATATATTATTCCTGTATGATCACACCTTCCTTAAGTTTATGCTCCTGATTGACTTAGTAAATAACACTCTTGCCTCTGAGTCAGGAGGTCGTAGGGTCAAGTTCCAGCTGTGGGACCTGGACACATTCCATCTACCCACATCCTAGTATGGCATTAGGTCTGGAAAGCTGGAGCGCTGAACTTTTGGATGAAAATTAAATGGTGGCTCTTGGGAGATTATTCATCTGAAAGTTTAAGATTTGCCTCCCTGACTTTTAAAAACGGAAGAGATGACAATAGTGTCCTGGTCAGAATATTCTGTTTCCAATAACACTGCCATTCAACTGGCAGTAGTAGTATCCTTCTGATGAGAAATATTGCAAAGCTGTACAGGGGCTGGTGTGCTGGCAGCTTTCCATCGGTTTTCTGCCAGACAAAATTTAACCCTTTGGTGTTGGGCAGTGACAAGTACTTTTATTTATTATTTACTGGTGGCCGATGCGGTTGGTTCCCATGTCACACACACAGGGAACACCATCTCTTCCAAAATGTCTTCAGTTTAACTTTTTAAGCTTCTTCCCCTTCCTTTTAAATAATCATATATAAACAACTTCCTGTCTTCCCTTTACTCTTCAGCCTCCTGGAATTCCATCTTCAAAACTCTAGCCCTTGTAACAGACAGAAAACCACAACCGGGTTTTGGCCAGGCAGATGGTGGGTTGTGATTGCTGCTACCAAGCAGCTAAGAACTATGTCTTCCAGCCCAACTCATTCATTTGTCTCATCCACTTGATATGTCTTATATTTTAGATTGCTGGCACTCTGTACAGCATCCAGCACTGGTTTGTCAACTTTGGGTCCTCCTGCAATAATAGTAATAGTGCACTATAAATGCATGTTAAAAATGATGCTACAGCAGTTATGTTAAAATGAAGCATATATATTGAAGATTCGGGACAAACTTCTGCATTTCACTTTCCTTGGGTAGGAATGTTACATGCTGGTAAATTCTGTTTATTAGGTTAAAATAATATAGGCTTTCCTTTTTTAAAAAGTATGTTTTGTAAGTGTTGGGAAAGGCTTGTCTGACCCCCACACTTGGCAGGTAAAGTGTAGGAGGTAAAGGTTTTGATTTTTCAGTGACTCTGAGTACAAGTTCATCTCAGTTTGGTTTTGCTTAAGATTCAGTGGTGATTTAGAGCTTAGATTATGACAGATACAGGAGGTCTTTGCTGCTTCCTTTTCTTCTCTTCCAGGGTCAGAGGATTATTACATAAATAACAAAAGAATAGCGTACTTCCAAGCAGGGAGAGGTCTTGCTGGCATTTCTGTGCATGCTGCAGCAGAGTTAGACCTGTGTTATCCAGAGTAAAGAGACCAAGAAACTGTCTGAGTGACTGTTCGTCTGTTCTCCAGTTGCACAAATACATGTCTTGGATGGTTAGTGTAGAGCTATTATCACTTACGTAAACATTATTATATGAGCATCTATCTAGGACTGTGTTAATCTATTAATCTCGAAGGATTGTCTCCAGTGGTTTAATTTGAAGTAGTAAAATAGGCCTGTAAGGATGCTTTTAATTCCTCACAGGGGTTTATTAGATTTAAAAAAAAAAGTGGAAGTGCCCCATGTCTTGAAACTGTATATATTCTGTACGTGCATTTTAATGATGTGTCACTGCGTATGATATAAGGGTGTTTTATAAGGGAAATGGTTACAGAGGCAAGACTACCATTTAATCCTACCATTAGTCTCCAGATATCTTCATGTTGTTCATAATTTTAACGAATATTTGGCATCCTCCTGTGTTTGTTAAACCAGTATTAACAAATACTGGGACAGTGTTGCATTCAGTTGGGCTGTTTCAATGAGGGAGGTTTATTCAGCCCGTGTCCTAAATTTTATCTTAATTCAGAATCATTTTTAAACTTCCTTGAATTACTAGGTAGCATTATAGGAGTAGGAAGATACTAATTTCAGTGCAGATAGGCAGTTTTCTCTAGCTTGATTGCATTTAATCTCTTGCATACCCTTGCTTTTGGAATGGTGAACGTGATCAAATTTTTAAAAACTGTAAATAGCATTTTACACTTGTAGCTTCCCCCACCCACCCCCAGAGCATAAGGAAAAGCCATGTTAAGGGGTATTATACTCTGCAATTGTAATTAAATGTGGATTCTGGCTAGTAAAAAGTACAAAATTTAAAAAAAAATTACAATGCACCTATTTAAAAATTAACCATTACTTGCCAAAAGCACATCAAACCCACTTAGCGGACATCCGTTAATCCAGCGGTTAGCTGTTTCAGGCTTTAATGCACACTGTTTTACACGTTAACGGTTTTGAAGTTCCAGGCCAAGGCTGACCTTTCACATCTGCTCCTTTCACAGTAGGAATCTCCACTTACTGCTTCCTGTCAGAATGGATTAGAGTGACAAAGTGCAGGGCTTGCGCTGGCTGCAGTTTCGTTTTTGATCAGAATTATTTCTTTCACAAACAATCACATTTGCTAAAATGTTACATCTGCTCTGAAAAACCACTGGCAGACCCACAGTTTATCAGTGTGATGTGAGTATAATTTTTCATTCGTCTTTCATAAAGCTGTAAACCAGCTTTAAATGTGTTTGGGGGACTTTTGCTCCCCCTCCTCTCCATTTGCCATTTTCTTCTTTCAATTTTGTTGGGTTCAGATGCAAACTTGCTTATGTCTCGTAATAACATGAAACTGACTGTGAAGCCTTTGAAGGATTTGCATGAAATTTGCTTTGGGGAAGGGGGGACTGGTCAGTTAGGAACATCGTTCTAATTTTTGGCCCAGTCCTCTGAGGTGCTGAGTACCCTCAACTTAACGTTAACTTCAGCAGGAGTTGAAGGCATTATGCTCCTTGGCGTGCACTTATTTATTTTATGCTTCATGCAGAAGTGTTCTTGTCCTTAGATTTGGAGGGGTGTGATTGAATCTTGACTAGTGGTAGTTTAAAAAAATAGTTTTTATTTTATCAGGATGTACATTGTTAGAGGAATTCCTGTCACCTGGTGGAAGTGGACAGTTGGAGGTAGCAGGCAAAAACATTACTTGCTTTACAAGCCTACATTGTTAGTTATGCAGACTTCTTTTAAGTATCCACTCTAATAAAAATAATAGCCATATATAAAAGTTAATCTTTGGTACAAAGGATTGTATTTTATCTCATGTATTTTGTACATGTGGATTTTTTTTTTAATACAGTTTGAGATCCACTGCAAAATGAAAATCAGTATTCACTGTTTGTGAACAGCACCCATTTCAGGCATGAATCTGTTTGTAAAATGGTGTATTTGTGTGAGCAGACAGGCAAAAAAGATACTTGCAAAAAAAAAAAGAGGAATAATATATATATTCTCCTGATGAACAATGTATATATTTCAAATGGGCTGACTATCCCCCAGAATATTATATGTTACATCTGCTCTTTGGCGGTTAGTCATAGACCTTGAGCACACCAAGAGAGCTTTTTGAGGCAGCTTAAAATGTTAAGTATGGGTCATGTACCATTATCCCAAGCATTACTTAATAAAATTAATCTATTTTTCTTTTTAATAATGTGCTTAACATAGCACTCTTGCTGCTCATTTCTCTGTTGCTAGCCTCATTTGAGCAATTGCTCTAAATATGAAGATTAGCAAATAAATTACCTGGAATTATATTTAATACTGATTGCATAATTTGCTGCATAAAGCAAATTGGAACTTGCTTTTAAGAGACGTGGACTGTCTAAACATAACAGGGCTTTTTAAAAAGTCTTTTTCTTTCTCTGCTTCCTCCATGCTTTCTAGGAAGATGGGCCTTGTCTCCCTATTCTGCTTTGAAAGGATTCAGTGGAACCTTCAAATAAGAAATGTATTACAGTCAATGCTTTATCTTGAAACTTTCTGTTTTTATCCTTGGATACAGATCATGGACATTAATAACCCTGGCTCAGACCAAGCTGACCTTAAAATGATAATGGTCCTCTGTAACATTTTTCTTAAATGGTATTAATATTTCAGAAACAATAATTCTATATAAATCTGCTCAAGTCTCAGTATGAAAATGTGTACAGATTAACCACACTTGGTGGGAAGAAAGTTCTCCCTAACTGGATCTGCAGTTCTTGTTCCTCACCCCGACCATTTTATAATTTCTAACCCTTTCCTCTGTGGCACATTTGAATGATTGATTATGAGTTGTGTCTTGTTAGTTTGTTTGCTCTTGTTTTAAAAGCAATCAGAGAAAAAAGTGATGGTAAGAAGATCCCTGATGATGGTGATGGTGATAAATGTCTACTGCTGCTGCTGCTTTTGATCCATCATAAGGTGATGGTTTTGTGTTTACCCTTTGATATCTTCTTAGGATCATAGATGGCAGAGACTTAAAAGATCATCAAAGGCAAGGTATAATTTCCTCTTTAGGAAAGAATATTTTGGATATTAAACGGGTATCACATGTAATCTTGCCAACAGAAGAGTTTTGTATTGGTGTTGCTTATGTCATCAATTAATTATATGGCAGGGTC
>NW_017729000.1:11646369-11658280 GCF_001723915.1 Gavialis gangeticus | reverse complement strand
CCAACAGAAGAGTTTTGTATTGGTGTTGCTTATGTCATCAATTAATTATATGGCAGGTTCAGTGACTTTTTGTAGTCAAAGAATGAAATCCATTCTGTGCTCTGCAAATGAAAAAAAATCATTTAGAAAGAAGCAGAATTTTATTTTTTGCCCCTAAGTTGGTTTTGCTGGGGGGCAGGCATTTGTCAGAGATGGCATAAGATAACTAATGCATTTCTCAGGGTTTTTTTTCTCTGTTTAATTTAGATGCCAGTTTGGAAAAGATGCCTATTCAGAAAACACCCTTTAAGTTCTATTAAAGATTTTGAGTGCATGCCTGCAGTTAAGCATTTGCTTAAGTGCTTTTCTGAACTGGTTCATTATGGAGTACTTATGTAGCCCTGGGCTAGGATATAGCTATACATGCTCAAGGGCATTTAACATCCAGAACACTGTACAGTACAAAGCATCAAGGTGAGTACAGTAAGTTAATGGAGGATTCAGGTGTATAAAACTGAAAAGGTTTGGAACGAGGCCAAAATGCATTTTATGACTGGTTTTATTTTCTATAGTTTTTTGTTTGAGAGTTTATTACCGTATGTCCAGTGTTTTGATTTGCTGGACTCTGCATTTATTTTAACAAGTCAAATTATCATTGTCCTTTCAGTTGCACAGCAAATAGAGTTTATTATTTTAAGTGACTGATTGCTTTAACAGGTGCTCAGTTAATGAGGGCTTCATTGTATTATTTAATGTTTTTTGGTTGGTTGCAAAAAGCCTATTTCAAAAAAAAAAGTTCTATTTTTTTAAATGGGTATTTTATCTGGCCTAAACTTTGTGTGAAGCCCTTGTTTTTTGATTTTTGAGCACAAAGTGCGTTAAAAAAACTGTTTAGGAGGTAGAAGGGGAAAGTCCATTTCCTGTCATAGCTGGGACAATTTCCTCTGTGTCTCTGTTCAGATATGGAACCTCTTCATTCTCTTTTCCATTTTTTTCTTTATGGCGTGCATGTTATAAAAATATTAGTAACAGAAAAATGCAGCTTAGTACAAATATTGTACAAATCTTTGAAGGCTTCAAATACTTTAAAGTTTGACTAACCGTCATTTTGAAAAAAAATTGCATAGAAATGGTACTGTACTGTTGTGCATTTAGACTGTTGGGCAAGGGTTGCTTTCTAAATATTAGTACCTATTTCTATGTGAAATTATCAATTGCAGATAATACTTGTGGGAATACTTTCTAAGCTTGCGTACGTTTACCATTCTGAAGTTTGTTACTAAGACTGCTTGTATGGGGTTCAGTAATCAATCTCTTAGTATAATACTGTTCAATCAGAACTTTCTTTTTTTCTTCATTTAACCCTTTGCTTTAGACAAAGTGATTCTTCTAATTCAATTTGCTGTATTACTGAGCCCCAGGTTACAGTGCAAAGCTGAATGTTGCTTTTTTAGGAATTTTTTTGTAGGGCCATTAGTAAAAGCAGCAAAGTGAAGATGGCTACATGCGGCATTTTTGTCAATTCTTAAGATTTGTCTGGGGAGATTAGAAAAGACTACAAACCAGACAGCACAATTGCAGGGAGGACATTATTGTGGAGCAGTGTCATTTTGTTCTGTGGGGTTGTGTTGTGATTTCCACTCTATTTCAGGGATCTTACATCTTTTTTAGTAGTCTTTATGGTAAAGGTAAGTAGTCTAGTCTACCTGTGTAAGCAAACCAATATGCTCTCTAGAAAAGTGTATCAGAGCAGATAGTTGGCAGGGACAAAAGCTTGTAAAGCAAAGCACTTCCTAGCGGAGCATGAAGAACTTTAAAATTTCTTGGCAACAGCAGAAAGTAGTTTTCCTTGTTTTTTTCTTTCTTTTTTTTTCATGTCAGTCGAAAACAATGGTTTGGTCTTCTCATTTCTATCCAGGTGTATAAAAAATGATGGGATAGGTGTTTTGTTTGGATGCAATACCCTTTTGTTGAATGATGTGGATGTTACCTGCTGCCTGCACATGACTTTTCGTTGTATTCTCGCTGCAGTAAAAAACAAATGGGAAGAGGATCCTCGAGTAACATTGTGGTTTGGAAGGTGACAAAGGATGGTACAACTGATGTCCTGCATCCCACTGCATGACCATGTGCAACATCAGTTCCAAGGAAAAATATACATTTTGTAGGGCCAAATCCAGAAATCTGAGAAAGTGTAAGTGGGCAGCAAGTCCAAATGTGAGGTCAGCAGTAGTGCAAACTGCCCGTGTTTGAATTTTTGGAAGAGTGCAAAAGAGGAATATAATTTATAACTGAGGAAATAGTAGGAGGGAAGTGCAAGCAGCAAAACAACTAAGGGAAGAGTCTCTTTCTTCTTGCATCCTGTCACCATGTTCAAATTTGGGTCCAGAAATGGGTACATACTATTATTGCTGTAGCCTTAGCAAAGTCCTTGTTGGTGCATGGTTCCTGTAAGGTGGGCAGGCAGTAGGTGTTCTGTAGTCTGAAAGTTTCCTCCATATTCACACATGGCATTCACATTGATAGAGCATCCCCACGGTTGCACGTTAACTTTAGTCTTACTGACCACCATTCAGCGTCTGTTCAACTTTCTCCATGTTGGCCAGTCAATCTACGTGCCTGCAGGGAGATATTTGGCTGTTTCGCTGTGCATCCTAATTCCCTCCTGCATCTCTAGTTGCAATTGCCACATTTTTATATGTGTAGCTGTCAGTGTTTCAGTTGGTGGCTGCACTGTAGAGAGCTTTTCTGTGATTTTAATCTTCTAGAAGCTGCAGCGTGGCCAGGTAGTGGGTGCCTCTTGTCTCCGATCTGCTGGGTACATTCTATTTAGCTTGCTACTGATCTCCCGATATATATATGTTGGTGCAGTTCTGGGAAATAGAAGAGGGAAGAGTGAAATGCAGCTTTATCTGTGCACCTTTGTTAGCTGTTTTTTCTACAACACCCCTTTATTGCTCGTGATGACTTCCTTGGCACAAATGTTCCTGTTTTCAGGTTTCACTGAATGCCAAATGGAGCAAACTCTATTTGCACCTGCTTTCTGACAACTTACCCCACAGTTTAGATTTGTGCTAAACTTGGCAGGCATTGCCTTTGATTCTAACATATCTCAGAAAATTGCATTTTCAGTAACTTTAGAAATACATAGCTTCTAACACTCACCTGGTTCATACTGGACTTCGTGAATCCAATTTTTTCTTCACTTTATTTTTTTTTCCCCAAGGACAGAATTCTTTAAATTGCCTTCAGCCTGCTGCAACTCCTGACATTAGACTGGTACCTGTGTGTGAAAACTTCCCAATGTAAGAAAGGCCATACCTCTAAGCTGCAATTCTGTTTGCCTGCATTTATTCTTCGTGTTCTTAAAATTGGTAAATCATATGACAATAAACAGAAATACCCTCGGTGAAGAGAGAAGGGGAAACTGTTGTTTATCTGGTCAGGTGGTTTAGATTAGCGGTGATGCTGGTCTGTATTATGTTACTTTAAATCATAGTGTCCCAACAGGACATAAATTATGAAGATTGTTACAGTATGTTTCATCCAATGTAAGATCAACAAATTGGAATAATTTTTTATAGGAAAATCACAGTGCGTTGGCAAGGTTATTGTTGAAGAATTTAATTTAACTTGAGCTTTGCTCACACTATTTCTTAATATATAAAAACTATTTGCATAATGTATGAAGTGTAAACATTTTGAGAATCAAAGGCAAAAATGCCTTTTCCAAGATTACATAGAGTGGCAAATGACTTAGAATAGATCAGTGTTTGTGCTTTTGCTGTCAAAATGTTTGATATAGAACTGGCTAGCTAGTTTCTTCACTGACATAATTGTAAACAAGTGTTGCAAGACAGAGACAGCCTCTTGTGGAATAAAGCATAGAGGTTTTCACATGCTCTGGAAGCTCTAACACACAATGTGGAGTGGAGCATTAACTGCTGTAATGTGAATTAATGAGTAACTTTCAGAACAAAACAAGAGGCTTCAAATTATGTGCAAGTGGGTTGAGAAGATCAGGGTGGAAAAGATCTTAGCAGCTAGTCCATATTTGCTTTGTAATGGAATATTCTGAATTTGGATGAACATAAGACAAGCAATTGCGGTTAAGGTTGTATTGATGTTTCTTTAGATAGTCTAATAAAAACAAGCACTGTCTTTTAGTGTTGATTTTATGCAATACCCCATCAGTTTCCTTTCTCAGGACTTTTCTGGAGTTATGGACGTAATTTTCCAAAGCAATGAGCAAAGCTTGGCAGATGGCGAGTTGAGGATGGTTGGCATTTTGCTGATTCAATCCCTAAGTATCAAGGTAATGTTGTAGGAACAGTATACAGTTGTTAGGAGCTGCAGAAGTTCTGGCCTCTGTCATCCCATTGATTAGTCACTTCCAGGGATTATTATCGTTCCCAGGTCTGGGCCAGAATGTAGAAGCAGGCAGAGGCTCCAGCTTGTGTAGCTTGGTCTGCACGGACCACTTGCAGTGAGTGAAGTGTGTTCCCTCCACAAACAGTGCTCTTTCTGTAGCTGCTGTTGCCAGTCTGACGATATTGTCCTTATCTTCATATAGGTCAAGGCATCAGCAACTGCATTTCCATCTAGAATGCCCCAAGGCAGATGAGATTTCCTGTGTAGCGTAGCCTACAAAGCCAGGAGAGAGCGAGTTTGTTGCTTGAGGTACTTCACTTCATGAGCAGGCTTCCAGGAAGGAGTCAACTTAACTCACTGACTAGCTGCACGGTGGCCTGCCTTGGTCACTTTTCCAGAGAGCTTTCCCACCGTTCTTGGAAAGATTGTAAAAAGCAAAACAGGAAACTATTTTTCATGGCTCATACATAAACCCAAATAAATGTCAGGGAAGGAGACTGAAAACTGCTCTCTAGTGCCACATCTGTCTAATATACGTGGGAGACTGATAATATAGTAATGGGTGCAAGAGAGACTCTGAAGAGAGGGGAGTAGAGTTGATAATGAATACCTCAGAGAATCTTTTCTTTACCGTTTTGAACATTGGTTGAGTTCTTAGATTTTTTTTTTTTTAAATTGACTTAGCTTTTAGGGTTAAATGTGATGAAGTTGTGCAGTTTGGAACTAAGGTCTGATGATATGGAATTGGCTTTATAATTATAGTAACATAAGAATTCAAGCTGCATGAAAGATAAACGGTAAAAATGCAACATACAGTAAGTACATCATGATGCTATTTTATTGTAGGATGTGAATGGGAAACTGCTAAGCCCTATATATCCTAAAGCGAAACTTCAGTTATCGGCTACTGAAGTGCCTCCCACCGATAATGGGGAATGGTACGCAGTGTTTTTCATTGCGTAGTAATGGTACAAAGACAGGTAGCCTCTGTACTGCATAAGGTCAAAGTTAATACTGTCTCTAGTATTATAATGACGGATTGGAAACAAAATCCTTAATATACTTGTGATTAGCATATGTTTTCATTGGATAAATGTCTGAAGGATTTAAAACTCTCTGAAGTTCATAACCTGTGCATTTTAAAACAAATAAATAAAATGCTTATTAAGTTTTTGGGCCTTGGGGCCATTTTTCTTGAGGATCCCTATCTTTGGAGTAAAGCACTGTCAGATGCTTTGTTCTTGAGATATATTATGATCATCCATCACTGGGGACTCACCCTGCAGTGATATATTAGTGCAACACTTGAACCTGCACTGCTTTGATGTATTACTCATCAAGATGATGTTGGCAAGCGTTGCACAAAGGGAGCATGTTTAAAAAGTATTAAGATGAATTGATTTGTTGCTTAAGATGTGTGAAAGGAAGAATAATAGCAGATTAGCTGAAGGCCTCTGCAAGCCTCCCCAAGCTGTTAAGTGTTGTATGGTGCAAAGAGATGGATGGAATTTCATCTTTCCATACCTTTCTGAAAGCTAAGCACATCAGCCTGTTTTTACCATTCTCAAGAAACACAAATTTCATTGAGTCATGTTTAGTGATGGCATGTTGTGCTGCTTTAAAAGCGCAGCCTCTGAGCACTAGCTGAGCTAGGTATGCCAGGTGAGCTTTCGTAAGTCTCCCCCCACCTTCCCCCCCTTTTTACCTTTCAGTATAACTACATCTTCTGGGAGTAGCTTTACAGAAGAATTCTTTTCCCCATGACAGACATGACAAAGCTGGCAGCACCAAGGAAATGAATCTTTACTTTAGAAATTACAGCTGAACTATAACCGCAGCATCAGTAGGTTTAGTTCTTTCTTTTCGGCCTTTTAAAAGATAGAAATGGAAAAGGTCTTTCCGACCATCCAGCCCAGTTCCTTGCCCAGGCGGGACTGTTCTGTCCAGTCTGTTTCCTTGTGGTGTTTCCACTGTGTTTGAGGTAATGGGGTTTTCATTGGTTCACTGGGTTTTTTTCCCCCATGACTTAAGAAGGTGATTAAATATTTCAAGGAGTTTATTTCTAAATTTTTTTTGGAGTCAAAATGATTGAAATAGAATTTATTTTACTACAGATAATTAGTTTTTATCTAAAATACATTCAAAGTTTCCAGTAGAAAAGGACCAGACTGTTTTGGAGTCTTTAACGTATTTATCTTCAAAACATCCCATGTGAGGGAGTGAAGTGTTGCTTATCTACCTTGCTTTTAAAATAGCAGTATATAGTTTCTAAAATGCCCAGAGTGTTTTATTTTTCTTTTGCAAATTAAGAACTGAAAGTGCTCTCTTTTGTGGCTAAAGCTGTTACAAACAATACTATTAAGGTCAAGGCCATGTTCAGACTTACTGGCATAAGAAAAACACGTGTGCCCTGCACTGGGGAATGTTTGGCTGTCAGATAAACTATATCCACCAATACCCAGTGACAATGCTATCATGTGACATATGCTTGACAATGATCTTGCACTGCAGACCGTTTAATAATTTTCATTATTTTTAATTAAGGTTGAAGAAGTGCAGACTCCAACTCCAATTAAGGTTGGTTGTGTTGCCGGAATGTGGTAATTACTTTAATTGATCACAAGATAGTTTCCTTGATCACCAATTAGATTAAATTACTGATCATGTTTCAAGACGTGAAGAAATGTCCAAACTGATTATGTAATAGTGTTTTCATATCTAATCAAACCTAAATATCTTTTCCTTCTAGAGCCACTTGTGTTTTCTAAGAGTAAGGTTATGGCTCTACAAATATAAAGGTGATTCATAAACAATACAGTTTTAATTCTTTTAATTAACATTGGAAGTATTTAGGGTCTTAATGGAGATTGCATTGTTGAAATTATTCAGCAGAGTTACTGTTCAGTTTCTTAGTGGGTGATGTGTTCTTTTTGTTTGTAAGTGAAGTAGGATATAATTAAAATGCGACTTTTGGCAAAGAAAAATTGCTTGGCGCAAAGCAGGGTTTACATGTCCTCACGTAAATATGCGTAAGTGTATATATCCACAAAGCGGTGCTTCTGGGATCCTTTTAGCTGTTAGACCACTGTATGGTCAGCCAGAAATCTCTTATTCCCATTTCCAGGCTTGAGCTCTTAAGAATGGGCAATGGGACATTCTCCACGGAGGACACTTTGCTTTGGAACTGTTCCTCACTATCCTTCAAGAAATCCCAACTCTAACTATTTTCAGGCTAACACTCGACTAAAAGGTAACGCCCTCTTTTAGGTGGCAGGCAGGCTTGATGCAAACTGTGTGGTGGGAGGGTAGGTCTGGCAAGCTACTTAATTGATGGGAATTTGTCATCAGTAGGTAAGAGAGAGAGAGCCTAGCGAATGGTTTGATTTAATGGTTCTGAAGTTTGGTTATTGGGCTGTTTGTTTTTTCCTACTTGAGTCTGGAGTGAATGGGGCGGGCATGCAACAAAATAAATATTCGGCCCAGAATATAAATTGTATGCATGTACCAACTATCCATACTGGTAGTGCATATTTAGGATTGGTTGGATTTTTCATGAGTTCCCTCCAGTTTCCCCTGCCCTGTATGTTGATCCTTTCTGGACTGAAACACTAGGTTTTTAAGTTACCCTTTTTCGGCAGTTCTTTAACTTGGTACGTTCATGTAAGTAAGACTGGTGTTATGGTGATGGGCACTCCGAAAAAAACTTTGAATAAAACATATACCTTAGAACTATTAAGAAATGTGTATATTCCAAGTTACCCTTAATGTCTGGTGTGCAGCTTACTGCTTTATGCTTTGAAGCATTTTACTGCAGTGTTTGAAATTTTTTAAACATAATTCTTCACTCCAAGTGAAATTATCTAGAGCTTCAAGGGAAGTTAGAGTTCCCAATTTTTGGAAATGCTCTTGGGTCAAAGAAAAAAGCTTTTTAATTGCTGACAGTTTGGTGATTTCCAAATGACAAACCTCGTTAGAATAATTTGCTCTGATTATAATGTTTGCATTCATCTGACTGGCAAAGCGACTTACAAAGTCATACTTCATCCAGGCACTGATCCTTTTGCTTAAAAGGTTTGTAATTTGTGAGAGGAAAAAAGGCTGAAACTATTATCAACCATTATATGTTATTTATTGACCACATGTTTGTTTGAAATGGCTGTTGCTTGATGGAAGGTGGATCATATACAACCTCTTTTATAAATTAGCACTAAAAACTACCTAAGCAGGTAGGTTTCATGTTGAGATACTAACTTAAGGCAAGTATTTTAATACAAACCAGATTATATATGGGAAGAGGAGTCTTGTTCTACAGTGTTTATTTCAGTCCTGATCCTTCCTGCTTGGACACTTACGTTTACCAAGCCCGTCGACTTCCCCAGGGCTTTGTGCAGGTCTGTATTGGCCCATTGTATGATTGTGGTCTCAATGTACATGGACACCCTAGGTTTCTTTATATAATGTAACTATTTGCTGCACATTTTTGCCAAGGACCTCTTACAGTTTTTCCTTTAACCTATGTCCTGAAGGAGTGTGCAGTGCAGAGCATTAGGGTGGGGAAATGGGAAATGTATTATTTTCTCATTTAAACCCAATACTTACGAAGAGGAGAAGCAACACCACCATCTCTTCACCCCAGCCCTCTCCCAAAAATAGTTTCACTTGGACATGATACTGGAAGTGGTCTCTGTTCCTGGGAAACACCCTTGCTCAACTGATAGTAAAGCACAATGAATGCTTTGCATAATTTGAAATGGCTGGTGGCAGGGAGGTCGGAGATCTGGTAGGGGTTAGGACTGTCTGGTGAATGCTTGAGATGCCTTTTGCATACTAACAGTGAAATAATTGCTCATCAGCTGAGTCCAAAGATAAGTCATTTTAGGTGGGATAATTTGCCAGTATCCACTGAGGCACAGAGCTCTCATAGCAGCAGGAAAGCCATCACATCCCCTTCAGGAAGGCAGTCAGGTTTGAAAAAGGGATTGCCAGTGGCCTCTTCCCACACTTTGCTGCTTTGGTGTTGTGAGCTCTAGACATTGGCAGCTATGTTTCCCCTGGTTATTGTAATTCCAGAACAACAAACAAGCTAATGCCTTCTTCTTTGGTTCTCCAGCTTGTGCCAGCTCTCCCATGATAGTGACATCTGCGCACATACTGTTCGGGAATCCAGGTCCTGCTCAGGCCAGGCCTTCTTTCCTGGTTCTTACTGTGCAAGGCTGTACACGCTTGGTGCTGTGATATATTGGCTTGTGCTGTGGCACAATGCTGTATCTTTTGGCAGAAACCTGCAAGGGGGGGACTTTTTCACGCAAACATATAATTCATTACAAAAGCCTGGTTGTGTGGTAGACTGTCTTGTGAAATCTGCGACTGGAAGTTTTTATGTTGTATCTCTCAAGTTGCCAGCTTGGTTTAAACCTGGTAGTTACCTTCCTTTTGAACTTCCTTTGCCCACTAATCTCCACCCTTAATCTAAAACGTTGTGAATACTTCTTGTTCCATGGGGCTCCTGGCTTCCTCTTGAGGTGTCTTATTCCCTTTCTAGGATGTAGTCTACTGGTCCCTTCTTCTCTCCTGCCATTCCTGATTACAGGGGTTCCCATGCAAGAGTAGTAGATTAAAAGTGTGTGGACTGCCACTGTTCAGGAAATGCCCTGGGTTGCAGAGGTATCAGTACCCCTTGGGGAGCTGAGCAGTCGGGCAGGGAGGGATGGAAGACAGAAGGGTGATATGATTTTTGCTCGATTAATTTTACAGCCTGTGCATCTGAATGTGATTCTTATTCAACAGAATATTTTGTTTGTTCTTAAGGTTTGCTTAGGTAATGCTGGTTAGAGGGAACCAAGCTTGGAATAAGTGTCACAGTGTTAATAGGACTGTGACCCTTGGCAGGAGGAAGCTGTGGTGTTATGGGTGTGCATTCCTGGAGCATGGACTGCAAGAGGAAACCAGGAGACATGTCTCTGCCATAGCAAGGGAGAGCTGAAGAGGGCAGTCCAAAGAAAGGAATTGCTTTGGCGGGGAAGCACCAAAAGATGACCCACTTCTTCAGCTCAAAGGGATGGAGATAAAGCACTGGGGGAGTAGTTTGTGCCCACTCTGGTCAATAAAATCTTGGGGTGTTGGAACACATTTATTCAGACTCATGACAGTAACTTCAGCCCAGTGTGAACAACTGACAGATGAAGAAGACTGACTTTCATTTTGTTCTTTTTATCCTAGGCTTTTGGATTTATGACACGAGTTGCTCTGCAGGCAGAAAAGATGAATCATCATCCTGAATGGTTTAATGTGTACAGTAAGGTAGTACAGAGAATCATTTCAGTTACCTTTGTAAATTTACTAGACTAGTTCATCTTACAGAACACTCCTTTCTGTCTTGCCATTTATCCTGTGCAGCTTCTGTACAGCAGAGGAGAATAGGTCCTGGAGACTGTAGAAGAATGCTTGCAGCAAAGACACAGCCCCAGGGAGGGGCAAAATAAATCAGCAGCTTGAATTTATTCTATAAGCACAGCGATCCAGTGATAACTGCTGTTTCCATTATGATAATGGAATTAACATTAAACCCGTGGGCAGTGTGTCCAAACTGCAAGTGCTTCCTACCTTTAAACTTTTGGGTTCTATAGCATGAAGAGATTCTCTGTCAGTTAGAAGTGGGCAATGAGGGCTGGGACACCAGGGTTCCTGTCTCAGATCCTTTATTCCTGGCCATGTGGCTTGGAGAAGTCTGAATCTTTCTGATCAAGATGTTTAGAAGCAGGATCTTAAAGTTAGGCTGCAAATACATGTTTTGGCCATTTAAATAAATGCTCTGACTTTCAAGACTGCTGAACACTCTCCTGCTCACCTTTGCCTCCATGGAAGTTGCTGGGTGCGTGGAGCTTCGGAAAAATCAGGCCACTTAGGGGTCTAAGCACAAGCCTGGCAACTTGCCTTGATACTTACATTTTGAATACAGTGGTCCCTGTCATTCACCATGGCAACTGACAAAAATGCTTTTTAATATATACCGAATTGACAGGGGCCTCATGAGACCAAATGTGAGGGTATAGAGAGACCCTCAAAAGATGCTGCATTGTAGGAAATGATTGCCTTCCCTTTATTTTCCAATAACTGTGGTTAATTAAGCCCTTTTTTAATTACCCTCATTGATAAATATGTTGTAAGCACACTTAAATAGAAAGAGGGAGGAATTCTATAACTATATGTAGACAGCATTGCTTGTTTTCAGCTAGGACAGAGTACTGTAGTTGTGCTTTAAGGTGAGACTGACCAGCATTGGTGTGGTCTGATCTCAAAAAAAGAAAGAAAGAAATTTCTAATGACTTCCAGCCCATTATGGTTTAATCTGTGCATCCCCCCACCTCCCAGGCTCCCATTTGGCCACCACTCCCCACAGTTCTCTTCCTGCAGTGACAGCCAGCAGTCTCCAGGCTTCCTCTCCTTTCTCCAGCTTTCGCTTTCTGCCCTGACCTCCGGCGGCTGCCTGGCACAACCTGCAGTGCTTGGGGAGCCTGTGGCCAGGGAGCTGTGGGGAGAGGAGGGAAGCCGCCTGCGTGGC
>NW_017729000.1:11629634-11641369 GCF_001723915.1 Gavialis gangeticus | reverse complement strand
CCGGCGGCTGCCTGGCACAACCTGCAGTGCTTGGGGAGCCTGTGGCCAGGGAGCTGTGGGGAGAGGAGGGAAGCCGCCTGCATGGCAACCCATAGGGCTTGTGCAGGTGTGGCCCCTGCTGCATGGTATGTGGCCCCTGGCCACTTAGCGGTTGGACAGCCCTGTGTTAAGAGCTGATTGCGCAAAGTGCTCACGTCTCACTTGTGAAGACTTCCCAGGCTTCCAAGACTGCCAAGAGCTCACCAGTTGCTTCACCTTTAGGAGCATGCTTTTTAACATAACACTCAAGTCACTGAATTGACTGTTTTGCAACTTGGTTGTTGGCCCAAATTCTTTGTGAAACCAATACGTGGAATTTAAATGTGAAGAGTGAGTAATTTAATCAGACACTTCTCCTTGGATGAAACCCAAGAATGCAAAGCCTAAATTACTTCTCTGCTCTGTGAAGGGGCTCTTTTTGGTTACTCTCCAGATTTGGCTAAGCCTGCTCACCTAGGATGTCTCAGTCCCTGGACAACCAGAGAGATTCGCCGTCTACTCAGAGGATTTTTTCTAGTCTAATTCATTACAGAGGCACCCCCTCCCCTTGAGGCATAGACAGCATTTCCCACTGAATTCTGATCAGTCTGCAGAGAGGAGATTGGAATGTGAATAGTAATCCCTTTCCTTTCCTCTTTTTTACAGGTTCAGATAACTCTCATTTCCCATGACTGTGGGGGACTGACCAAAAGAGATGTGAAGCTGGCGCAGTTCATTGACAAGGCAGCTGCTTCTGTGTAGTAACTGAATATGGAAAACCTTGTAAAAATGCTATTCCTTTGAAAACACTTGATAGCTAAACAATATTGCTTGGTCAATGCAGTGATCTACATTCTCCACTGGGTCCGTCCCTTGTGCCTCTTGAGATCCAAATCCCCATGTTGGTTACATGTCCCACGTAGCTGATAAAAAACCAGCTTTATTTTGAACAGCCCCTTCTTAGAAATTAAAAGAGTGTTTTAACATTAAACACCAAACCCAGGAATGCAAGTTACCATTATCCTACAAGACATGAAAGCCAGAAGGAAACTTGGAGCCTGGCCAGAATTATGAGTATTCCCCAAGTCCACAGTAATCTCACCTAGTAATGCAGCAGCTCTACCAGAGTGAGCCTGGGGTTGCTGTCAAGCGAATGGATCCTGTTCCTGGTGCCCAGCCAAGCAGGGCATTTGGGTGACTTATTTCCTCCTCTGTCCCTATACTTTTGCATGCAGAGAACCGCAACAGTGAGATGCTTTTGAGAACCAACCCCCTTCTTAGCTGTACATACAGGGCTTGATCCTGTGAATGGCTCAGTCACCTTGGCCCTGATCCAGCAACCTGTGTAAGCACATAAGTCACTTTACATATGTGCTCTGGGAGCATCCCTGTACTTATGGTAAGTATGGGTTTCAGTGCTTTGCTGAACTGGAGGGTCAGGCGCTCAGCATTTTACAGGATTGTGCCTTTACCTTGTTACGACATTTTTGTGTTTCATTAGAGCTTGCAGAAGTGGTGAGTGGCTTCTGTAACACCAGTCAGTCCTGTCAGCAGCAGAGGCCACATTAGATTCTTCTATGAAGCCGTATTAGTCTGAAAGTTCTGGTTACCCATTTTCTTACAGTCTCAGTAATTTGTTTTTTAATCTAATTTCAAGGCCTCCATGACTTGCCGAGTGGGTAGAAAACCATTCCTTACAGTGACCCCAGATTGTAAAGACTTGGTCTTCTTCTGTGATACTGGCTCAGATTGGATTCCCATGGACAGCAGTGGGATTTCTGCCCAAGCAAATACTGCAGGGACAGGCTCCTTCTTTGTAGTCCTGTTACTATGTATACCTAGCCTGCAGCATCAAACCTGTCAGATAATACCTAAAGAAAGATTGGCACCTTCCACCCCTGAATCTAGGCATTTATTATGATGACACCAGAAGCACAGTTTATAACTAGGAAACTAGATCTACATTGAATGATTGCTAAAGCAATATTTGGTCTACTTGTTGGATTTTTGGTCTTCCTGATAATTTTGGAGGCACTTCCAAGTAGCTAATACAGAAATATTCCAATCATTAAACTTTTAAGAAATGAACAATGCATCCTTAACTAATTCAGAGTCATACAGTGATAGACAACAGTAATTAATTTGTAGGATCTTAAGGCTAAGAGTTACTTTTAGTGACCATCCCTGGGATATAGGGTTAAAACTTAGAAGTGAGTCAATTCTAGTTTTACGTGCTCAAATACCAGTCTCTCTACAAATGGTCTGACTTTGCCTGTAGGAAGCCAAGGATTTCTTGGACACGATTTTTAAATGATCATTGCAACAAAGAATTAAGCAAGCCCCCTTTTCCCCCTTTCCCCCCAAACCTTAATTGGTGTATTGTGTCAACCATGGATAAATGAACAGTCAAGCCTAAAAGTTTGACAGTCTCTCTAATGAGCTCTGAAAAGAGATGGGGGAGCATGTTTAGAAAATGATCTATTATGCAAATACTTTGAATAAAAACAGGAAAATCAAAATACCTCTCTACTTTGTTTCTGCATAGTTGAGTATATACATGTATGTGACAAAATTCTTTGGCTTTGACCTAAATTGTATTTAGGGTCTTATGTTTAAAACACTAATTTCTACATCATGTTAGGAAAAAATTTGCCACAATATTATCCCTTGGGATGTTGGTTAGTGGTATCATGCTGTACTGTGCTGTTATTTTTGAGGTCTGTTGCATAGTAATAGAAACCAGGCAAAATAAATTGTCATGAAAGGTGAGTATTACAATGGAAATGTTTTTAATTCAGTGCAACTTTTTGACAGAGGTTTTTCTTCGCTGCCTGTTAACTTGCTGCATATATCAAAGTGCTGTGAGATGCCCTCAGCAAGGAGAGCTGTAACAAATACTTCATTAAGCTATCATTGAACTAGCAGTGGAAATCATTTCCCTTTTTTATGTAAAGACTTTTGACTTCAGAGGCAGAATCTTAGGGTGAAATCCTGGCTCCGCTGAAGTTATGGGGAGTTTTATCATTGACTTCAATGGGGCCAAGATTTCACCTCTGGCTCAGAGGCAGTACTCTTTCCTCCAGCCTGCTATATATATATATTTTTATTAAGTTGCTATTGGCTGCTTTCCTTTCCTGCTTTTGCTGGATACCTGCATTGTTCAGCACAAAAAGTAATGACATTCTCCTGGGGTTTGGTTTACTTTTTCATTAGAGAAGGACCGTTTTTAGGCTTTGACAGAATTCTTAGCATTTTTGTATTGCATCCCAAACCTGTCGAACCCCTCACACTCCCTTCACCAACACTGTTAGTTTTTATAATGAACTAGCTGCGTTCTGCAAAGCAAGTGGCAGTGGAATCTTGGCCGTGTCCTAACTGCCGAAAAAGCTTTGATTGCTCCTTGTATATCTTTATCTAGCTAAATCAGAGCCATCTAGCTGTAGTCCACCATGTGTGCAGGTTCTGTCTGTCTCTCTTAAAACCTTCCTCTGTGTGTGTGTATATGCGTGTGCATGTGCATGCACATGTATGTGCTATTTGCATACAGAGAGAATGTGTGTTGGTACTGAAAGAGGGAAGAAGCAGTCACATTGCTCATCCCTGAATTCTTGGTTGGAGAATAGCAACTGAGTACAGAGTACAGCAGCACTACCTGAGAATATGAGCAGTACCGAGTTCCATTAAATCTACATGGGAAATTCATATGGAGAGAATTTCATTATATGTGTTGGTTACAGGCCAGCAGATGCGGTCTGATGCTCCTTCTCTTGTGAAAAATATTATTGGATCCTTGATGATTGAAGTGGCCCAGGCCAGAGTTTTAAATCTCATCTAGAAGACATCTCTACAGCCATAATCACACCTATGATTAGATTGCATGGTGCTGATGAGTCGAAAGAGGCAAGCAAATAAAAAATACCCTCTGTGCAGTGTCCTAATTTTTTATGTTTATGGTTTCACAAACTGGCACTGATCAGTACTTTCTCTGCTTAGCTTTTAGGATCACAGCCCAACTTAGAATGGCACTCCTTTCTCTCCCTATGTATTACACAGTTCAGCTCATAACCAGCAGCTACCAGGATAAATACTTTATTAGAGTGTTTGTTATTGATTCCAGGTTCATTATGATGTAGTGTTTGGATAACCTGACACTAAGAGCTGTATTGCTGGAAGATAACTCCCTGGCATATGGATTAATTTAAACCTGATCTCAATTACCAGTGAAATCTCTGGTTTGCATAGGATAGTCGGAAATAAGTTTTTGACTATCCCAAAAGATGAAAGCCCTTGGTGAACTGTTTAGGAAACAGTGCAAAACTTGCATTGAATCTGAAAAAGTAATTAAAGGGGAATTAAAGTCACTGGACTGCCTGCAGGAGTGCTGGCTTCTGCCACTACAGTGTTACCCTCATGGTAGCCAACAATGCTAAAAGCACTCGGTATTTCCCACTTACTCTGCACGTGTGAATGTTTCCTCCCACATTGCATAATATTGCATTCAGGTAAACAATAAAAGGGAAGCGACAGAAACAAATTCTTATTACAGAATCTGTGTGCAAAGAAAAACAACTTTGTACCAAAAGACCAAGTAGAATGAGAGGGACAAAGCAGAAGGAGGAAAGAAGCAAATTTGAAGGGGTGTGACCAGATCTGGCCATATAAAGTACATAGGATCAGAGGTAAGTCCTTTACCATGGAAGCATGCCATATATGTGTTCAAGTCCAAACTTTTCATACGTGGGTGGTGAAGTGTTGTCCAACACAATCTTGGCAGAGTTTTCGCCATCCTTTTCCTTGCTTCATAATCTTCACTGTTACTTGGCTGCAGCATAGGCAGAATGTAGGTATCAACATTGAAAAGTTGGTGTTTTTCTTGAGTGAATCTGGGTGGGAGCAGCACAGGATGGAAGAACTATGCTAGAATTTCCATATCCATCTCCAACACCAAACTTTTCTAGCCCTAAGTGACTTTACTTACATTAGGGGAAAAAGCCCCTCCTAATTCTAGTAAGCAACCGTGAATCATCTGGGTCATGGTGCATGCGGAAGAGGTCTAGTCAGATGCTGGATGCATCCTCTTGTGGCTGACAAGCCCAACTTGAGAGCGACACAGCTTCTTATAAGTCTCAGATCCATAAGTTGTCTGAGTTGGAGTCCAACTTTACAACACACTGTTTTCTTTCTCGCTTTGCTTCCATCCTCTGGATCAAAGCTGCTTTATGTTGAGCTGCACCCAATGCCATGCGCTCCCTCCAGATTGGATGGGATACTGTGTGCTCCTCTTGGCTTTCTATGTTGATGTTGAACAACTTCATCATTTTTGCACACATGGTACCACCAGAGAGGGTGACCCCGCTTTCTAGAGCTATCTCAAATCTCACTATATAAAATATTCATGGGGATAGTCTCTTCCCAGTCTCCTGATGTGGCTGGTCCATTGCAACCTTTTCTTCTTGACAGTGGTTTCTAAGTGTGTCAGTTCTGTGCCCTCCAGCATGTCTGTGTTTGATATTCTATCTTTCTGCTTTATTTTCAGGATCTTACATGGACATCTCACGTGGAAGTGGTTCCACATAGCTTAGCATTGCATATATGTAGTCCACGTTTCTGAACCATAAAGCGGGGATGACAGTACACAAGTCTTGTAGGCTCATATCTTCACCTTAGCTGATAGTTTGCTGTTTTTCCATGCATGTTCCTGTAATAGCCTGAAATTCTTAGCTGCTTTTCCAGTTCTGTTAGTTCAGTCTGAAGGTCAAAATTTCTGCTGATTGTAGAATCCACGTAGCAAAAAACTGTTAACAACACAAAGAGATTTATCCTCCAGAGTGATGTCTGGTATTGGTTCTTTCACCCCTAGGTATGTGATCACAGTCTTGTTGAGACTATTTGCCATCCTAAAGCTCTTGCATGATTCAGAAAATCTGCCCAAGAGATTTTGCAGGAAAGATTCACTGTGGGCAATCAAAGCCACATCTGCAAACAGAAAATTGCTCAGAATCAGTTCTTTCACTTTCTGTTTCTAATTAGAGTTGCTATTATATCTTTTAATTTACTGTGACACATTCCTTATTTCATAGTGGGCTTGTCTACATGAGACGCTTGACTGTGCAGCAGACTAATTTGCTGTGCAGTAAAGCATCACTGTCTATATATGCGTGGCAATTAGGGCTCAGTAGACTAATTTACTGCGCTGCCGTCCTGCCAGATGCAAGTGGTATCTGGCAGCACAGTAAAGTACCGTGCTTAAACGTCCATGTAGATGGTGACATTGGGATTAGTTTACTCTGGCTCAATTTGAGCCAGAGTATATTCAGTCACATTAACTGCATGTGTAGATGTGTCCAGTGATGCCTAAAGCATCTTAGCTGATTCCAAGTGGCAGAGATGAAGCTATTGTAGCTGACACTATTCGAAATATCTTCAGAATATAGATTTATGGATTTCTGAGGCAAGAAAGGGACCACTGTGATCATGTAGTCTTATGTCCCACACAGCCCAGGCCAAAGAATCTCACCAGGTGACTTCAGGGTCAAACTCCTCATCCTCATTGGCAGTCCCTTGATACAAGGATGACAGTCTTCCAGTAAATGGGGATGTCGTTATTGAGTCTGGAGATGACTGAGGAGGCTGAGCCAAGATCCTCATGCTGCATATTTGACTGCAGATGTGGAAAATAGCTGCAGAAGGAAGGAGTGGATCTCAGTCATGTTGAGTTAAAGCTCTTTCCTTTTGTGTCTCTCCTCTTATCTGCTTTCATAATGAGGTGAGTGTGCACGAAGTGATTGATGCCTTGTTGTACATCATGCCACTGGGGATGATTCAGTGCTTGAGTCTTCCAGGTGTTGATATTAATGTTGCATTGTTTCAGATTTGCCTTCAGGGTGTTCTTGAATTTCTTCTTTTGCACACCTCTAGAGAGATGACCATTGCTGAAGTAGTATAGGGCCTGTCTTGGGAGCTGGTTGTCAGGCACCCTTACGACATGTCATGTCCGATGGAGCTGGTACCCTATAAACTTGGCTTCAATGCTGTTGGTGTTTGCTTGAGCCAGAACACTGGCATTTGTTCTTCTGTCCTTCCAATGGAGGATTTTCCAAAGATATTGCTGATGGTAATGTTCCAAAGCTTTCATATCTGTCATCCATGTTTCATGCCTACATAACAAGCTAGGGATGATAAGCTTGATTTGGGTCCTGATGTTATGATCATCAAAGCCACAATTTTAGAGAATTCCAAAAGCAGCACTCGTAGATTTTATCTACTGCTATGTCTTGTGTTGTGTCAGGGCTGATGGTACTTTTACTAAGAGGTTAGAGATTATGGATTTGTATAGGATGGTTTGGTTAGGGATGATCCTGTCTCAGGCAGGAAGCTGAACTAGATGACCTATAGAAGTCCCTTCCAGCCTTCTCTATGATTTCTATGAGTGTAGTCTCTTTACTTTTTGGGGAAAGGTGGCTACTCTGGTAGGGGAAATGCTCAACATCCTCCAAGGATTGCCCTCTAATTGTAACATGGGGAGGGGCAACTAGTTGGTTTGGAGTGGGTTAGTAAAGTATCTTTTGTTGTGAAGTTGGCAGAGAGTCCAAGCATTTTATATGCTTCTTAGAAGAAATCAAGAAATACCTGGAGCTCTTCAGTTGAGTGGGAACAGATGACACAGTCATTAGTGTATTGAAAATAAGTAACGGAAGGGTTGGTTATCTTGGATTTGGAACATAACTGGTTGATGTTAGAGATTCCTGTCCATGCAATACTGGATGTGACTCCAGATGGAAATCTATCAGCAATGAATTGTGGAATAGCTGTGCTATAGATGGAAAAGAGTATTAGTGCAGCTGAACATCCTTGTTTGACTTCAGTTTCAATGGCAAAAGGGTCTGTTTCTAAGCCACTGCTTAGGATGGTTGTCTTGTCCCTGTGAAGAAGGCTGATAATGGGACAAATTTTGGCGGGCATCCAAATTTCATCAGGCTCTTCCATAGGGCCTTTCTGTTGTTTGAATCAAAGGCCATAGTCAATGAAAGCCATATAAAGATCTTAGTGTCACTTGCAACACTCATTTTGTAGCTGTCTATTAACAAATATTGTATGTATTGTACCTTTGAGTACCATATTGGTATTTGGGTAGTATCTTCACAGCAAGGAAAGTGAGTTTATTGAGGCTCCTCCCAGGTATGGGCAGGATGCAATATCATAATTACTGCTGCAATCTGATCTACCTCCTTACTTGAATACAGTACTTATTCTGGCATCTTTCAGGTCACTGGGAATCTGCTCGTGTTTCCAAATTTTCATAATAATGATGTGTAGTTGGTAAGAGAGCTTTTTTTTTTTTTTAAACGTATACATTTCAGCTGGTATTCCATTTGTTTGTTGTTCTTCGTCTGCTTAATGGCTTTCAAGGCATCTTGGTAAGTTGGCAGGTCTGCAAGGTAGTCCACAAAGGAGTGTTGTGGAGCGACATTGATGGTATTGTCTTTGAATTTGGGTCAGGAGCTCTTGAAAGTGCTGCTTTCACAGTATGTTGATGGTGGAGCTGCTTTTAAAGAATGCTGTTCCATTCTTGGACCTCAGAGAGTGGCTCCTTGTGTGGTGGCCTATAGATAGCTGTGGTTGTGCTGGAGAAACTATGCGTGCCGTGGCTGTCTGCAAAAATGTGAATCTCTCTTGCACAAAGAGATTCAACATTTTGCAGACAGCCACAACATGCATAGTTTCTTCAGTGGTGTGCCCTCTCACCCCTTGTTCTTTTATTTTTAAATCACCCTCTGGTTTTTGGCTTTAATGCGATGATACGTGTCTTGCTTCAGAGAAGAATTCCACCTTTCCCCACTCCGTCCCTTCCAAGTCTTTCTTTCCATAGCTCAGGGTCTCTACCCACTCTAGCATTGAAACCACCAGAACGAATGATCTTACCTTCCTCGGGGAGAGATGATGAGAGCTGGTTGAATTTAGCATAGGATTTTTCTTCTGTTTGGGCATTGTATCAAGGGTTGGGGCGTGCTCACTGATGGCTGTTGCATTTTGTCTGTCGGTCAGTTGAAGAGGAAAGATCATGAGATGCCATGCAGATGTTTTGGCATCTTGATAGCAAAATGAATGCTGTGATGATTTCTAATTGAATCAAGTATCTGTCCTGGAGAAGCTTCAGCTAAAGATCCCAAGTAACTTAAGAATCTGCTATGACTCAGTGTAGGTTGTTCTAGTGGACTTAAAGGCCTCATTGCTAAAACTATACATCTTACGTCTTCCCTTCAGTGTTGAGCAATCGTGGCTTATACGTTTGTCTGCTAAACTGAAGAGACATCTGTTGTATGAAGCAGGGTTGAATTAGGAAAGGGAATTTTACAAACAAAACCATCTCCAATAGCCTCCATGATACTTGAAAAATCTATAGAATAAGGATGTTTTAAGCTTCCATTGCCTCTATTCATATTCAGAAAGCCTCCATATTTTGGTGATGAAACATATTTCCTTTTAATTAAGACTCCTGTTTAAGATGTAGGTACTCCAGCTTTGCATCTGTGTTGGGTAATCTGCCTGTTCATTCCCTCCTGCCAACATTTTCTGCTGTTCAAATTTGCTTTTCCAGAGCACGGATTCTAATTAAACCAAACATAAGTTGCTTCAAAGTTCGATTCTTTCAGAATTCCACAGCCTTGGCTTAGTTTATGCATCTGTGCTGGCATTTTTAAGCTTGAGCTAAAGGATTGCAAACTGACTCTGTTTAGTTAGCTAACACTTTGTACATGCTGGATTTAACATGCCACAGTTGTTTGTTCCAGGACACAAACATATGCGGTTTACTCTAAGCTGCATTTTAAAGGCAGCCAAAACTACCTTTCTCCTGGAACAAATATTTATGGAGGGTCCAAATTAGTATGTATCAACATATTGACTGAGTTAATTGATGATTACTTAACCCTAGGTTAAAAATCAAAACAAGACTAATGTAACTGCATCTGTAAATGTAACTGAGTTGCATTTATACCGCTGACATGTGTTCCTTGCTTCTAATCAGTGCTACTCAGAGGAAATACTCTGCAGAATTGGGCCCCTTAATTTATAGGATTTGAACAGTGATAAAGTTAGTTTCTAGATAAAACGTGGCAGCAACCCCATAATGCCTGCCTGCAGTTATTTGATAAGGGCTAAATCCACTGAAAAGCTGTAGTGTCTCTGAAGATCACGAGAGTGCGTGATAACAGAGCACGTGCTGTACTGCAGTAACAGCAGCAGAAACGCATGGTCGTTAGGACCTACTGAAACCACGTTTTTGTGATTTTCGCAGAAACCGTCATTTCAGGCAGGTTCTGTGAAAAAGCATGGGCGCCATGCTTTTGGCAGGCTCCCTGAGAAGAAAATAAAATAAAATACTTACTGAAAATAAAATGCTGGCTCCCTCTGGGTAGCCAGCAGCCCTCGTGGCTCAGTCGTGCAGCCCACTGGGGGTGGGGTGGGGTGGGGCGGGAAGAGACGAGGGGGGCTGCTGCCCCCTCCACTGCTGATTGGTTGCAACGGCTGTCCATCTTATGGCTCTTCCTCCTCGTCACCAATTGGTGCTAAGGGGTGGGGCCGCATGACAGATGGTCCTTGCAGCCAATCAGCAATGAGGAGCAGGGCTGCTAGGGCCTGTTGGCCAATCAGTGGTGTGTGTGGGGGGGGGCAGTCGCACTCCACCCATAAAAATGGCTGCCCACCCTGTGATTTGCACCTGAAATCTGCTGGGAGCTGCCTCGAGTTTAGTAGACGGCTAGTTATTAGTTCTGCCCTTTTTGCCTTTTCCAGGAGCAGGAATAAAGAAGCTACCATTAAAGCTCAAATGTGTATAGATGCAAGTACGCTCTCGCCTATCGCTGTTTCCGTGTGTAGGGATGAAGGTTGCTTTTTTAAGAGACAGGATGATGAAGAGTGAAGCCAAGTGAGCAATTTGACGGGAGAATGTTCTTGGCCATCTTCAGCATTGCACAGCCAGACTCAGCAAGGTGTTCAGCTTGGGTTGGACCACTCTTGTACTGGACGCTGGGGATGCACTTTGCTGTCCTACTAACCTCCTCTCCCCCAGTACACGCACATCTTTTTGCATAGACAAAGAGGTTTTCCTCATTTCTCAATAATGAACATTTTGACAAAACTTGTTGCTCTGTGGCTTGTAGAGGGGGCCTAGGAGGTGTCCAGCAGTAAAAATGCCTTTCTTCTGCTATCTTGGCACCCCACAAAATATAAACAGTAAAAATGAATGTAATTTCACTGCCCCCTACAAACACTTGTGACTTGGAAAGGCATGTGGTCGGGATGAAAATAATACGTGACAGCAGAATGAAGAGCAAAGTGTCTGGTCTGCGTTGCTCATGTTATTTTACATGATGAAGGGTTACTGTCTGCCTTCCCCTCCTGCTGGGGGTTTGCCTTTTTCCTCTTGACTGGGTCAGTGAAACTGGGTTAGGTAACAGCCCACGTGCGTCTCGCTTCTGTCTTCTGGTTCTCCATGGTATGGTGGGGCCATAGGGAAAAATGGTTCAGGGGCCTGTGCACATCACAACACCTGGCTCTATCCACTAGCATCCATATGGTTGTGGGCAGGGTGATTCTGTCCTTGCCTAGGTAAGAAGGGGCCTCCTCTCACGGATGGCTGCAGACGTGCCCTTCCCTCCTAGAGAGTAACAGGTGGCAACAGGCACGCCAGGGTACATCCTTCAGCTCTACTTACC
>NW_017729000.1:11576532-11624634 GCF_001723915.1 Gavialis gangeticus | reverse complement strand
ATTCTGTCCTTGCCTAGGTAAGAAGGGGCCTCCTCTCACGGATGGCTGCAGACGTGCCCTTCCCTCCTAGAGAGTAACAGGTGGCAACAGGCACGCCAGGGTACATCCTTCAGCTCAACTTACCTCTGCTTGGGTATATGGACCATCAATGCCTTTTTTAATCCCCACCTCATGTTGAACAGTTCTGTGCTGGGCGAGGTATTGATTCAGTCTTGCCGTACAGCGGGTCTTTGGAGCTAACACCCTATGGAGATGCCTGGGCAAGTTTATATCCCAGAGAGTGATTATTTCAGGCTGCCCGCAGGGTCATTGGGCTCACTTTTGCTATGCCCATGGGGTTATGAGCTTTTTTTCTTTATTGCACCATTTCAGTCTTCCTTAAAAATCACATGACCTTAAGAGACCGGACCCGAGGCACAAAACTGATGCTTCCAGCTTAACTTGCCCTTGGGTAAATCTCTTTAAATTGAAACAAGGACATTTTGCTGGCTTAAAAACATTTCTATTAATATTTAGGTTTGTATATACCTTTCAACAAAAGCCACATTTTGTACCTAGGCCACTTAATGTTAATGTTAATCCAGTTTGGTATATTTGGTGAATAATAAATGATGATTGCTACCTAGCTGTAATGTCTTTTTTCTTAATAGCTTTTCTTCGTCAAGCGCTTTGTCTCGGCTGCTTCTGGGTCTCGCATCAACACCCGGCTGTGTGCTCCGAAGTAGTGATGTCACAATAAAGCAATCCAGCCCGTTCCATCCCTTTCCAGTACAGCGTTCCCTTTCCATTCCCTCCGTCTCGGGCCCTCTTAGTTGCTTAAGAGGAAACTGGACGACCTCCTAGACAGCTTAACTTGAGAAAACAAAAATCTACAAGTCTGACCATGGAGATCACAGAATCTTTTCATAAGAGGGGACTTGCCCTCAGGTTGCCTGTTGAAACTTTTAAGTCCACATCTGAGGTCAAAGTGAAACACACGCTGTTTGCGCTATTTAAGTAAGTACCAGTATCAGAAATGGATGATTTCAGTTTTAATTAAGGCAGCCAGATTTATCTTGTAGGTAATGTTGATGTCACTGGAGCAATGAATGTGGTCAATGTTTGTTTTAAATTGAAGGGTGAGGATTTTTATACTGTATGTTTAGATAACTTCCAATGACGACCGCTGCAAAATTTTAACAAGATAGACTGTCCTTGAATATGCATTTAAATGAAGCACTGGATGCTTTTTGCCTTATTTGCCTTTCAAATGATTTCCCCAACTCAGCACTTAGGATGGTGCGAGTACTAATGAGGAAAACTGTAAAATAAAAATATTGGTTTCTTTCTCTGAGGGGATTCCTCTTTGAAAGTTATTTGGCTTGTCCTGTTTGACTGGAATCAGTCAAATACTCGTATCTGGTTTGAGTTGTATATTCATCATTGAACTATTTAATCTACTTCAAATGGACCTGATCCAGGGATCACTGGAGTTGGTGGGTTTCCCTCCATAGAATTCAATGGGATTTGGATTGGACTCAATGAACTTATTGGAATTTAAAGACACAACCAAACCTGCAATAATGTACTACTGTATTTACTAAAATACAGGATGAAGTTTTGCCCTCCAATCAACATGGGGGAGGGGGAGCTCCTCATTTTAAATTTGCATACATGGAAACCTCATTAAATACATTGTCTGTCTTTGAACTGCTGCTAAAAGCTTAGCAATGGAAACCAACTATAAAGTTCATTAAATGTAGCCAATACTGAACATGGCTATAAAGTACATAGCACATATGGGGCAAACATACTGATGGGAACTTTTGTTCTTTCTTTTTTTGCGTGGCCCTTAAAAAAAACCAAGCCGCTTTTCCTGCAAGTGGGAGCAAGCACTGTACCGCAATACCGGGCGGGCACTTGGAGAGGTTGGAGCAAGCTCTAACACCCTCCCGTGGTGCCAGAAATGTTGATGGGAACCTTTTACAAATGTTTTTAAAACACACGCTCATCATACCCACACTTGCACAGCTTCACATACTGAGCATCCTTGATTTACCAAACTTTCATATTGCAAAAACAACGATGTACCCAAAAACATACTATGCCCATTAAACCCTTAAGCAACATATATCAACTTCCCACAAAAGAAATCCTTACAGAACTCTCTTCATGCAGAAACCCGTGAAAACCTATTACTGCAGTAACTATCTGAAACTCTCTGCCCCTCCCATCAGTCCTTTCTGTTGGTTCAGTGAAACAAGTGTGGCCAGGCCTTTTTCCTCTACTTCTGCTCTGCCTCCTCCTCTCTGATTTCTTCCTTGTCCCAGTTGATGTAATATTTCAGTTCAGGCAGCCCCAGTTTCAGACACTCTTTCAGTGAGAGCCAACCCCTTGAAAAACTGGAGGTTTCATATTTTATTAGCATGTTTTAAAACTAACTTATGGAAAGTCCTCAATAAAATACAAGGAAATTGCTATAAAGACACCAGTGCTTGCACCATTTCATTACATAAAAGTTACCCTTATTGTCATGAAAAGACTGAGATGTGGTCCTGAGTGGCAACATTTAGCTCTTCCCCTGTGTAGGAGTGTTTGAATCAGATGCACCATTTGGGCTCATTTTTACCCAATCTGCAGTTTTCCCATGGCCTATTCAGAATACAGGATTTGCTCATTCCAATCAATGATGGGACATTGAAAGGTGGCTGAACCCACCAGGTGCTGATCCTGTTCTTCTGAAGGCAGAACTGCCCCACCACTTGCTGAACTCCTGATGGGCCTAGAAATCGTTGTCATTTCTATTGTCTTTTATTGCCTCTTTTTTGGTAGGAGACATGATGCAGAATTTTGTGCGTATTTATCCAAATTGCTGCAGAATCCCATGATCAGAGTCATCATGATTAGCACCGTCTTGGTCAATGCACTATTCATAACTATGGAGACTGATTATAATATTAGGTTTCAATCTCATACATTTTTGGAGGTAAGGAACCGGTGAATATAAGGGAGGTTACATTCTTCTTGCATTTCATGTCCCCACTTGTGAGACTGGGGAGATCTTCATAGGCTACAGAAGCAGGGCTACAGAAATATTTACTGGGCTTTAGCATTTGCTGCTCGCTCTAGTTGCAGTGGTAATTGTAACTGTGGCAAATGTCCATGTCCTTATTGTCCTGGAAAAGTGGAAGTGTTAGTCATGGGAACCATTATCTAGGGGGGCACGCAGGGTAAAGAATGATTTAGGGTGGCCTCTGGCAATGTGTAACAAAGTCTACTGGGAGGGAATTAAAGGACTATGCCCACCCCCCATTTCCATGATGACAAGCTTTCAGATTTGAATGAATGTCACAATGCTACAAGGCACAGCAGTACTTACCAGCATTAGTCTGAAGTCAGGCAGAAGGTGGGCAAGGTGGCACCATAGGGACTCACTGATTCACAGAGGCTTTTGCTTATGAACCAGGTTGTCTGTAAGCTGCCACGCTGCCCTGCCAATGTTACAGGACAACTCCTCATAGCGCATTTGCTCAGTGGGAGGAAGGGCTAAGGGCCAATTCCAACTTCACTTTGTAGGTGCCTCCCTTTAGGTGTTGCAATGGCTAATGTTTAGCCACCCAGGCTTCCTATGCAACAAATGAGACTGCCCAGAATTGAGCAGGGGGCAAGGATCCAGGATACTCATTTTGAGATGAGAGCAGAAGTTGGGTGGCTGACCCTACAGCAAGCCCCAGGGTTGGGTGGCTGACCCGACCCTATATTTCCGGGCTTGAGGTACGCAGAGTGGGCATGCATTGGTAAGGCTTACTTTTCAGGAGCAGCCTTGAGTGCAACACAGAACCGCGGAAGATGCACCTCACATTTACTTAGGTGTCTGCAAGGTTAATGGGGATCCGGTCTGAAGTGACCAGATATTAGTTATGTTCGTGAGAAGAGCATCACACCTTAGGTGATTCTTATACAAGAGATACAGCGACCAGCCTTCCCAAAAGCCAAGCAAAGACATGCTCTGAATGTGTACCGTTTCCTTTTCAGCTGGCAGATGTGATCATTCTGGCTATCTATACCACAGAGTTTTTGATACTGTTTTATATGGACCCCCTGAATTTCTGGAGGAGCGGCTACAACATACTCAATGCTATCATTCTCCTCCTTGCTTACCTCCCATACACAATCAACAAAAATAACAGCAAATACTACTGGACCTGGAGCACGCTCAAAGGTTTCCAGGTGCTCCGGATTCTGAAGCTCATCAACTACAGCCGAGGAATGATGGTAACAGTGAAAACGCTCAGGTTTTTATGTCTAGGCTGCTGCAATGTCCTTCCCTTGCTCCAGTAAGCTTCTGTTTTCCAACCTTTTGGTCCCACTTGGGTGACTTTAATCATCTTACCAAGCATCTCCAATGAGGGGACGGCATAGGAAGAGCTCTCTGATTTGTCACACTCTAAACTTTGCCCTTTTTAATTCCTGCTTCTGACCCATCCCTGAACATGGATAAGCACAGGGTATCATCTTGGGCTACTCACACTGTTCAACTGTGTCTAGCGTCAGTTGAGTGGCCACCCTTGCTGATTGGTACCTGTTGCCAAACCGGGATGTTTTCCCAGTGCGGGAGCGACTCTGGTGCCTGGCCTGGTAGGGTGTAGTGCTGCGAATGTCCAAGAGCAAGGCCCAGAGCAGTACTGCAGGTTGCTGTGATACATAATGATACCCCAGTTCTCTTTGCTGGCATAGTCATGTTGGCAAAGCCCTCGACTGGAGATGCTGCATCTGCTGAGAGGACCTTTTGGTAGGCGTAGCTACATCACCTTCCTGACTGATGCAGGCTTCGGGGAATGGGTATTGCTGTGTGGTGAGCTACACTGCAGCCATCTATGCTACGTGCTGTATTATACCTGCTCATCCTGCTGTAACTGAGGCTGCTTCGCCCAGAGGCATAGCGAGCTCCTGCAGTGCCCTGGGTGCATCGCAACCGCTGGAGGCTGCCCCAGCTCTCGCCACTGCTGCAGCTCAGGAACAAACCTAGTGCTCCCCCGCTGTCGCAGGGGGCACCCGAATGACCTCCCGTGGGAGTCTTTGTTACAGCAGGTGCAGCCCAGCACAGACATAGGAGCCAGGCTGCTCTGTGCCAGGAGGCTATTGCGAGCAGGGATTGAGCAGACTGGAGCAGATGGGAGTTTTGCTACAGGAGGCGCAGCTCCTCACCCAGTAGCATATTATGGTGGTGGTTGGGGGTTTGGGGGGCAAACAAGCATTGGGGCAGCCCCTTGGAAACCAACATATCCGAATACCACTGCCCACACACGCCATGACAGTCACGGGACCACATCTGGGTTTTTGCTTTGTGTATGGCAAGGCCTCCGCGACATGCCCATTGCATGTCCTGGCTTGCGGTACTGCTGAATTATTGGGCAGAAGTTTCCAACTCCTGGACTGAGGCTGTTTCCAAAGAAAACAGCATGGGCCTGGCTGCCATTTGCATGCTGCCCACCGGAGAAGACATGCTCCTTTGATTCTCTGCCGAGGGACCGGCATCTGGACGGTCAGGAAAACTGTAGCAACGCCTGGCCGGACCACCCTTATGTGGTAGCTACCTGTCTAGAGAAGCCACCCAGAATGGCTCCATGAGAACTGAGCCCGATTCTCCCCTCAATTTATTAGGAAACCGCCTATGTAAAGCCAGCAGGTTTTGTTAGTCCCTTGAGCGATCACAGGTTGCGTTGTATTTTTTGCAAATATAAGTCACCCCTTTAGGGGTGACGATTTGTGCCAGGCCACAGAGATAGCAGGGGTCTTTGCAGTGTGCAAGATGTGGCAAGAGGCCTTCTGTTGTGATCTCAGGGGTTGTCGAAAATAGTGAGGGCTTGAGAAATATGGTTGAGTTTTGAGTTTTAAAAAGCCTCACAGCTTGAGCATGGTTTGCTTTCTGCTTCTCTTGTGTCCAGGGGAGATTTCCTTTGATTTCATTCATTTTACCACAGTGGTGTGGATGGAAAAAAAAAAATCGAGCTATAAAAAAATAGGTCACACGTACTATTTTAGTCTGTGTGTGTTTTTCTCCCACACGCACCGTCTCTGATTTAGTTTTCTTCTGACAACCCTGGAGGTTTATTTTTTAAGGAGGGAGCTAATGTGGGCAGTGAATGCTCAGCCTGGGTTTCTGCATGTAATTAATTGGTTGGGTAGCTTACCAGAAGTGGGATGTTTATAGGCACAAGGCTCTTATAACGTTCACTTCTGAGGCTTCGTTCCTCTAGTTGCGATTGTAAAGTTCACTTATCACCAGACTTTATATGTTAATTATTCAGTGTAGCCGGAAGCGGGGATACAATAGAGGTAGATACATTAATGAACAGTTTAGAGAAGTCAAGTCACATTATTTTGTCCATGCTCTCTGATGCTAATAGGGTAGGGGCACACGACAATATGGGCTGTCATTTATCCATGATAAAAGGATTTTTAAAACCACACTGAACCGATAGCTCATTTTCCCCAAGGAGCTTGGACAATCCTACTGAACACCCCTGCAACTTCAGGAGGAGAAAATCTGACTGTGTCAAATGTTTATGGGACTTTGTGCCAGAAAGATTTAGGTGACTTTGGATAGGGTTAGTCTTGAATATTAGGATCCAGACTTATATCAGATAGATGAGGGATATACAGTCTCATGTTTCTGACCAGAGATTGACCAGTCCTATTCCAAAGCAGTCAGAAATGTCTTATATGAAGCTATTAGCCTGCAGTCATCTTCTGGGATTTTTCTTTCACCCTCCTCTGAAGCTCTTGGTACCAGCCCTAGTGGGGACAGAACATGAGTTTTAGTGGACAGTCACTATGAGCCGGTCCCGTGTGCGTAGCAAAAGCAACTCTTCAATAAAACTCACCTTTGGAAACCATGCTGCAAGCTGCCCAGTGGAGCTTCACTAAAGGTGCAGGGGTTTGTTTATATCTGGACATGTATTATAATTTATTAATTGAAGTCTCAATTAGCCCTTAACAGGTTAGCTGTATTTAACACTGAAAGCTCAAGCATGCAACACATTCTTGGCACACTTCCCTTTATTAATTAAAAAACTCTTTAAAACACTCTTGCCTTCCACCTTGGTGCAATAAATTTCCACCTTGAGGAAATAATTTCCTTGTTGTACTCCATACAGAGAAGTTCTGTTAGCTGGGATCCCAGCTTTAGTGTAGGCTCCATTCATCTTTATTTCAATGTGAAAATAAACGTTAAAAATGCCAGGTTGTTCTAAAAATCAACTTTTCTGCTTTTTTTTAAAATGTATTTGGGATTAATTTCGACATAGTTTACAGCCTATGAAGACCATAAGCCACAAAGCTCCTTCTTAATAGAAGCACATAGGACCTGCTCTAGGTTTCTGAAAGTGTACAGGAATGTCAAGATGTGCCGTGGAAACTCAAAATGATTTGATGCTACTATACAAAGGGCACTTGCTGGGCTGCAGTGACTCTGAGCATTTTATAGCTCTCCTGTTGCCTTCAGCTCTGGGTGGTTGTTTGCCTTTATGAGCATGTGCACGACCCACATTTGCTGGGGACCATTACATAACTTGGCAAAAATGTCATGTGGTTTTTGTATAAATGGCTTTTGTTCTCCCTGTCCACTCCTAGACATGGCCTGCAGAATAAAAGGTGGTTGATAAGATTGCATAGTCCAAAGGTGAAGGTCACTGGGGTGGTTGCCTTAAAAGCACTGTACCTGTCTCTGAAATGTCAACATTCATTTTTGGTATCATCAGCTCTATGAAGCTTTCATGCTTGTAGTGAAGGGCTCACAGCTTCTAGGTAGTGTTGCACCTGGATGTTACATGTTCAGATGCATTTAAGAGGGCGGATGCTCCACCCAGTAGAGAGCAAGAGAAGAACCCCAGTGTTTGCATGGGCAGGGCCTGCGGAGCTGCCACAATTGGAAATATTAGGGTAAAATAGCAAGAGTGGACACTGCCCTGTTGTGGGATGAGGAAGGTAGTAGAAACTCCAGCGTCTGACCTCGATGGAGGCTTGCTGCCTGCAACTCAATCCAGATAAGGTGGAGCTGAGGCTTAGTGGCTAATGGGAACACCTGGAGAAATTGGCTGAGGTTCCTGATGTGGGTGTGTTTCCTAGAATAGACGGGAGTTTAGAAAGCAGGGAACTACAGTATTCACGTGATTGCTGGGGGAATCTTTAATCCACCATAACAAGATCAACTTCTTGGCAAGCAGGAGAGATTGGAAAGTGTCTTATGTAAGCTCTGCGCAAACCTCTTAACCAGGAAGCGCCATCGGAACAGATCAACCTGGTGGTTTCTGGAGCTTGAACTTGAGATGCTGTCGACAGTTGGAGACCTTATCCAAAGGGGAAATGATACATGGATAGTCCCTGAACTGGTGTGCTGCATAAGAGACCCTCTGGCATTAGCACACTTATTGTAATCAGGAGAAGGCAGCCAGCCCATTCTTTAGTCAGTCCCTGGAGTAATATAACATTGATGCAAAGGCTGTATGCAGTCTTCTATAATTTGGAGTTAATAGAAATGTTTGCAATTTGGCAGAGATCCATTACCAATGGTCTGGCTTAAGCTCTATTCCCAAACCAGTACTCCCATCAAGTCCTAAGGGTGTCTTATGTACTGATGCTGTATTTCGGACTTTGCAAGGGTTCATTTGGTCTCTGAGGTTGGCTTGAGTTCCTTCCTAGTGAACCCATGCTTTATAGTGCTTTTTCTCAGTATGCAAGTCAGAGTTACCTTGGTGGAAAAGAAAGACAATGCCCCATCCCACATCCTGTCTCTTATTAAACAATATTGCATGTGTCTAGACAACCATCCAACAACGATGGGGGTAGAAATTTCTTCCTGACTCCAGCTCATGATTAGACTGTGCAATTGAAACACAAGGATTGATAGTTTGTGTAATTTGTATCCAGCTAATTTAATACAAAAGGTCATCTTCTGAAGCATTTTATCCTTTATGAGCCGAATCCCTTGCTCCTTATCCTGCAGCTGTGAGCTCCCAAGGTAATTCAAGTGGATGTGAATAAAAATGACCTGTTTTAAAGGTGTTCCTTTTAAACAGATGGAGTGGACTTGGTGGTTTTACAAAGCCACAGCTCCTTAACTTGTCATCTTTCCAACTGTTCACAGATCTGTCCTGTCTCACAGGATAAGTCCTCTTGATTAACAATGGCAATGTCAAGACTGACAGTCAATGCATTTTGAGATGTACTGCCATCAGCTAGAAGACCAGAGGTCTTCAGCTTAGGAAGAAGAGTCATGTCATATTGATGCAGTAGCGTCCAGAGTCTTGCGATCATCGTGAATGATGCTCTTCCCTCCTCTAGTTCCTTGCATCCCAGGGCCACTTTTAAACTTGAATAAATACAGATCTCGACTGCCTCGTTTTCATGCGTAGTGGGGAAAATGAAGCAGAGTCTGTTACGCAGTCAGTGACGGAGTGGGGAGCAGAATGGATAACCCTAGAGTTGCAGCCCTGTACTCTTATCACTAGACAAAGCGTCCTGACTGCTGACAGGAAGACAGGACCGTCTTTCAGCTGAGAAGAAGATCTGCATTTGCCGTTGTCTTGAGTGGCCCCGCACGATCTGGCTTTACTGTCTTCCATTTGGCAGAGCCAGGGCTGTCCCCAAGAGCAGCACTCACAGCCAGTTCAGACATGCTCAGTGGGAAGAGAGCCACCTGCTGAACCAGCCACCCCGTTGCCTGCCGCGGCTTGAATTCCAGCGAGTATTTTCTTTTATTTAGGGCTGCTTGTCTCCAGACGAAACTGCGCACACTTGTTTTTCTGTCTTGCAGAATTTGATGACAGCTCTAGGCCAGACTATGAAGACTGTGATCTATGTCCTTATTCTGCTGTTCCTGTTAATGTTTATCTTTGCCATTTTGGGCCACGGTTTGTATGGAGACCCCGACAGTGGAGACATAGAAAATTGGGGCAACCTTGCATCTGCACTTTTCACACTCTTCAGTTTAGTCACGGTAATTTCTGCAGGGCTTTCTCTTCTATGCCCGCCTGTAACATCGTAGCCGTTGCCCCTGATTTTGGGAGGAGGCAGTTAGGAAGCTAGTTAATTAAATGGTGATTATTCCCAGCATTAAAGACCATGCAAGCTGCTCTCTGGTTTTATTTAATTTCAGAGAGTTGAGAAAATTCAGTTTGATGGGTTTTTTTTTTTTCCTGGCATTGAAAATTCAGAGGGGAAAAATCTCCTGAGCGATGGGCTCCTTAGCAGCGGATTTAAGCCTGGAACTGCAGGCAACTGAGGAAACTGTTCAGTTAAAAAAAAGAGAAAGGGATTTACTGCAGTCTCTGAGTAATACTGTGGTTTGGAACTCGCTGTTTGATCTGCTTAAATACATTTGCAGGTCGACGGCTGGACGGACTTGCAGAGCAGCTTGGAGGAGCACGGTTTTACTGCCAGCCGAGCGTTCACCATAGTCTTCATCTTGCTGGGCTTCTTTGTGTTTTTCAATATGTTTATCGGTGTGGTCATTATCAATATCCAGGTAAGCTGGAGGTTTCTTACTTTCTTTCAAAAAAAACCTCTTGCTGCAGGTCCTTTAACCTGAAAACTCGCCTTTAGTTGCTTGCCCAAAGTGACTTTATGGATATTGGATCCTTACTGTATTTTTGGATGCATAAGAAGAACCTTCAAAAAGGAAAAAAAGAAGGGTCGAGTTGTTGAGGGGAGGGGTGTCACAGACGGTTAACATAAATTTGATTGCATTTCTGTGCAGTGATGTCCAGTATTTTGATATGCACCTTCTTTATAGATCTCCTTTTTCAGGAGGAAGAAAACATGTCTTATACCCTGGCAAATATGATAGTTTACTAGAGACTGAAGCCCTTTGGCCACTGAATGTAAATGGTTTATATTCCTCATAGCCCTACTAAGTTTCCTCAAAGCTGAAGGGAGCAAACCTAGGAGGGGAAAAGTGGGGACGTTGTCCTGTCCATGTATGCAATACCCTTCACTTCTGGCCTTGGTCTGTCACATGTGGACAGATGGAGCCATCCAGAAGGTCTCTGCCTTCCCCCAGCTGTTACAACTCTCCTGTTTGGTACAATCGGCTGCCAATACCTGCCATGTCAAAGAGTAAAGCAGGTTTGCCTGAAGACTCACATGCTACACTTTAAAAGGCGGCCCCTCAAGTGGGGTCTGCACTGCTATTTGGGATGGCCACAAGGGTCACTCTAGTCTGAACCAGGCTTGGCCATCCATCCCATCCACACTTTACCTGAATGCCAGACACAGAGCAAAGCTCTTGTTCATCAAGCAGAGTCCTTCCAAGGAATCAGTCTGCCTACTCCTTGCCTCTACCAGAAGTAGAGACCAGAAGTGGGGGACAGGAAGGCCAAATGTTATGTGCTGGCTGACTCCCGGGTTTGTGACCTACAGCAAGCAGGTGAGTTGTGAACACTCGCTGCACATAGCGGGATGCTAGGTAGAAGGTCAGCCTTGGGCTGTGATACTAAAGAGAGCTGCTGGGGACAGCTAAGGGACTTTTAGTGTGGACGGTTGGCAGGTTTGGGTCGTAGCTGTATGTAGCAGTGTGGATGTGCCCTCTGAATCGAGGCCAGCCCACGATGGGGCTTTGAGCTGCTTCGGGACTATCTGTTACAGGGTCACTGCCAGAGACAGGATACTAAGGTAGACATCATCGCTCCAGTATATTATCCCTACAGCCTCCATGGTGGGACTGCTAGTAAGGGCACCATCTCTGGGGTGAAAAACTTACTGGGCTTTCTCTGTCCAACTCATCACAAGTAACAGTTTTGTTGCTACCAATATGGGCTGGATTTAAATGGACATAGAGGACAGAGTCTCTTGAGTTGTGCCACCGTGTTCCTCTGCCCTTAAACCATTTGGCCTTCATTTTATAGGACTCGACTCAAAATTACAAGTGGGAGTGTAAAGCAGAAATGCAGGCTGCTCTTCAGGCCAAAAAACAGGCCATATTAAAGAGACAACAAGAAGAAGTGAACAAGTTAATGCACCAGCAGGTAGATGCGCAGAATGCCGTTTCTATAAGCTTGCCTGTTATCATGAGTATTTGGAACATATGTAAGGTGTAGTGTCCTTTGCAATCACTTGCATCATAGCATGCTATGTTTCTTTTACTTATCCAAACTAATCTCAAGCTTTTCCCCTTTTGAAGTAATCCAAGCTAAGGCTCCTGATTGCCATTGCTTATAGCAGAAGTCCCCAGGTTGCCTTGGAGACCTCCTAAAGTTGCCGGCGGCCATTGGAAATTAATACATTGAAGTGGAAGTTGACAAGGAGTGTAAAGGAGGATGTTGCTGGCAGGGTGTTATTTACTCGGTATTGTTGTCTATTCTTGTTGGGGACCACTGCTTAATTAGAGCGATTCTTTCATTTTATACATGGGAATGATTCTAAATAATGATGTCTGCATGTGCACGTTTATCACACATGTTCCACTTTGAATCTTCTATTTCAAACAGCAGCTTAAAAGTGGACACATTCTGAATAATAACAGCACTTTCCCTAAAAGATTTCTATTTCTCTTTTTTTGGTTTTTGTAAAATGTCTGCATTCCTGAATTCTTAAATGTAACTCAGCATTGTATTATGGGGGCATCTCAGTGCAGCACATATATTCTGCAGTAACCATATATGTCTTTGAATTTGCTGTTCACTTCCATGGGAAGTATTTCAGAATCTATTGTAGTAGTCAGGGGCACCTTCCAAAAATGACTGACTTGAGATCTGCTGTCTTCCAGTTCCTTAAGCAGATTGCTGCCCTTTTCCAAATCAAATACTCAGTCTCTGAGCAATATCTAATGATGATGTGATAGACTTGAATTGTATTTCATGGATTTAGAATTTTTTTAACCTGACAATTTTTCATAATGGACTCCTATGAAGCTATTTGAAATGTAGTGCAGTCAGTACCACTTAAATATAAATGTTTCATAGAATCATAGAAAATGAGGGTAGGAAGGGGTCTCACGAGGTCACATCTATTCCAAGCCCCTGCTCAAAGCAGGACCATCCCCAGCTAGATCATCCCAGCCAAGGATTTGTCTAGCCAGGTCTCAAAAACCTCCAAGGATGGAGCTTCCACCACCTCGCTGGGTGACCTGTTCCAGTGCTTTACTACCCTTGTCATGGGAATTTTTTCCCTAATATCTAACCTAAATTTTCCTTGCTGCAACTTAAAACTGTTGCTCCTTGTTCTGTCTTTTGCCACCACTGAGAACACTACCCCCATCCTGCTTATAACCACTTTGCAGTTAAGGCTCCTATTAAATCCCTCCTCAGACTAAATAAGCCCATTTCCCTCAGCCTCTCCTAATAGTCACGTGCCCCAGCCCCTGAACCATTTTTGTTGCCTTCTACTGGACTCTCCCCAAGTTGTCCACATCCTTTCTGTAGTGGGGGACCTAAAACTGATCACAGTACTCCAGATGTGGCCTCACCAGTGCTGGATAGAGGGGAATAATCACTTCCCTCTGTCTGCTAGCTACCCGTGTACTAAAGCAGCCCAGTATGCTGTTAACTTTCTTCTCAACAAGGGCACACTGTTGGCTCATACTCAACGTATTGTCCACTGTAATCCCCAGGTCCTTTTCTGCAGAGCTGCTGCCCAGCCCGTCAGTCCCCAGCCTGTACCGCATGGGGTTGTTCTGCCCAAAGTGCAGGACTTTGCACTTGTCCTTCTTGAACCTCCTGAGATTTCTCTTGGCCCAATCCTCCAATTTATCAAGGTCTCTTTGAAGACCTTGACCAACACTCTCTGAAGGTTTGGAATAATGCTCCTCCTTTCTCTTTCATCCCTTCCACTTACTCTTTTATCAGCTGTGATTTAAAAGTAATTAGGTCCATGTGACTCAGTTTGAAGTGCTCTTGCCTTTGGGCCAGGAACTTGTTGATTGAAGTACTGTTTGCAGTGCTGACTTACAATTTAGTGCCCACTGCCATTACTAGTAGGGACGATATCTATGCAATTATGGGCACTGTCTCTTAGGAAGAGCCCTGAACGGAGTCCATTTTGTGTCTGAATCTGGTGGTTGTTCAAATCCTAATTAAATATCTTACGATGTTTCTGAATGAAGTGCCACTTCACCATTTTGGCCAACATTCTCTTTTATGGCTTATAAAGCAAAAGTTTCCAGGCCCTCCTCTAGTTTTGCCCTCTGTTAGTGCTCCCAGAACCATGCATTCCTCCAAACCACGCAAAATAACTTACAGTTGCCACAGCAATTGGCTGTGTGGGTGTGCAAAGATGGGTTTACAAAACTGGAGACCAGGGTGGAAGGCCATATGCGAGTTACTGCTGAGGCCTAATGAATGTTCCAGCTGTCTCCATGGTCCCTGCACAACCATCATCTTTTACAAAGCTCTTTGAGATAGCTGGAGAATGAAAGTTACTACTTAAAACCTATTCCATGCTAACAATGTTTTCTCCTGGGATCTCTTTTCACACTAGAAAACCAGCGAGTATAAAGCTTTCAGTGAATTGGTGGACGACTTTAAAAAGACGTTACAGCATACTGATACTGTGGTCTTAGAAGATTTTTGTGCCAGTATCGCATTTATTGATCTGTATTTGACATCCCTGGATCTTCAGGATGATACAATATATAGGTGGGTAGTCCAAGTGTGACAAACAGAAATAGAGACTGCCATGGTGGAAATCTTCAAACTGTACCTTAGAGTGGTGGTTTTGTTTCTTTGATGTACAGGATGGACAGCCCTTGGGGGAACCTGCAACCCATCAGCTCTGCCCTGCAGGTCTCAGAATATGGGCTGCAAGAATACAATTAAAGGCATTTGATCTCATGCAAGTCGGTTTATAGGCCAAAGCATGAAGAAGCTGTGATAGATAGGTCAGCATTAATGCCTGTTGATTTTGGAAGTTCCTGGTATGGGACTAATGCTAAGTGTCACATTTAGTGAAAACAGTGACTCTTTCCTTACATTTGAAGGTTTCTTGCTCTCTGGGTTCAAAGGTCCCTAGATGAGAGTGCTTCTCCATCCCATGCAAAGAGGCTCATTTTTTTGAGTGGTAGATTATTACAAGAGAGAGCCGACTGAGGCCAGCACAGTGCTTGCTGTGCTGGGGATTTGAGCTTGGGTCCAGACATGTGGCAACAAAGCAGCAGCCATATATTCAGGTGTTGTGGCCTTTGGTTAAGAGTGCAAGGAGGGAATTCAGCACACTTACATGCCCAAACTATATGGGTTAAAGGGAGAATCTCTCTGAGCTGTGAGTAGCACAAAGGCTTGCATGCTCTTTCCAAGCCAGCCATCACACTGTGAAATGATCTGACAAGCACTGACATCCCACTCAAGAGAGAGCAGTGGGGCCAAATACATGCACAGGGTCTCCCCAAAGGGATGACCATAAGGAGGAGCGTACTGCGTGGAACTGCAGCCGCTGGTGGTCGAAGCCTCTAGTGGTATTGAGGTCCAACACTACTCCTCCAAGGCTGGGAGAGCTATTGTAATGTGGATTCTCCAAGGGATGGAGAGACAGAGGAATATGGGACTATTCAGGACTTGGCATCTATTAGAGAGGAGAAAGAGAAACCATAGTTGAAGTAATGCTAAAACCTAGAGAAATCCAGCAGAAAAGTTGACTGCAGTGGCGCCTGGTTTGTCATCTCTTACTGCCGCAGGATCTTGATCTATTTAGCAATCAGCTCACTTATCATTTTTATATCATAGTACAGGTACAAAACCCAAATAGCAGATTGTCAAAATATTTGAAGAATGGGCCAAACCTTCCCTGTAGTGTGTAAATCATCCTAGTCCTTTGACAGCACACTGGGGCAGCCTGACCACTCCAGGAGCCTGGGCATTGGTGTTGGGCTCCTGTGTTTCTTCTCTTTTCCCACTGAACTCTGGGGTTCCTTGCACATTTGGAAGTCTTCTCACTGAAACACAAATCTGATTGCCATTTGCTCAATGTCAGATTTTGCTCAAAATATACATTTCAGACCGAGTTTGGTGAAAGGATATTTTCATCCAGGATAGACAAGTGATTCTCAACTGGGGTGTCATGGGGTCCTCTCAAGAGTGCCACACAATATTAACACTGTAAGGTATGCAAACACCTACATATATTTAAGAAGATAAACCCAGACATCTCGAATAGGAATCCACGGTGTGCTCTGGGGTAGCCTTTCTGAATTCTTTGCAGCAGAAGCATTGCTCTGTGATTTTTTCTGTAGTCAAAAAATGACTGAAAGTTAAGGGATGGCACTTTCTGAGGGATACCTTGAGTCTCAAAATGTTGAGAACCACTGGGATAGATCAACCAGCCTGTGAAATTCAACAGAAAATGCTAACTTAGACTTGGGTTGAACCGTCTCAGAGCAATACAGGATTTTACTCCAGATATGTATTAGTTTATAGAAAGGGAATCTGATGGGAAGCTCAGGCTTCCAGGCTCCCAGCTTTGCAGCCACCAAAGCCCACAGCTTCCAGGGTCTCTGGCTCTGGGAGGCTAAGCAGCTGGATTGCTTTGGACCCAGGACAGCCAGGGTCCCTGGCAAACTGTCCCAGAACCAGGCTCCCCATATCGCTGGATGAAGAATGGTTATTCCACTGCATGAATATGGGATATTTCCAAAGTGTTGTTGCCAAACTGGAATGAAATCAAATCTTCCTGAAATGGACTTTCCATTCTCTACCTGGCTGTAGCACTTATCCTCACACCAGCCCTGTGAGGCAAGGAAATGCTATTATCCCCATTTCACAGATAGGGGAGGGAGTGGCTTGGTTTAGCTGAGTGGCTAAATGACTTGTGAGGCCACATTGGGCATTTGAAGTAGGGAAGGGACTTGCACCCAGCTCTCCCCAGTCCAAGACCAGGGCCCAGTTGCTGGGACATCCCTCATCCCCAGTCACATATAACAACTCCTGCTTAAATGGATATTTTCCAGTTGTTCTCTAAATCTGGGCTCCATTTGGAGCCTATAGACCTTCTTGGATTTATGCTCTTGAGAAAAAAATTGTGAGTGGCTCTATTTCTTTCAGCCCCAAATCAGGCAAAGCTGCCAAGCTTCAGGTGAATGCCACTTTGAAGTGTTTGGGGGGTTTTTTTGGGACAAATCTGGAACTCAGCAGCATGAGAAATGGCCATGGTGGCCTGGAGCAGTGGCTCAACCCGAGCAGCATCCCCGATGGTGGCCATTTACAACCCTGTCCAAGGGGAAAGTGACCCCTCCTGATGTCAAAGAAACCCCGCTCCCACAAATCCCAAGGGAACTGAGCCTGCTGAGTTTTGCATAAGTCTGCTTAACCGTAATGCAGAGCTGGTATCTGATCCAGGCTTGGTCTTTGCTCTGTTTAAAGGACTCTAGATCAGGAATCCTGCAACATTTTCACCCGTTCTGTGAGTGTGACGCCCAAAAGGGTTCATGCCCTTTCTAAGCACCCAACAACTCCGATTCTGCCTACCACCAGAGGAGCCCTGCAGAAGCGGGGGGATCCAGTGACCGTTGTCCTACTAGCATTGTTTTGAAAATCGGTTTGTGGCCAGCTCCCCAAAGGACCTGGTCTGGTTTCATTAGACCTGTCCTATTACTCAAATGTCACCTGCTCAAAACATTGCTGGGTGAATGGATCTGTTCCAGCACTGGGAACAGCGTGTTGAGCCAGTCCATTGAGCCTTGTCATTTTTGTTGTTTAGGGAAAAATACTACAAATGACTTAAAGCAAAATCTGCACAGAAGGGGGACCCAGTCTCATACAAAATAGCTGACGTTCATCACTCTTTGTCTTGTTAAATGAACAGTGAGATTGCTTGGGGAGGCTGGAGTTCTGCATACCCGTCTTTCATCATTTTGGGCACGCCGGTGTGGTAGTGGGGTATTTACGCTATGCTGTCTCCTTCCTGTTGTAGGCTGCAAGGACTCTATTATGAACTCGCTAACACGTTGAACACAATGTTGGTGGACATGAAAGAAACAGCTGAGGCCGCTCCTGAGAACCAGAAGGAAAGCTGACTGGGGTCGTGTAGCAAATGTGACTTGTCACTACTGCAAAAAAAAAATCGTTGATTAAAATAACTCAGAACAGATTCACTTTCAGTCTGATAACTTCATAGTTCCTAGCAGCAGGCAAGCTAATGGATTGGGGAAACTGGGTTTTTCTGTTTTCTGTTTCTTTTGAGGTCTCCCACCTTTGTGATGCTGGCGATGGTGGGGACTTCGGCATCCATCTGGCATTTCAGCCACTGGGTCGCACAGACAGAGGATTAAGCAAATCACATGGAAGCACTTTATAGATTTCATAGATTTCATAGACATTAGGGCTGGAAGGGACCTCAGAAGATCATCGAGTCCAGCCCCCCGCCCAAAGGGCAGGAAGTCAGCTGGGGTCATAGGACTTAATCAACTTCAGCTAATTTCTAATCATTGGAGGGCTGCTCAGTCAGTCTGAGTGAGCTAGGAGCGGGCTTAAGAGTTTCTAACTTGCACTATTTGTGCCCCAACGGCTGCACACGGTTCCACTGCAAAGGACTGTGATCCTGGAGCTAGTTATCTCACCCTCCCTCTTACTGCCCACAGCCCAGGGCCTTGAGTCCATAGTTAGGTTTATACACGCACCAATTTTTTGGGCATCACCCACGTGATTAGCTGAACAGCTCCAGGGACACCAAATATCTTTGAGCAAAAATTCAGAGCATTAATCAGTAACATAAGCCATCGGTTTCAGAGGGGCCACAGCCTAGTTGCGCGGGATATTGGCTAATGTCAGTTGTATTCCCCAGCAGAGATCTGAATGGAGGTGAATACCTTTGACTAGGATTTAATTTAATGTGGCTGATCTGCTAAATGCACCTTTGTGGGGCACTGTACCTTCCTACGGCTCCGCTCCTCATTCTCTTAGTTCAGGGAATAGGCAGGATCTGATCTCTACAGTGTAGAAGCGGCATCAGATATGATGCCAACATTGTATTTGCTCTTGGCCAAACTGCTTGAGAAGCAGCAAAAAAACACACCCGGCACTGGTGACTGGAAAATTCTTCAGCTGTCGAAGTATTTGGAGACAGTTTTGTGGACTGACTCTCCCCAAAAAGATCTAATGTTTGGTGCTGAGTTTTGAGAATCATGTATAATTTTTATATTATAGCTGTGAAGCACTTTATGATTATATGTAGTCAATAGGTGTATAACGTTACTTGAAGAACCACTTGAAAAATGTCCTTCGTAATACCGAGCGGCTATTTTGGATTGCTCCATGGCTTTCAGTAGTAAAATAAATTAGAACCAGACGCGGACAGTATCTAATTCTAGGCTTTAGGGCTGTGTGAAAAACTGTTCCCATAAAGAAAAATTACTGACACTTTCTCACAGAGATGGAAGAATTATTATTATTTTTTTTAATAACGATCTCTCGCTGGCTGGACGGTTCGCCTGTGCTTCTTCAGTGCAGTATAACCAGTATAACCATGATCCTTCTCGCTGCCCTGCACAAAAATCTCTGGTGTCCCAGTCTAGATGCTGGCCTGCTTCCCCCGAGCCAGCGTAGTACTCACTGTATTCCTGCAGACTGCATGTGTGAGTTGTACTGTATCTATTGGCCTTCTGGTGTGGGGCATCCTTGTAACGCTGAAAATGCTCGTGCAATTGCCTCAGAATATTATTTAGACAAGATTTGATAAAGTGGCAGAGATGCTGTAGCTCACATCCAGCCTCCCTGCTCTGTTTTTTATTCTGGATTAGATCTTCAAAATCAGTCAACGTTCAAGGCCCGGGTATGGCCCAGTACTGCTAACAGAAGCTCCTCATAAAAGGACTAGAAAAAAACCAACGACACAAGTTACTACTAAATTTGTATTTCATGTTTGCATTTGTAATAATTTCATATTTTATGAGGGATGCTTCCTAAAACTTGTACAATGTGCTGGAAACCTTTGTGGCTCTAGAGTGCATTAGGTGACCATTTTGATAGAAAGACTAGATCAAAACCTGCTTTTCTCTGGCACTTATATATATGGGCTACGTTTCAGTAAGGTAGCCAAGCAAATGGAGGAAGACTATTATCAAACATACCTGCAGCATGCTCCTGCTGTTCACACTTACATAAATATTATGGTCATTTTCTCAGCCAGCCTGCAGATGGATATTGTGTTGTCTGGAACATAATTATTTAAGTTCCTTTTAATTAAAAGCTGAATTTCCATTGTTGTGCTGCTCACCCTGGGTATACCATTAAGTGAGATGAAAAACGTCAATGTTTGAGATTTTATTCAAAGTGCTCCTCTCCTCCTTGTTTTCAGTTTGAATGCAGAGTCAACCTTTGTATGGTCCCTAGGAGTTTTTTTTTTTTTTTTAAATAAAAAAACCCTATTATATAATAGTTATATATTATATATACTGACTATTATATTATATATACTGACTATTAATAATCAGCTGGAGCTAAAGGAGGTTTGTCCATCTTGAATTAATATGCATCCGTAGATAAAAGATACAAGGTGCACATGCTAATGAAACAGGGGCATCTGGGCACAGGAAGACCTGATCCAGCCACCTTGATATTAAGGGAAGGACTCTCAGAGATTTTAACGGGCTGTGGGTTGGTCCTGGTTGTGATGCATCACATTGCCTGTAACCCTGGTTTTCTTTACTGCCACGGTGACCACACACATTGTGATATGTGAAAACCCTCCGTGCTTATCGGACAGTCGTGCAGCCTGCTTGTCTATAGATCCACAGAGCCTGGCACGTGTTGGCGGGCTTGGTGCAAGAGAGATCTCTGCTGTCGCGTGCAGGTAAAATGATGGCGACTCGCCCCAAGGGCAGCGTTGACCTGCAGGTGAACGTCTTGAGGGTGGGTTTCTGTGTCTAGGTGGCGTCATCTGAACGGCGGTAAACTTTGCAGCATGGGGAGATGCCAGATGTCTGAAGGCACATGCTGTATTGCTGAAATCACAAAGAAGGCAGCATTGAAAGGTTTCCGTCTCATCACCTTAAGGTCTGAATACCAGTAACGTCTGACTTTGAAATGCAGGCAATCACGTACTACAGGAAGGAAGAATGGCCCAGTGATTCGGCACCAGTTTGGGCTTAGGGGAACCAGAGGCAGTTCTTCGCTCTGCCATATGCTTCCTGGATGACCTTAGGGGGACTCTCTAAGCTTCACTTCCGCCTCTGTGATGGGAGAGGATGCTTCACAGGGGTGTTATGCATTAAAGCCTGTGACGTGTTCAGACACTGTAAAGTACTAGGGGGTCATATAAGTACCCAGGTGCCCAAGATGCACACCATAAAGCATGTAAAACCTATAAAATGTGCTGCCAGCTCCAGCTGTGATTTGGTACCTCATGAAAACAGACCCCTTAGATGGGAGCTATTTATTGGCAAACACTTTGCATTTATCACTGATCAGCTGTGCTCCACTGTCAGTGCAGCAAGACAAGCATTGGCCTTGGCAGCCAGCTGGCCGTCTGTTGAAGGGAGGCTGGCCTGCTGCTCCATCAGCCTTGCTCATACAGGCCTGAGCCTCTCTCGCGATGTGTCGGAGTATGCTGCGCGGATCCGCGTCCGCACGCCACAGGGCGGGGAAACACAGATAAGCTCTTGGGATAAAGCAGGCCTGCGACCAAACCCTTGGGTGTTGGGGTGCCCCCAGAGATGCACCGTAGCTTTCCGTGAACTTATCAGTCCCCCACTCTGCTGAATGGGTACGCCCAGTTATTAATGTGCCCAGAAATCCTGATTTACCGCAGGCACTTCAGTAAAGCCACAGAAAAACAGGAGGGTTCATTACGAGGGAGAACAAATGGTGTGAGAAAGAAAAAGGGATCGTGCGCTTTGAAAACAAAGTGGACTAAATCCGTACCCTAGCTCAGCCTCCCGCCTGTCCCTCGTACAAATGCCCATGGCAATCTCCTGCGATCAAGCTCCCCAGGCACAGCCAGCTCCCTCCACCGGGGACATTGCCTCGTAGGGAGCCTCCTCTCTCGCTGACCCCCGATGGCCGCTGTCTCCAGACCTTCGCCCCGGTCCCCCGCACGACTGGCAGGGAAGCCAGAGACACTTCTAGAGTTTCTGCCCGTGCACCTGTGCCATGGCCTCAGCCCGGTCTCAAGGGAGGGAGGTGTTTTTGCACTCTGCAAGGGTGTGCCAGGTGAGAATGCGACCTGCTGGTCCAGACTTTACCCTGGCTGTATGTCTTTGGTGGACCTGGCCGTCGGCTCCTTTTGGCATCTCCCTGCCTGACTAGCACTTCAGACAACTTCATGCCATGTACCGTGCTGCACGGGCACAGATAGGGTCAGGATCTGGGCTCTAAAGTCCCTGCTCTTCAGCCTCTGGATGTCTTGGAGCCATCTAGGTCAGCTCAAAGGAGACCAGTGCAAGCTTTCATCCGGACTTCGATCCACACCTCCGGAGAGGTCCCGGCAACACATTTCCTCCTCAGGCATTTTTCATTCTTGCTCCTTCTGCGTATGGCTGGGACTGGGAAGAACCCTGAGAAAAGCTATTACCAGGGTAGGCCAAATCCAGGCACTCACTCCAGCTGCTTTGGGTGGCTTTGGGGATGAAAAATGGTTAGGGAACCTTTAGGGGAAACCCTGGGATGGCATCAAGACCGAGGAGCAGCTCTCTTGTCCGCTCAAGGGCCGGCGGCGAGTGCGGGGGGTACATCGTGGGAGGAAGGGTGTCTGGGGGTATGTCTAGACCCTGCTAACACCCGGCTGCTGGCATGGCTCTCAGAGACAACCAGCAGATGCTGCAAAGCAAAACCACTGTCATCTCTCCGACTCCCGGAGCTGGGCCATGAGCTTCGTCTAGCCCCAGCCAGGGCTGCTGCTTCTGAACCGTTCTGCTCCGGGCAGCAGGGGGAAAAGGCCAAACTCTGAAGACGATGCTCTAGGGAGGTCAGTCTGGAGAGGGAGGAGACCAGCTCCAAAAATGTAGCTGGATTGTGCCAGTTTCTCCGTTTTGTGCTGTTTGGAGTCATTTTTTTTTACTGTGCAGCTGCTGCGAGGCTCCAGCTGTGACCATTCGATCAGTCCCGTGATGAGCGAGGACAGCGTGGTGCCTTGTCAGCCTCACCGCCAGGCGCTCAGCTCCTTCCACGCGTCATCGGGTCACTCCGCAACGTGCAAATATTTAAAAGTCGTCTCCAATGCACACCCCGCTGAACCACTTGATAGGCATGCAGCAGAGCAGCAACCCGGGCTGCAGGGCTGCTGGGCCCGATACTGCAAACCTAGTCACATGAGGGGGGTAGGACCAGGCCCAAGGACATAAGAGGAAAAGGCAAGGACTGTATTTATGGGGGGATGGCAAAATTGCATCCTTGCTACTCTCTCATTGTATTATTATTCTGGAAGGTGTTAACAGCTGCCTTGAAGCGTGTCTTTGATTTGCAGACCGATTGCAGCAGTGGGTGTGTTCAGCACTCTTCATTCAGGCCTGGTGCAAAACGCCATCAACTGACCTTCTGCATAGCGATAGCTGGAAAAAGAGACGCCATCACCCAATGCACGCGCCCTCATGAGAAGGCCGGAGCCGAAGCTAAGCCAAGGGGGCTTTGTGCCCACCCCGGGCTTTGTGCGGGCCACATTTTGCCCACCCCTGACTTATGAGTATGGGATCAGATCTGCAAAGGATGGCTTTGGCCTTGTGAAACCCTTCCCTGACTAGCAAAGTATTGCCTGGGTTTCAGCAATTCTTGTTTTTCTTTATTAGACCGGGACCCCAGACAAAGTCCTGACTCTGGTGTTCAGAGCTAGGATCCAAAACCTGGGCCCGTTTCTCGCCCTAGCACCCAGCAAGACTTTTTTCAGCCAGTTTTGACCTGATGAAACTTGGTCAGTGATAGAAAAATAGGACGTGCTCAGCAGAGCGATCTTCAGATGTTTATCAAATGTCCGTGTATGAAACTTCATTTGGATTGGGGTAAATCCAAACTAGCTTGAAACAAGTCAGTGGGGGCATGCCATTGTAAAGCCAGGCAGAAGAAGAGGACGATGAGACCCCTTTTCTGTCCGCTTATGCTTATGAATTTTACTCAGCAGCAAAACCATTCATATAGCAACGTCAAAGCCCGGGATGGACAGGGGTGGTTCCAGGCTTGTTCTATGAAATAAGTGAGCTAGATCCATTGTAAAGACAAAGACATGGACGTGGGCCTTGCTTGAGGTTACACCGCAGGTCAGGGACAGAGCAAGTGTAAGGACAGGAGTCCTTGTTTTGATTCGCTCCGCTGTGCTGCCTGGCTAAATATAAAACCCTGCTGATAAATGTGAAAATCAGCTGTGCGTCTATAAACCCAGTTACATTAAACCCAGTTTAAGTGCAAGCTGTTTATGTCTCAGACTCAAACTGAAGGTCAAAGCAGAACTTCCCTAACCCCGGCCCGCGCGCGCTCCAAGCTGCTGAAGCCACAGTTGTGACCATCTAGAGAGCGAAGCAGAAAGTGCTCACTTCAGATATGGCCCTTCTCCAGACAGTCATTGCAGACTCTTGCTCTCTTTGTAGCGCAGCCGTTTAGAAAAATATTGCAGAATTTAAACAGTACGAGGAAAAATCATTTTAATTCACTGCTGTTTACATAGCGATGGGAGCGTGTAAGGTTTTGCATGACTATTATGAAGACTTGGAGCTGGCATGTTACAGTTATTGCCTCGTCCTGAGAACATAAAACTAATTCTGGAGCACCCAGGGCTGGTGAACCAAATGTCAGCCTCAGCTCTCTATTTTTAGGGAGCGATGACCTAACGGGGAGGGTCGATGCCATTGCTCGCCGTGTTATACGCTGCGGACATATTTCAGCATCACTCATCCGCATGTTGCTTGCCCATTGCTGCTGCGGTATTGAAGCCTGGCTTTCACAACTGCCTGGTGGCTCCAGATGCCTCCGGTTCAGGCTGCCCAACTTGCAAGGTCCCAGGGGGGCCTGAGCTGCAGTAAGTGCTGAGCACCTACTCTGGGGCGATCGGTTCCCTGTAAGGTGTGCCTGGATGAGCGCCCAATATCACCCGCCAGTGTTGCAGATCTTGGCCAACTTGTTTAGGGGGCCTGCTGATCCTGTGCTTTATGCTCATGTAAATCGGACCTTGCCCCACTGAAGTGGAGGTGATAGCAGCATATGTTAGAAGAGGATCGGGCTTTGGGTAATAAGCACATAGACTATGCAAATGTCTGGCTTACTTTTTAACTAGGGGAGGAAATGAGGATGAGCGCTTCCAAGCAGCACGTTCGGCAGGTATTAACGTGCCATGCGGTGTCTGGCCACCTGCAACAAGCATCCTTGCACACCTCAACGCGAAGACTCCAACGCCGTTTTACTAGTGTATCGCACAGCGGGGACTTCTACCTATAAAACTGCTCTTAATTACTTCCTAAGTTATTAAGTGAGGTGATGCTGATTTTATTCTATAACCCACTAGGGTTTTCTTCTTTTCCTACAATGCTCTGCTCCAAACCTCCCTCTATCCACACATGCACATGCAAAGCTTGGAGCTCATCGCGGGGCAGATTCACTTCACACCTCAATGTGACTTCTACAACTGCACGAGCCATTTCACAGGCCCATGAGTTTTGCACGTGCACTATTTCCAACTGGGTTGTTGGGCACACAGAAACTCAGTTTTGCTTCTGTGCATGTCAGCTGGGTAGTGAGATGCTCATGCAAAAGTAGCTTAGCAAACTAGCTGCTTGGGAGCTGAGTCCAAGGAGCCAGGTTTTAAAAGGAAATTATCTCCCATTTAGTTTGGGCCTAAATGAAGAGCTCAAGGGGTCAGCACCCACCAGCTCCCTACCTCATCCTATCGATATTGTTTATAGTACTTCTGATCCTGCCAAGCCCTGGTTTGGTTGGTGCATTTGAAGGGTGACACTGGAGCTACAAGTGTTTGTAAGAACATGAATAAAATGAGAACTGATCCCCGCTGAACACCAGCACAAGTTCTGGATGCTTTTAAGTTTTCCCTTGAAGCTCGCATGTTCTTATAGCTGTGATGAGAATAGTCCCCGCACCTCGCTGCATGTCAGATCGGGTCCACGGAAACCACAGCACCGCACGGCACAGCGCACAGCGCTGATATTACAGTTGCCATAAACGCACAGAAACTGAAATACTGTTTCCGTCTACTCTTCAAGCTACACCTTTCACCCCAAATGATAAAGAAAAATAAAACCAAGTCGGTGCTACTGGGTGACCAACTTTCTTACTGGATCCAGTTTGAAGAAAGAGGCTGCTAATCTGATCTCATAAATTGAAACAAAAACCCTCCAAACTTGCAATAGCTGAAAGTCAACATTTAAGAAAAGTTAACTCAGGAGAGTAAAGAAGTCACAAAAACATATGCCGATTGCCACTGAAGGGATGCCATGTTTTGGGTTGTTTAGCGGCCTCTGGAGATATCCCGATACCAAGTCTTCCATAAAGTGACGGGTGTGCAGAACCACGGTTTATGTCAACTTTATCATGTGATAGTGGCTGCGGAGAAAGTAGTTTGAAGTGTTTACTTCCACTCTCTGCATCAGTGGCTCCATCTTAAATGGCCAGGCAAGATAATAATAGACATTTGCAGCAAAACCCAGCAATTATCCTCAGTGGCCCTGGTTTGCTTCTGGCCATTGTTTTTTTATGGGCATGTCATTGAGATGGAAGATGAAAGAATTAAACAGCCTATTTACCAAGGAATGCAGTTTGGTGAGCATGTGGTTGCTGACCACAAACCATTATAGGATGACTAACAGCAGATGTAGGCAGTTCATCCAGCCAATCATCATAAGGACCTACCTGGAGAGTCATTCAGGTGACATTTAAGTGGCAAGGAGCCCAGATCCTGCTGGGATTTGCCTGGAGGATGAGGCAAGTGACACCAAATCTAGCACAGAAATTTGACGTTGCAAAGACCTGTTGGATCATCTGGTCCAGCCTCCCTCCCAGCGCAGGCTGTAGCCCTTAGTGAGATGCTGCAGTTGAGCTAAAACTAAGAACAGAGTACTTTCAAGGTCAACATCCTGTGACCGTGAACCAGTTTCTTTTTGACAGTTTTACTGACAACTTCAGCTATAATTAACATAGAGAGGGAAGAAACCTCAGTAGGAAAATTCACTCATTGACAAGGCCTGCAGAGGCAAGTTCGAGGGAGATTAAACAACCAAGAAATGTGTGTGTGCATGAAGGGTTGCAGGCGAACCAGGAGCAATTCCACTTGATGCAGTTTTCATAGATTTCATAGACATTAGGGCTGGAAGGGACCTTGCATGATCACCCGGTCCATCCCCCCGCCCAAGGGGCAGGACGTCAGCTGGGGTCAGATGATCCCAGCAAGATAGGCATCCAAGCAGTTCTTAACGGTATCCAGGGTAGGTGCGTGCATCACGTTTTGGGGGAGTCTGCTCCAGGCTGTGGAGACTCAGACAGTAAAGTAGTTTTTTCTAACGTCCAGTCTAAAATGGTCTTCCAGCAGTTTGTGACCATTAGACCTTGTCTTCCCTCGGGGTGCCCTGGTGAACAGACGTTCTCCCAGTTCCTGATGCGCCCCCCTTATGTACTTATAAGCTGCCACCAAGCCCCCCCCGAGCCTTCTCCTCTCCAGGCTGAACAGCCCCATGCCTCAGCCGCTGCTCATAAGGCCTGTTCTCCTGCCCTCCTGCCCTCTAATACGTGTCGCTCTCCTCTGGACTCTCTCAAGCTTCTCCATTTCTTTTCTGAAGTGTGAAGCCCAGACCTGGACGCAGTACTCCAGCTGTGGCCTCACCAAGCCCGAGTAAAGTAACATTATCCAGATGTAAAGCCAGCATGTGAGGAGACCCAGTCCTAGAGTCCCGAGATCTGATAATCAGGTTAACAAGTGGTGATTTTTTTTTAATGCAAAAGCTTTGCAGACAATCACCTTTTCCTTTGCTCCGGGGACAGTAACAAGTTCCACAGCCGGGTTCTCTGCTCCTCGCCACGCAGCAATGCAACGGTCCTTTGGAGAGCTGGGTTGTTACAAAGCTGTGTTATTGCTATGAAGCGAGGTTAAAAACCCACCTTAAAAGCAATGCAACCAGCAACAGAATCTCTTCCCACTGCTGCCCATAGTGACATGCAGTGATTTCAGGAGTTTTATTGACTTAGCTCATAGGGGGTGGAATTGCTTTTCCTCTGTGTTTCATTTTTAAACCCAGCCTTCTATTTTGCATCCAAAATTTGGCACCTGAAAGTTGGGTCCTCTGCGTCTGTGCTTAAACACGACAAAGAAGTAAATGCTCAAGCCTTTGGAAACTTCCCGTATGAGATCAGCTGGGATCACAACCACCAAGAAATGAAGTGGCAAGAATTTTCCTGCTGATGTGGAGAAATGCCTCGTCCTGGGGAACGCTGCGCCAGGTGGACGCACGAAGAACTGATTGTCCGCTGTTTTAGGAGGGGGGGGCATGGAAAAGTATTTGCAAATGGTCCATGTTTCTCTGAGTTCCCATTCAGGTGGAAGTTTGTGAAATGCTACAAAAATATCACCGGGCAAAACATTGGGCTTGGAGAAGGGAATGTTTATAGGTCACCTTTCAGGCAAGCACTGCCCTGTTTCTTGGGTGCTGGGCTTGAGAGGAAAATCATCCCACAGTGCAAAGAGAAGGGCATGCCACGAATGGTTAAGCGGCTAGGCGATCAGCGTGGTGGTGGTGCGGCAGGGAAGGGACCTCTGGGGATGAAGTCCGGTGACTTCCTGCTGGATCACAGGCACTTTTCTAGTCTCAGAAAATTGCTATATCCCAGCAGGGCTGGGCCAGAGTCCTGCTAAGCCGGTCTGCTCCAGAGGCCAGTGTGACAGGGAGCAACATCGTGGGACAGTGCGAAATGCAGTTGTGCTGTGTATTGCTCTGGTGCCAGGTCTTACGGAGTCTGCAGTAACCGAGATGTCTTTCTGTGCAGTGAGAATCCCGTTTCCTTCACAAATGCATGCTTCAGTTCTGCGGGCACTGACTGCTGTCCCCCAGCTGCCCCCGAGACCGAGCGTCCCAGCGGAGCCCTGAGCCAAGCAGGGTGGGGAAAGGCTCTCCGAGACATTTGGGTGGTGGAGCAGAGGTCCCACCCAACGGCTCCCGCAGGAGGAGACTCCTGAATTGTGTGGACCTGCCCATGAGTCTGACTGGAGGAGCGGAGATCATGGCATGGCTTTTAATGGCCAAGGCAACATCGGGAGCTGGTTAAAAACGTGCTGATTTCCTTGAGGGCCAGTCTGAAAAGCGTGAGCAAGATAGAGACTCTTGCAGCCCGTATTTCTGGCTCGACCCTTCGGAGATGTCACCAGGACCTGCCTAGGAAGGCTCAGGCAATGGCTGTTCGCCCTAAGCTCCAGGGTGGGTCTGGGAGCGGATGTGACCTGGAGTCAGCCGCCTGGCTGGAGCATGCAGGGAAATAAGCAGAGGTGGCAGAAAATTAAACAGCAACCTGCTGGGTGAAAGCCAGAGGCCTGGCAGTGGGAAACACTTACAAGGTGGGAGTCAGTTAATCTGCTCCCAGCAATGCTGATCCGCAGGCTGTAAAAGCAGCTGCACAATAAATGGGCAGCAGCAGGTGGAGTGGGTGAACCCAAGGCCACGGTAACGTGTCCAGTGAGCCATTAAACGCAGCCAGGAGCCTTTGTTATACAGGCAGAGCTGCATCTTGCAGAGGTGTTTGTCTGGCTGAGCATCCAGATCACCCCCCCTGCAGATGGCTCTTGAAAGCAAGACCCAAGTGGACGGCAGGACAGCGTTTGGGGGGTGCCACAGAACAAAAGCTGAGCTGAAAGGACTCAGGGTAACAGATTCTCCTGGGCAGCGTTTGTGCCAGATTGGGACCCTTGCATTGTTTGTTCTCAGCTGGGATGGTTGTCAGGTGAGGGAACCCAACAAGGTGAGACCAGCATTACTGTAGCGCCTGGAAGGGCCTAGCTCCATTGCGCTAGGTGCTGTACGTACAATTAAAACAGAACGGCTTCTGTTCCCAGAGTTTGCGTCTGAGGATTAGACAAGGGGGAAAAAAAAGTGAGTGGTGGCAGCAGGGGAGCAGTGAAATCACTATGATCAGCTTAAAAGTGGTCCCGGCACAACAGCTACATACTCACTGCTAAGCTTTCTGTGGGTATCGCTATGGAGCGGAGCGCTAAGCCCAGCGAAGTGCTCTCTGGGGTTGTTATTGGGTCTCTTCCCATGCAGCAGGGTGGCTGGGGCAAATGTGTGAAGCTGCTGCTGGAGGTAGGAACGTGCCTGCTTATTGGTAATGCTGCAGGACCAGGTTCATCAGTGCCATAGCAATGGCAGCTGATGCCTTATACAGCTGGACAGGCAGGCATCATTCTCCCCAGTGGACAGAGTGGGAAAGCTGAGCCCCAGTGCAGGTGAATAACGGAGACAGACAGATGTCTGTCATCCCAGTCAGCAGCTAGGCTTGACTTTAAGGGTATTTTGGTACCCGAGGAGGCTGGCTGGTGCCTAGTCAAACCTCGCAGGAGCTTAACTCCCATTAAAATAGTCTAGTTAGGGAGTCTTTCTCTGAGAGCGGACAGTGCCAGCTACTGCAGAAGTAGGTGCATGAGCAGTGGGCTTTGGATGCCTTTGCTGTTACAGACTCCATTGCGTATATGTTGCCTGCTATTCCCATTGCAATAAATGGGTGTGAGATTGTAAAGTCATTGGAGCTACACCAGGGAATGACGGGAGGAGTGGGTAAGGAAGGCAGGAGTACATGGGAGCGGGTATTGCCTGGGAAGGAAGATGGCTTTGGAGTGACCTGGAGGGATTTGGTTTCTGATGTTTTCAGGAGGTGTGGAAAGGGAGTGTCTGCAGAGCAGGACAGCCGCATGGGGAGTTCAGTGCTCACCCCAGCCGTATGTTTCTTGAGCCTTGAAGCACGTTTGTGTTCAGCTGAAGTGGGGTGCTTTGCATATTGACCCTAGCCATGCCTGATGCAGAACCTCCTCAACAGCAGGTCGTGTGGCACAGGAGAGGGGAGTCTGCACGAACAAAGGTCCCGGCATCATCTGTGTCCCTGGGTAAGGGAGACAGTTGTTTTACTTGTATAGTCACCATCACCGGGGCCTTGGTACTTTATAGACCAACAGCAAAATATGAACCCTGCCCAGAGGATCCTGCAGATCAACCTCTCCAGAAGCAGACGTTGGGGATGGACAGTGGCAATACGGGGTGAGCATTGCAAGGCCCAAGGGTGACATGGGCTACCTCTGATGGCTCTTCTGGATTAGGTTGTTTCCTTTGCAAACCAATGTCCAACTTCCAGAGCAGAGGGAGAGAGGCCAAGATAGGGGCTTGTGGTGAAAAACAGTTGAAAGGACTGAGTCTGGAACAGGTGATGGAGGTTGTTTGGCCTGCAGGAGAGGAGACACACCCGGCTGTAGGAGATGACACAGTAAAAGGCGAGGAGAGTAATGGAGCACTCAGGGGAGCAGAGCTATTTTTGAGAGGGTACAAGAAAGCCAGCACTCAGATACAAGCCAAGGCAGGGCCATGTAGAGCCTTGAAAGGACGGGTGAGAGGAGTCTAACCCTGGTTCCCATGAAGACAGGACAGTGATGAGAAGACTTGAGGATTGGGGTGTGATGCTGGCCATGGAAGACGTCTAAAGCGATAAAAAACTGGACTCAGTAACTGTATTTGGGTGTAGCTTTTATTCCAGAGGTGGGCCTGACCCCAAATCCCAGAGCCCAGCACACCCAAGCAGCGGAAAGTCCCATTGACTCCAAGTTCAGGGCTCACAGTCACCTCTTACTTTGCCCAGTGAATTCGTCTCCCAGAAGCCTCCCTCACTTCGTCTTCTGGAGGCATCCAGGGCCCAAACTGAGCTGGAGCTCAGGGAAACTGTTTCCCTTGTTAAAATAAATGCAAGGGTTTAATACATACCAGGAAAGAAAGGATAGGGAGTTCTCCTTGTTAAATATTTACTGGTCAAGCCCTGCTGAGGACTCACCTGGAGGAATCCAGCCGTAGCTCGCTCTTTCCACTCTGAACGAGAAACTGCCCGGCGGAGTCAGAGTGAGATGAAGGGACAGAGTTGGGTATCTTCTGCCCCCCAAACCAGGGCAAAGCTGTGTAATGATGCTGAATAACACAGGTGCCAACTGGGAGCTTGCCTGGGGAAAGTCTGCAGATGTAGAAGTTTGCCCTCGCAGATCGGCAGACTCAGACCCCCAAGGCAGACAGGGACAGGATAACTGTAAGCAAACAGGGCAAGCCACTTCAGTGAGCCAAAAGGAAAATAAAAAATATCATTCATTTATGTAAAGTGTCATGAAAAAGGTGGGCAGGGACACTTTACCTTCATTGCTGTCTTTTATAAGGTACTGGTGGCCTTTTGGAGGCACGTACGTGGCTAATTGTAATGAGTGGTATCCTTTCCATTGTGGTTTACTCCATTTGGTAGTGGTGTTTACAGTAATTTTACATGTCAAAATGGGGGATTATCTCCATTTCAGCTGGGTGTTCCTTCCACTTCCTGATGGGGTTTTAAGCTAAGTAATCTTGCATCAAGTAACCTTTTTGGACATGGCAAGTGCATGTTTAACAAGAGAAGTAGGGATTATGTTGAGTCAAGCTGTATTGTTTCGTGACCTTATTATTTTTTCTAAAGCATTCTTAAGAGAAAAGCATGATATCGGATGTGTAACATGTGCACGCATGCCACACAAGTCCCCTATTGACCAGGTGTTTCGAGAAACATGCATGAGTTGTAAGCTACTGGGATGCATTAATTGTGGATTTTGCAAGATCATTCAATGATGTACATAATGCCATGGATACTATTTACAAGGGAAAATAGATATATGAAGTTTATACTCAATTCAGCTATTCCAGAGCACACCAATTGTTAGAGATAAACAACAGCCAGGGCACTTAAGCTGATACTTAACTTTAAGCACGTACTTAGCGCTGAGTTCAATAGAGCATTAACACACTTCTTGCTGAGTAAAGACGATCTTAAGTATATCCTAATATCCAAGCATGTGCCTAAGTGCGTGGTTGAATTTGGGCCAACATTTCACTTCTCCTCGGACACCTTAACGTATTTTTAGTTGTAGTTGCCATCTAGTAGAATAAATGAAATTGTCTCTCTCCTTCCTTACTAGGGTCCCTTTGGATACATCTCTTTAATGATTGCTTTTCCTGAATTTCCATAATTTTAACATTTAAGGACTGAAAATGAACCTAAAGATCACACTTTTAACCACGTGGGGATCCTGCAGCTCTCATTAGTCTTTTGCTGCTTGATTATACGTTGATTTTAGGATCAGACCAGGTTACTAGTTGTCTGTCTCTCTATTGTTATAAATCTAGTTTTCCATAATATTTTACTTGTTGGTCCATGGGGGAAAATGTTCCTTTATTGTGTTTCTTCTTTTCAACAGGGCATCACCTGTGTTGGGGGCATCAGGCATAGGCATGTTAGGAGAGAGCACTTCCCACAGCTAACGGCATCCTTTATGTTATATTTTGCTGCAAGAAGAGGAAGCATGAACGATGGGCTTGAGCTAGCAGGTCCCCCAAGTGCCCCTTGAACCTCAGCTGGAGCTCTGCACTGAGTCTAGGCAGTTTCTAAAGTGGCTTTTGAGTCTGGCTCTGCGGTGCGTCCCGTCACCTGGCACTCATGCCCATCACCGGAAGGACATACATGGAAAAGGCTGAGGTAACCTCCTGTATTATTGGGCATTGTCCTTTCTATCCTACAAAGCCCTTTTAGATGTCCTCCACATGGCAGCTCTGAGCATGTCCTGCCAGGGCACTGGCTCCCCACAACTCAGACTCAAGTTAATGGGAATTGAAGGTGCTCCAGTCCAGGCTGACAAGGCCCATAAACTATCCATGAAAGTCCTTCAGGTCCACCCTGTATTTTCCATGGGCAGGGATCAACTGTTTTCTTAGCTGGCGTTTTTGAAGGAGTTGGATTTGAGAATAGCCTCATGTCGCATAGGTCATGAGCAAGGAGCTGAGAGGAGTTCATGAACTGGGGAAGCCAAAGGTAGATCTGGGCCCCAGCTGCAGACAGGGGACCCGGGACCACGAGCGTCTGAAGTTCAATGATTCTGACTGGGGGTGAAATCCCAGCCCCGTTGAAATGTGGGGGGATTTTGTCAGGCTTGCTTTCACCTTCAGGTTTAGCTTGGGATCCTTGCTTGGGTAGAGAGAGGATGGAGGTACTAACTGGATGGAAACAGCTCGGTTTTACAGGAAATCTTCCCTCCTGTTTCCAGTGCTGCAGTTTGGTTTGCATATCCATTTTGAACATGCCTCGACCTGGAGAGATGTAGATAGATGGTGGCAGGTGCTGGAAAATACCTGCACTCAGAGAAGATCTACTGCTACCGGGGCCACAAAACGAGCATGATAAACCCAAACCCCAACAAACCCAAATACACGCACAGATCAAGCATGTCCTTGTGAAGTCCCTGATTGAATAAAAAAACCCCAAACCAGGAAAGGCCTCAGGGCCTGGGCTCTTGCGCTTGTTTTCTTGCAAGTTACTCTGTTTCTTGGGGGAAAAAAGAAAAGTCCCCAGCAGACCCCAGTACCTGGGGGAGTCCCAGCTTTGGTGTACACTTGTGATTTATGGGGTACTTGTTAAAACCACTTGTTCTTGTCAAAACAAAACAGATTGAAGGGAGCTTGGGAGACGGTCTCCTTCTAGTTGGCACTTCATCATGGCTTCTTACTCTTTCCTAGGTTCTGGAAGTTTACAGTTATATAAAACTTAATGAATCAGTATACTTTAGATTTCCGTCCTAATACATATGGGTTCAATTAACTGTGCCGTTTGCTTATTTAAGCGTTTTCATTAAATTGCTTTACTATATTTTCCCGCAATTGAAAGGCAGCATGGTGGAGATTATGCCATCCGCCACCATCAGTTCTGCAGGGCTTTTTTCTTTGTCCAAACCCACTTTTGTTAGTATAAAAGACCCTTCCCCCCATTGTTTCGCTGCATGCCATGCATTTATTGCATTCTCTCCTACTCCTGATCTATAAATAAAGGGCCTGTGTGGGGGAATCTGTTGCAGCGTCTTTTGTAAACAGCCTTTTACAGAAGAAAGTTGTGCTTTGTTCCCCCCTTCCTCAGCCTGCGCCCACAGTTCCTCCTTGCTCTAGCTCCGCTGCCTGTATTGCACCTTTGAAAGTCCTGCTGCTGAGTTTGTGGGTCTTGCCAAATCACAGCAAAACCCTTTGCCTTTTCTTAAGACCCTACAGGTTTTTTTTACATGGGGAGCTACAAGCATAGCATTGTGAAGTGAGATCCCCACTACTTCTGAGTCGTCACGTCTGGCCTGACGTCCACCTCTGACCTAGCATTTCCCAGTCCCTCTCTCCCACTCAGCTACTGATGCCGGTCGACTTCTGTCCCCTCTGGCTGGTCTAGTTGTTCATTTAAAGTTGCTGAATAGCACCAGGTTTCATCAATAGACCCTAACGGGACTACTCCAGGAGTGGGAGTCTACTAACTTGGAGTAAGTTGGAGTAACAGGGTGGGAACCTGTTCCCTGTGTTTTCTCTGAAATGCCCAGTTGATATAAATTAATGAACGATGATAAATTAGGCCCATTTGACATATGGGAAAACTCATCCTTCTGAAAACGTCTTACGGATTTCATCCCTATGAAATTCTATAGGTCACCGTAGGAATGTAGTTAGGTTTTTATGGAAATGACTTAAAAAACCTATAAAATGGAACACACTATTTATTTGTTTTAAACTCTCATATAGTTTTATTACAGGGATACAACTGTCTGTCATCTTCTCTAAGACAAACTGGAAAAAATGTTACGACAGTGAGTCATCTCTACTAGATCCCATTGGCTTTTCCCTTAAGAGGAGGTCGGGAGACAGTAAGGGACTTGCCCAGAGTCACACGGGAAGTCTGTAGCAGAGCCTGGAGGAGACTTGTCTCTCGGCGTCGCGCCCTCAGGCCTCTGATTGCCAGCGGGGCATAGGGAGGCAGTCGCTTGTGGTCTGTCGCCCACTGGTGATTGAAGTAACTGGAACCTAAAATTTGTAGCGAGGAAAACCCACATGTAATCAAACAACCAAACAGCCTTTGTCCTTTCTTTTGACTGACACATTTTGTGCAAATGGAACCGAGATGTTTTATTTCAATTTTACGCATGTTTAGCCAATGTCGCCTGTGATGGAAGAGCTCAAAGCCAAGGCAGATCTGCTTATTTCATGTTGATAATGGCAAAAGAAAAGGGCTAGACTTCAGGCTATTCCCTCCTTCCCCCCCAAATATAAAAAGTAGTGAAGCTGCCACAGATTCACAAGACGTTTCGGTGCCCAGCCTGCCTTTGTTGACCAATGCCCCCCTTCATTTTTCCAAAAAAATCCCGCCCCCCGTCTGTGCTGGTAACTAACCTCGCTGTCCTTCCCTGCTCAGCTCCCTCTACTCTGCACACCAGCCTAGCAAGAACAACCCACGGTGACTGCTGCTGCATTGCTTACAGCGCTGGGATCCTGCTCCGCAGTGAGCAGTCCTGCAGGATCAGGCTCCAGAGTCATTTAAAAGCTGCCTTAGCACCAGTGAAGAGCACAGGCTGCGGGAGTCTCCCTCTGAGCAAGGGGGTCTTGGCAGACCTGCCCGCTCAAACCCATCGTCAGTGGGGTTTTTTCCTTCCAGCAAGGCATAAAATAAATGGAGGCCGGGAGCTGTGGAAAATGTTCCCTGCAAACATGCCTGTTCCTGATGCCCCCAAAATGTAGAAATTCAGTTGTGTATTAAAAAAAGAAAAGAAAAGAAAAGCCCCAACCCTTCCAAGGCACTAAAAATAGACTCTGATCACTTACCAAATGGTAAAATGAAAATGATTTGCTTTGAATAGTCTCCAGAAAGGCTCAGATACAATGTCTTGTGGAGCAAAATTGAATCAGTTGAAAGTGCAGACGCCAGCTCAGCCTAATCCCTCCCAGCTGCTTTGCTTTGCTTTTTTTCCAACAAGCAGCCCCTAAAAGTCTTCTCCCTAATCCTGCAAACTGAAATTCAATCTGCTATTTTTTTTTTTAAATCAAGTTTCAAGCCTGGGGCTTGGAGGGGGGCATGGGTGGGGGGAGAGTGGGAGGACGGGACTTCAGTTCAGTAAACAAAGCCTTGAATTCAAGGAAAGCGTTTAAAATACAATCTGCTTGGCCTGAGCCTAGCACACAAATCTGGTGTCTTTAAAGCCCCTGCAAACAGACAGTAGATGACTTTGAGATTCTCCCTAAGTGACTGTCTGGTTGCTGCCTTTATGCTGTCACTGTTGATTGCGGGGCCTAATAGACTTTGTATCTGCCTTTTTGTGCCTGCTTTTATTGGGGAATTTGGGTGGAGCATTTACCTAACGCAAAGCCCAAGGCAAACAATTCCCAATGCGCGACTGGGACTGGGAATCCGAATCTAACTGCATGTCAGAGCTGCTAGCTAGGAGAACACCCGGAGGAATTTATGACACTTTCCTAAGAGTATCCTGAATGATTCTCCAAAGATTTTTCCTCCCCCCGCCTCCACCCCAAGCCCTGGCTGCGCTTGCACGTTACAAGGACGCAGCAAACATTCCTTGATCTCTTTGTTCGTCTCTGCCCGTGTTGCAAAAGTACCAGCAAGGTGATGTGCCTACCTGGCAATCCATTGATCCTAAGGCTTGCAGCGGCAGGTCTCTTTCACTTGGAATTTTCCCTTGGAGGATTATTGAAAACCAAGAAAAAATAACCAGAACATCATTATAATGGGGTGACCCAGACCCTTGGCTCTGAAGCCTCCCAGACCCAGAGGTTCAAAGTTAGAAGCGCTGGAAACTGCATCATTTGAACCCAGGCCAGGATCCAGAATTACAGCTGAGAAAGCTGAGTAAGAAGGGTTTCATCATCGCTGACTGGTAACGCCCGTACAAATCAGGCCCTGGAACTTGTGGTGTTGTCTAGTTATGGAGGGATGTTAAGGCACGAGCTGGAAGAATAGGAAAATGAAAGATAGGAGGAGAACGGAAAGTTCGCAAAACGTTTCTTTTAGACACTCCCCATCCATCGCTCTTGCCTTGATAGATCCGAGGAGGGAAGACGTGGCGTGTAACAGGTGCTCACTAGCCCTGTGTAACAAATGTGCCCCCGCCAATCAACACCGTTTCAGTTATTACTATTTGGATAGCGGGAAATGGAAAGCTGCTAGTCCGTGTGGCTTTCCGTTGTACAAAGACCCGACGGTTGGTTGTTTGCACCCGACTTGTGTCTGCCCTGGGACTCATTGACTTAAATATAATTAAAAGAAAAGAGGGGAGGAGGATTGTGGGGTTTTTTTTTTTCAATCAGTGAAATTTGGCCCTCGGTTCTCTTGGTGCAGGTCTACAGAAGGCAATGGGGTGACACTGCTATAATTCAATGTGTACTTAATGTGTTGGCTTTTACATCAGAAAGTCATATTCTTAATAATGCTATTTACTTGGACGTTGCTGAGTATAGCCATGGTAGGAAGCAATGCCAAGCCACGGGGGTGGAGCATTGGAAGTCCTACCAAAAGGCCAGACTATGAGGAAAGCCAAGAGCGCTTTGAGATCCAGTCAAACCAGGATGAGCCCAGAGACAGAGCTAGTGAGGAGGAGGAAGCAGTGCAGGAACATATCACTGCAGGCTTTTACCGGTATGTATTTAGTTTCTTGTTTTGGGGCCCTGAAATCAAGGCCAGCGGATGCTTGAAAAGCACCTCCTCCCTTTTTGCTGAAAGACTGACCTTCACCAGGCGGAGACAAGAACGTGTCTTCTGATCCACTCAAGCGCCAAGCGCAGAGCTCAAGGGCCAAGGGCCTGGAGGGGAGGCCTGCTGGTGGACAGGCAGGAGGACCAAGAGGTGCCTGAGAAAATCATGATAAAAGCTGGGGGGGGGGCGTGTTTTGGACTCTATATAACAAAATGTGCATGCAGGAAAAAGATGTTAGAGCATTTTGTAAGTGTTGAGCATCCAAAACTTTGCACTGAACCTTCAGGTGTTCCTGCTTAAAGGGAGTAACTGATCTTGTTGAAAGAGCTGACGCAGGTGCCACGGTGCATTGTGGAACAAAGCACACGAGTATACCCTGGCATGAACAATTCAGTTTGGGGCAGGGGAGGGGTGCAGGGGGAGAAGGGGCCTGTACTACGAATACTCTCCAACCACCCCTTACTAAAGTGTCAGGCTAGCACAGGGGTTGGCAACATTTTGGGGCAGAGTGCCACAAACACCCACAACCTCGACTTGTAAGAAGTTGGTGTGCCAGGGGCAGACAGCGGGGGAGCCGTGAGGGTCCCAATTCTTGTTATGGCTGCACGGCCCCGATCCCTTCCCTGCCGTCCAACCCAAGGCCAAGCAAAATGCCTCCGAGTACCATGCTCTGGCACCCGTGCTAGGGGTTGCCTACCCCTGGGCTAGCATGTCATGGTACCCATCCACTCTGCTCCAGTGGAAAATGGACTTTCTCCTGAGTCTCCATGGACTTTCTCCATGTGGCCTGCTCTGCGCTTTATGCAGCGGCAGTCGGAGCCTAGCTCTTTCTGGCTTTAAATGGCTTAGAACTATTTTGGTTTTCTCGCCGCTCAGCAATAAACTTTCTTCAAAGGCTTTGAATGCCAGGGGTAGGAGGGAAGGGCCTCAAGGAACTAGGTATGTCTAGTGTGGAAAAAGGGTGATTAAGCTGAGGGACAGGCTAGCAGCTTTCAAATGTTTGGATGCCTGCCACAAGGAAGATGGAAGAGATGGTTCTCTCCTCTGCACTGAAACTGCGGCAAAGCCGGTTTAGATCAAATCTGAGGGAAAACTCCCTAATTGTAAGAAAAGCAGAATAAGCTGCCTCGTCCTGGTACCTCCTTCAGTGGGATTTTCAATAAGAGGCTGTATCATCTGGGGTACAGGACAAGACAGCCCTAGGAACCCACCCACCAGCACCTCGTCAGAAACCATGGTAACAGTTCATTTAAAAATCACATCTAATCCAAATGTGGTTTATCCACAAAGTTGCACAAATAAATGCAGAGCAGCACACTGCCCAACTTAAAGGCTCACTATCGAACTATGAACTGATGGCCCCCATCACCTCTGTGGTATGTTGGTTGCCCTTGTGCTGTGCTGTGCTGTGCATTGTGCTGTGTGTTGGATTGTGTTGCGCTGGTCCTGGTGGAAGGATCAGACCTGGAATTACACACGTTAGCACCTCGGCACAGCGCAAGCAGCCCATTGCACTGGATACCTGGGGCATTTTCTGAATGTTGCCCAGAGCCACAATCCCAAGCGGCTAGACACGCCTAATGATCACTTCTACCATGGATTTGCCACCACCAATATGACTGCCACTGCTTAATAGCAACTGGTGCTTGTGCCCGTTCAGAATGCAATCATCACCCGTTTCTTCGCTTTCAAAGGCCCTCTCATTTTGCTGCGGCTGTACGGAAGGACAGGGACACGCGTGGCATACAACCCTTTTCACGTGGTTTCGGTACCCCACTGTCACGACTGGTGATTCCAGATGTGTGTCAAAATCAATCCCCCACCCCACTCCACATTTGTTTCTTATAGGCCCAGACATACTGCTCCACGACGTGCAACTGGTCGGGCTGCCTGCAGCGTCTGCATCATTCATCGCGCCTCAGATTTCCTATTTCCAACCCTGCATGACTGGCTGCTGTGGCAGATACCTCAAATTCTGCAAATTTCCTCTGCAAATGCAGAGGAACAAGGAACCCTGTCTCTGAAACCACCATGAGAAATTCCCTGGGCTTTCATCCATCCTTGTGATGCAGAAATGATAGAGAGGGAGAAAAGTGGCAGGGAAAAGAGGAAATTATGGTATGGACCAGATGGAGATAAAAGATTTGTTAAAAAGAAATGGCACAGAAATAGAAGACTGTGGGGGTAAAGCAGAAGTGTGACACTCTGATTCCTGATCCCTCTTAATTTCCTGAGAGAGAGGTTGTCCCACAGTGTGCTAAAAAAATGTCCTAGGGTGGCACTGGACCGTGGCGCAAGGGACACCAAGATGCCTGCTCAGTGCTCACTTTATTGCTGGTGCAGCCTTTCACTGCATGTGCAGAGGAGACACGTCGCTGTGCTATAGCAAGCTGCAGTGTCACGGGCCCAACATTTTAGGCTGGATGTGGTCAGAGTGAAGGTTACAGGAACTTTTTGGGATAGGTTGGAAGTACATCAGTTAGTTATGGGCCCCTTAGAAATAATGAAGATGTGTATAGCTTTGTGAGATGGAGTCAGCAGCACCCTGATCTCAAGGCGACTCCTTTTTGCACAGACAACTCTGGCACTATATTTAGAGAGAGAGAGAGAGAGTGGCAACCGTTGATCCTTTTGGATCACAGTGTATGCATGAGAGGTCACCCAGACCTTCGACACATCTGCCTAGCAGAAGTGTAGAGGAGCGGAGGCTGCTCAGACCTTCCACCCCCACTTCAGGACACTGAGACAGAATCCAAAAGCAAGACGGGGTCCAGATATTTGGTGCTTTGATGGCTGTAGTTGCATGAACATCCAGGAATCGAATCTGGGTCTCTTGTACGGCAGGAAAAGAGTCTCCCAAACCGGAGGAGACTCCAGCCCTGATACAATAGGACAATGCTTCTGAGCCAGGGTGCCATGGCCGTGAGATCCTTTTAAAGGTGCTATGGGGTGTCATGCAAATATTAGCACTGTTAGGTGTGCAACTACCTACACAGGATGCAAAAGCAAAACCCTGAGATTTCAGCTGTGAATCCTCAGTGCCATCCTGACTTGTTGTTGTCTCCCTGAGTTCTTTGCAACAGAAGAATTGCGCTCTTATTTTTCCATAATAAAAAGTGAGTGAAAGCTAAGAAATGGCATGGTCTCAAGGGGTGGGGGAGGGTCCCCTGGGGCTAACAAGGGGTGCCTTGAGTCTGAAAAGGTTGAGAGCCACTGCAGGAGGACATTACATGTCACTGCTAATGCTCCAAATGAAGTTGGCAGAATATTACGTCAGCACGACTGAGGAAATTGCATATTGATGTTGGACCATCTTTGTGTTGGAGCATACTGGTGTCATTCAGAGAAAGGCTAGCCAAGTCATCATACCCACCAGTGACCACCTCCTTTAAAATACTTCAGATGGACAGACTGCCACCTGATACGTTTTGTCACATGTATTTCTGATTTAATGCAGCTCACCATCCAGGTAAATATAAGCATAACCCTGCAAAGCTAATGTTACTTTGTCTTTGCATGTTCAGGCAGTGAAAAATAAAACTGGTCTTGCTTGAAGCTCTGGAAAGACTTGTTTACTGAGCGTGAAGATAGGTAGGCCTGAAGCACCGACAGGACTTTATGCTTCAGATCCTGCCATCCTTGTGTAATAAATATACATTATGAAATGCTAATGGGATGTGTTGTACCTGCTTCCTCTCGCTGCATGTATTTTTATTAAAGCAGAAACCATCTCAATCTCCCGAGTCTTCCTCATTACGAGGCAGCTTTGGCGATCAGGCCTGTGAAGAATTCTCTGCGTTTTTCTATTTCTTCACCCCAGCTTTATTCTAGGTTTAGGTACCAAGGCTGGGGGCAAATAAAAAGGGAAGCTCATCCCCAGAAATTTTACAAATGAGCAAGTCAGTAAGGAAACCTGGCTTTTATGGAATAAGGTTTCTGACAGCAGTGTGAAGGAACCCTGCAATTCCCTGGATTTCAAAGGGAAAATAATGTGGCTGTTGATATACAGGGAGGTAACATGTTTACTCTTGCCATCCTGATAAAAATGTGAACTCTTTGATTTCATCATCACACTCTTTTCAGGGCTGGGACTGCACTCAGCTAATTAAATCTGGATTAGACATTAAATAGATGAGACTCTCATATGAGAATATAGATAGAAACACTTATTAGATCAGTAGATGAGCTATATGTGATTGCAGAGAGGCATTAAATAGACAAGTGTATATGATGGGGGAGAGTAAATAGGTGAGTGTCTAGACATTGATCATCTAGATCAGTATGTATGAAGTACGTAGGTAAATATGTGCAGAGCTAGATGAACATGCACAAGATATACAGAGACTTAAAATGTGTGATAAATATGAGTGTATATAAATGGAAGAAAAATGTAGAGAAAGTAAAGTAGGGGTAAATAGATATGAACGTGGTTGATAAATTGTGCATGGATAGCTTTGTATGTGATAGAGATAGATTAGACAAATAGCATGTATAAAACAAATAGAAATATATAGGATAGATTAAATGTTTGAGATATAAATGAGATGAGTGTATATGAGAGGTTAGCCAGCGAACCATGCAGTGGGGAGGTTGGCATATTGCATTGATAATAAGTAAGTTTGGGATATAGTCAATAGATCAGATAGGTAAATTAGAGTGTGTAGAGAGGTAAAGCAGATGCTGGGTAGGTACATTAATCTGGTGGACAGAGCTGGTAGGCAGACAAAATGGATAGCTAGCTGCAAGAAGACAGGTGTATGGAGGAGACAGGTGTGTGACTAAATATGGCTAACAGCTGTATGAGTAGGTATTTGGAGCAGATAAAGATAGGCTATACAAATAGAGAGGTACGTATAATAGGTGTGGGGTGGGTAGAAAATTTAGATATGGGGTAGGTGCCAGGTCTTACATATGTACCAGGTAGACAGGTAGCTGAATATATGTGGAATAAAGAGAGAGCCACCTCAATACATAGGTACTGAGACAGCAGATACCTGAGGACCAAGCAGTGCTCAGCTTTGACTGGGGACTGAGGAGCTGTGTTCATAAGCAAATGTCGAAAATGCCAAGAGAACCATAAACGAAAACTTTTGAATGTGCACAAACCAGCGATGCCCCAGCAGATCACGCTCATGCCAACCCTGACCCTCAGTCCCTGACTACTGATGCTGGTGTCCATCCCTCCTTCATCCTGTGATTCTGCAGTGCCCTATGGCTCTACTCCTCCCCTCATTGCAATACGGGATTTTGACAGGAACATCTTGTTAATTTATTTGTGTTTCCAAAGCACTCATGTTTCCCTGAGTGCACCTTGGAGCTCTATGGTCCTGAAGCCCTTTGCAGTGGTGAGCTCTTCATGTTCACCTGTTGGAGAGCTCCGGATGGCCAGAAAGGCCTCTCTGCTGGCATGTGTTAGTGAGCAAAGACCGAGTGGTCCAAGCCTTATCCGTGCTCCAGGTATGTGACAGCTTTGGGTTAAAGCACTCCCGTTTTGAGTCGTGGGGGCTGTCTGCACAGCTTGGTCTAGGGCTGCACTGAGCACAGAATAAGCTGCGGGCCCTAGGAAAAGATCCCGGTGACAAACGCTCAGGGACTGTCAGCATCACCTCTGACCCTTTCAAACTGTCTAGTTTGCTTAATTCCTGGGCTTGAGTAGAGTTTGGCGTGAGTACCTGGAGGCATGTTTCATGGGGGTGGTCCTGGGCTTGGCTTGGAAGAGGCAAAGCAAGGCTGAAATCTCCAGTGCCTGCCTCATGCAGTCACCTTTGAACATCTCCCCCCCGAACTGATCCTCTTCATTTTTGTTTCTAAAAACCTGCTCCTAACTCATTTATGGACTCTTGAAAATCCTGACATTAATCTCCCCTACTCAGACAGGTGTCACTTTGAAGCCTGCAAACTAAATTCCTTTGTGCTTCTAAAGGACATTTCTTGTTTCACATGAGGATTGACTTTTGTTTCTTGTCTGTTAGCATGCAGATTTTCCAGAACCTCTTAAACTGCCATGTGTGACTTGGGCTGACATGCAGGAGCAAAAATGTCTTTGCACCAAGCTTTGTTGCACCACGTTACACCTGGACGTGGGCCCTGCTGCCAGGAGAAGATGGCTCTGCGTTTGTTTAAATAAATTGGGCTCAGCTGTGCAATCTCTGCTCACATGGTGAGCATTTAAACCCATAAGTAGCTCTGCTGATCTCCACAGGAGGATTTGTGGGGAAGATTCTCTTCAGGAGAAGTTTTTGCAGGAAATGAAGAAAAAAAAAGTCCATTTTCTTTTCTAATTTAATGTTCCTAGAGTGGTTGTGGAAGCTGTCCTTGGGAGGTTTCAAGAGGAGGCCAGACAAACACTTGGATGAGTGAGTTCTGCCTTGAGCAGGGGTTTGCACCAGATGACCTCCTGCAGTCCCTCCCAGCCCTGTTTTTCTACAAGTCTATGATTTTTTTTTCAAAGTGAATGGACCACTTTCTAAAGTGCTTTTTTTTTTTAATTGGAAAAAGTGGGAACTTTGGAAGAAATGGCATTTTTACAAAATTCCAATGAGGGGGGAGAAAAACGCTATTTTTCCTTTGGAAAGCAATGTTTATGTTTAACAGTTCCACTATTCAAAGCATGCTCAGAGCGGAATGCGGCCGCTCGTTTGTTAATAAGAGCGCAGCTCGCCGAAGCCATTCTCACAATATTGAGTTGCAAAAGGAGATTTTATTTGTGGCTGTAGATGCTTTATGTATGAGCTGTAGATTTACCAAAGTTTACTTTAAATGGCTTATTTCAAACTAAATTTGAGGGGGTGCTTTCATATCTTCTGGGTGTATGAAAAGGAAAATATTTTGAAGCAACCAGCATAAAAGATGCTTATGTTCAAACAAATCTATGAAGCGTGTGTAGGCAGTGCCGTTCTTAATGCTGTTTAATAAACAAATTCTTACTTTGCAAAATCGCTATGTATTTTTTTTTTTTTTTTTTGCAATTCTTGTATAAACCCTTTTTATGAGCTTTCATATCTTGGCTGTTTGATGGGATTGGGTAAAGTTTTCACATGCAAGTGGCCAGTTTGGATCAAACTGTTGTCCCAAAATTTTGTTTTAAGCCGCAAAGTCATTTTATTTTTATATACAATGGTGAAATAAAATAATAGGGCCTGAATCTGTGCCTATTGCAGATAATGGCAAAATCCTCATACACAGACGTGATGTGACGGCTATCTGTTTGCCAGGCTCCAGGGGCTTTTACTGCGAGTTTGCTATGTTACGTTAGGGCATGTCTGGGTGTTATTTTTCCTATACAGATTCAGTGTTGAAACATCCTTTTAATTTAAATGGGACTGACTGTATGTCATTTGCTGAATTCCAGGCAGCAGATCGTGACAAGCGTGTAGCCTGGTGTTAAAATGACCAGAGCTTTCTTTAGGAACCACCGAAACCCAAGCAAACAGGCTGCTCTTGAAGACCGGACCTGAACTGTTTTGCACTGGAGCCCTTTGCTGGTATGGGAACGCACGGTCCCATCAGCTGAGTAAAGACACCGCTGCTGATGCCTGGTAAATGGCAATAATTCCCTTGAAGATACTAACAGAGTTAAATCCTAACTCAGTATCTCACTAGATTGGGTTTATGCCCGTTCACGGGGGACAGCAGAGGCACCCTGCACTGCCAGCCCTTCACCTCCCTGCCCCAGCAGTGCTGCTAGTCGCAGCAAGGAGCCACACTGAGACACCGAGCTGAAACCTGCCTGCACCGAGGAGCTCCGGGGGACAGTGAAAGGGGACCAGCTAACCTGTACTTGAGCTACTGCCAGGTGGGAGGATACAGGGGGCTGCTCGCAGAGTGCTGGCCTGACAACCCGATGCCCCAACAGCTATATTATTCTTGCTATTCCATGTGGCAATATTACCTCCTCTGTAAAGTGCCTTGAGAACTACTGATGGAAAGTATTAGCAACAGTAGCGTATTACTTTACTGTAAAGTGCTTTGGAAATCAGTGGAACAGGCAGGTACTTTATTCCCTGGAAAACACAGCGAGCCACTAGAGAGGATCGCTCTGCTCTGCAAAGAGCCTGGCTGCTGATGTCATTTCAAAATGCTTTCCAGCCGGTTCCCAGATTGACATCGTGGTGATAAGAACCACTTTTCAGGGCCCAAAGTCACGCTTTTCCATTGGCCGCTGGTCCAGTTTTCTTCCGAATGACCAGACCTTGGGTCCTGCTAAGCACAGCCTGGAGAGCTAAGTGCAGAGAAAGGATCTAGCCCTGGTGTCCAGCTGTTGTGTGCAAAGTCTTGGAGCTGACAGGCCCTTTACCACAATACCACAGTTTAAACCAGCATCAAGCTTTGGTTAGGCACAAAGCTTTGAAAATAGCAAGGCTTCCTCCTGGAGTATTAAAGCAGGGACCATGAGAAAACATGTTAAAAATAACACAGAAGTGCTAAAGAAAAGTAACAAAAAGGAAACTCCGGGTTAAGGATGTATGGTTATTAATGCATACGTGGTAGCATAGAGGAGCCGGTTTGTCTCCCTCTGCGTGGAAGGTTATTAGTGCCCACGGGTCCAAAACGTAGCTTGTGCACAAGAATATATAACGAATATATTAAGAAATTACAAAGCAAGGGAGGAAAAATAATCCTCCCCTGATGGCAGGAGATGTTTCCTTGTGGTGCTGGCATCTGAATCATGCCCTATAGCAAAATGGCATGAGGACCAGGAAAGTGAGGCTGCCAAGACTAGCAAGCTGCCTGGCAGGCTTCAAGCCCAGAGAAGAGCAAGGGGTAAACGGCTTTGAAGGTAAATAGGTCTTTGCATGTTTTTATTTAGTTATTTTTCCTCGGCACCAGGTATCGCCGCTGTGGAGGATGTGCTCGGAGAGCTGCGAGAAGCTCCCATCTCTTGGCGGGAGCAAGAAGAAGGAAGGTTGAAGGGATCTAGCGGAGACTTTAGTAGTCCCTGCTAACAAGAGGCCTATCGGGGCTGGGGACAGTCTGAAGGCCTCTCCTACGGAAATACGTGTGTGTGTAGAGCATACCTGGACCTGCAGCGTCACCTTCCCTGCGCTCTCCTCCGTCTGATTCTCGGGGAGGCAGCGGGTGGGGGTGACCCGCCTGCTTCCCCAGCGCCTCCTGCAAAGGTGCTGGAAGGAGCCGGGCCTGGTCCCTGGTGCTGCTGGGCTGCAAGCTGCTGGCACACGGCTGGCGGCCAGGGGCAAGGGGTGGGGGGACCCCGCGACCCTGCTGGATCCCCAAGGCCCAGGCAGGGGCCTCTCCGGGGAAGCCTGGGTGAGAGTCGGTGCAGCCCGAGGGATTTGCAGAGCCGGATCCCAGCAGGTTTCTTTCTCCCCGCAAGAAGTTTCACTCCAAGGCGGTCGGAAGCCTCCTCCCTCCCTCCCCCCCCGGACGCGGGCCCGGGGCCCAGCGGCGCCCCCCGCCCTGTCCCGCGTTGCCACCGCGGGCAAAGGCTGGGCCCGGGCGC
>NW_017729000.1:11575460-11576474 GCF_001723915.1 Gavialis gangeticus | reverse complement strand
CCCCCGGCCGGATCCCGCCGCCCCACGCGCGACCGGCCCCGGCAGAGCTCCCGGCTGGCGGCGGTGCCGGTCGCCGGAGGCTGAGCTCGCCAAGGCAGCCAGAAAAGACCAGGAAAAGCGTGTCTGGAGTGTCTGCTTTTGTTCTTTTTTTTTGTTGCGGTGTTTTTATTCCCGGGCTCTTCATTTTTTTTTTTTTTTTGAGGAAAAAAAATAATCGCAAACCGTAACGTATCAAACAAGAGCCGTCCCGATTCGCAGCAGCAGCCCGGCAACACCCGGCGCAGCAATGAGCACGGGGGGAAACACACTGGAGGAAAGACGTGCACAGGTCACTGGCATCCACCAGCACTAGGGGGAAAGAAGCGAGGGGTGTGCCTGCGCGCGTTGTGCGCGCGTTGTGCGCGCGTTGTGCGCGGCTCGAGGCCGGGCGGGCCGGCGGGGACGGAGCACCTGGCGAGCCGACCCGCCGGGTTTGGGTCCTTGCTTTCCCTTCCCCGCAGAAAAAACAGGAGCTGCGTCCTGGGCAGGAGGCTGCTGGGGCTGGGGCTGGGCCAGGGTGCGGGATCCGGACCGGCCTCGTGACATGTCATCTCTTTTCCGTGACATTTATTGTCACATCGGACAGAGACGTGACGTCATTTTCCCCCCCCTTCTGGACTCTCTGGCTTTTTGCTTTTTTCTTAAATAAGGGAATTTTACAACCCCGCCTTTCATAGCCCATGCCCGCCCGTGTCAGGCTCGCGGGAGGCTCGGGGCAGCGTGCCCGGCGCGGCGAGGCTGCGGGGCCGGGGCGCTGCCGTGTCGGGAGCGGCGACTCGCTGGCCCCGGGTGTCTGGAGGAAAAAAACCCCATGAAGACCCACGCGCTTTCAAAACCAGTTTATTCACGGCCCGGCACAAGGCAGCGGCAGGTATAAATAGGTAAGTGGTTGACCCCTGGCATTCGCAGGTTTAATAGTGTCAGCCCTACGGTTTGGTTTGGTTTTCCCTCCCCCTCCCCTCCCCTCTCTACAGA
>NW_017729000.1:11569513-11570460 GCF_001723915.1 Gavialis gangeticus | reverse complement strand
CCCCAGCCCCGCGGGCCAGCACAGCCCCTCCGCCCCCCCCTTATAGCGCTATAAAGTGGCCGCTCTCCGAGACGTCTGTGCAAGTTCAAGTAAATACACACAACCCGCATCATCCAGAGAAAAATTGCAACTCATCCATGTCTTCGGTGCCGGGGTCTCTGCTAGGACACGAAGCAAACAATTCTGGTCCTTTCTTTTCCCATCCTCGTTATTATTATTATTATTATTATTATTTATTATTATTATTATTTTTTATTATTATTATTTATTTCCCCCTCTGTTTCAGGTTTCTCTTCTCTTGCCCCCTCGTCTCTCGTGCGCTCCTCACGCGCGCTCCTTCCAGTCCAAGTCCGCGGCGCCCGCCCCGCCGGGCCCCGGCCCGGGGCACCGTCAGCTGTTGTACTGGCAGGCGTTGAGGCCGGAGCCCGGGCTCTGCAGGCCGCTGTAGCCGAAGCCCGAGTGCTGCTTGGATTTCAGTCTGAGGCTGGCCAGGCTGGAGTTGCACGTGTCCCGGTACACGCTGTAGGGCGAGCCGGGCGGGCCGTAGGGGCAGGCGCTGGACGACATGGCCGAGTTGAGCGAGGAGCCGCTGAGGTTGTTGATGTTGTTGAGGCCGGAGCCGGCCATGGGCGGCACGGCGGAGTGCGCCATGCCCGACGGCATGTTCATGGAGGAGATGGTGCTGGGCGCCGGGAACATGGACTGCGAGGACAGCGGGCTCATGGAGTTGAAGAAGGTGAAGCTCTTGGTGGAGAGCGGCGCGGGCGTGAGGCTCTTGGCGGCCCAGTTGTTGTAGGGGTAGCCGGCGTACACGTCCTCGTAGGGCTGCATGAGCCCGCTGAACTGCGGCACGTAGCCGTTCTTGCACAGGTCCATCTGCTGGTTGCGCTCCCGCTTCCGCCACTTGGCGCGGCGGTTCTTGAACCACACCTGCGGGGGGGGGGGGG